>NW_027210634.1:3125000-3255000 GCF_029030835.1 Brachyistius frenatus | reverse complement strand
TTAGAACTGAACCTGTTAGCCAATGAAGTAATCAGTCAACTGAAAGAAAATTGAACAGCCTTCAGTTTTGGAGTCAAATAAATGCAAGTAAAAGTGGTTTTTCAATCCAGTTTCAGATGATAATATGCGGCTGTCATTTAATCTTACACATGGGTGATTTTTTTTTTTTTTTATTATTATAATCTAAAGAAAACAATCCCCAAAACTACATTCAGACACGTTCCCGAAACGGTCAAACTCTGCTGAAAGGTGGCGTCCGGACGCTCAGACATCTGCGAAGTGTCTTACCCGTGTCTGCGTCCTCCGTGGCCGGTCTGGACCGAGCCTGGGGGAACTGAACCAGCAGCAGCAGCAGCAGGATGCAGGGCAGCAGCAGCAGGAAGCGGCGGGGGGAACGCATCGCGTCCTCATACATCAACTCACTGCGACGGCCAGACGAGGCGAACACGCTGCGGAGGGAGCACAGACAGACAAGTTAGATGGAGACTCGGGAGAAGACGGGACTCTCGCAATTCCTGTTTCCAAATGAGATTTAACACCAAAGAAAAAAAATAATAATAATAATAAAATAATAAAAAATAAATAAATAATCCAAAATCGTATGCTAATTTTTATATTCCATAATTTCATCATCGACATGTAAATTTAGAGAAATAAAAGTACATGTTCAACTCCGTGTCAATAAACGACAAGACAAAAACCCCAGACCTCGGCAAACTAAAAGAGTTCTGTTCGTTTTCAAGGTAAAAGAGGCCAGCCTCTTTAAAAAAAAAATTCTCCCATTCAAAAGTCCCACTGAAAAAGGAAGAATTTAAGTTCATGAATAATTCGGTTCACCCGCAGCAAAACAATGTATTTTTTTTTTTTGGCACGTCAGAGTCGAGGAATTTTAAGCATTTCTGCAAAGTTCAAACTCGAGAGTTCAATTCAATTCCTTGTTTCAGAGGAAATTGAAGCATTTCTGCAAAGTTCAAACTCAAGAGTTTAATTCCTTGTAAAAAAAAAAAAAAAAAAAAAAAAAACTCCCATAGAAAAACTATGGAATAAATCTCACGAATAATTCAGTCCACCCACAGCAAAACAATCAATAAATATTTGTTTTGCCACGTCAGAGTCAGAGGAAATTGAAGCACTTCTGCAAAGTTCAAACTCAAGAGTTTAATTCCTTTTCAAAGTTGCCTTGTCAGACAAAAAAAACCCTCCCATTCAAAAGTCCCACAGAAAAATGAAGGATTAAAGCTCACGAATAATTTGGTTCACCCACAGCCAAAAAACAAGTCATTTTAACATTTTTTGTTGGTACGTCGGAGTCTCTTTAATTGTGATCAAGTCGGTGAACAAGTCCCGTGTCCTGGTTGTTGAACGGGTGGCGGTTTTTTTTTTCCCCCACCATCATAATTCCTCGTGTGCATTAATCGTCTCACGGCCTCCATCTCGACTGTTTGTTTCGTCAGCCCAAAAAAAAACAACAACAAAAAAACACACCGGGAGACTGCAGCTCACGCTCCTGCAGCTGTTTCTCCAGAGGAGACATACTGCATGCTGATGAGGACACATAAACCTTTGACACCTCTGACCCCCGCCCCCCCACCCCACCCTCCTCGCAGCTCACCTGCGACCACTATTTGGCAGACCCGACTCTGTGGCGGTAAATCACCGTCGGACACGAGCGCTGCTGAAAAAACAAACGCATTCACCATTTGTCTGGGAGAAGGCGTGACAACGCTGTGCGTGCTCGCCTCGCATTGGAGTTAAAGTGAGACACAGATCACTTCTGTTTGTCGCCCCCCCCCCCCCCCCACACACACACACACCTCCTGTAGGAGGGTCACCTTCTTTATTACACTGTCTGTTGGTCCCGGTTGACATTTTATAGAGAAAGGAGAGAATCTTTGGCAGCGTCTCTCTCGACTTGTCGCCTCCGACATTCCTACGAGAAAACAAACATTTATGAAGGACGGTAAAACTCGTCATCTAAACGAGCCTCATAAATCCACATTGCACCGTCGTCATATATTTATATATATATATGTGTGTCTATTTATGTTTTATATGTCTATTTATGTCCGTCTGGTTTGGATTTTTGCGCACCGAAGAGAGCAAGTTACAACCGGAGTCGAATTCCTCGTCCGTGTTAAAACGTACCCGGCCGATAAAGCCGATTCTGATCCCGATTGGTTCTGAACGCCTCAGAGTCTTCTGCGCGACAGACCCGAGCGTCCGTCCTTCAGCTCGCAGGAAGCTGCACGCGCGTCCGACGACGTAATTAATACGCTTACAAACGCGCGTGGACGGACGCCAGCGGACGCTTTCGTTGATTGGAGGAGGAGGAGGGGGGCGGGTCGGTCGGACGCGTCGGGCTGCGACGACCTTCAGGCCGTCGACTCCTTGGTTTCCCCACAATTGGCCGCGCCGCGCCGCGCAACCGACTGCCGGCAGACGCCCTCTCCCGCCGGCGTGGAGCTGCTACCCGCGGCCGCCTGTAGGTGTGAACCGATCGGTAACCGGCGGCGACGTCACCCGTCGGTTCGGGGCTGGGACTTTAAGAGCCAGAAGTGACCACGTCTGAGCTGGAGAGGAGCGAGCGGCGGATCCGACCCGATCCGATCGGAAAACCCGACGGCTTTGTGCCCCGCCCGCTCGCAGCAGAAACCTGACTGCGCCGCCGGCCTGTCGATCAAACAGATTGATTGAGGCCAAATTTCCCTCCGACGACGGGATTATTTTCAGACGGACCACCAGAACACGAATAAGAAGCGGAGCGACACCGAGATAACTCGTGGAGAAAATGTACGGGCCTCGAATTTCACGAGAGAAGTTGAAACGGGAGTCGACGGAGGCCTTTTGGAGCCGACCTCTAGTGGCACTCGGCGGTACCGCAAGCGCTTCGGCCTCCTCTTTTCCCCGACCCAGAAGCCATAAACACTTTTACGCGCGGTCTGCGGTCCGAACGAAGGAGGAAACGAGAGGACGGAGTCGTCTTCCTCCCGTCCGTCTCGTCACATGCGAGCCTCACGCCTTCGACAGAAAAACAACAACAAAACAACCTCCTCCAGCCTCCAGCTGTCCAAAGCTCCCGTGCCAGAAGGCCTCACCTCCCCACCAGATTCTGCAGCTCCGGATTAACTTCTCATACTCGCACACCAACAACACCCCGATGCCACGCCGAACGGGAACGAAAAAAAACAAAAAAAACTGCTGATGCGGAGGCTGCGTGAACCTCTCTCGGGCCGACACGGGGGGCACAAAGTTTCGGAGAGTAAACTAAAAAAAAAATTGGACGCTTTTGAAGCTGCAGGGTTTTTTTGGGGGTTTGTTTTTTGTTTTTTTTCTTCTCGGGATGTTGGTGGGGGAAAAAATGAGTCAGACTCCTCGTGCACACTCGACATATTTCAGCTCGGCTGTGATAGATGAGTGCGAAATCATTGCGACAGTCTCAGAGAGGCGGTGTGATACTGCACAGAAAAACAACATCTAACACCTCCCCTCCCCACACCACCTCCCCCCCACACACACACAGTCTGCAGGAAAGTCACAACGCTTCGTCATACGAACAACATGCGACATCAACACAACCTCAAAGCTAATTTGCAAATATTTCGATCTTCCTGAATAAAAATCTCAAACATTTCCTGCTGCAAGCTTCTCAAAAGTGAAGATGTGATACTTGACAGAATCATTTTGGGGGTTTTCAACTGCAAAGAAACAAACCCGCAGACGTCACGCTGAGATGTGGAGTATTATTTTTAAAGGAATAAACAAATCAGTCGATCAACTGGTTAAGAAAATAATCATCGTCAGACCAGCCGGCGACGGAAACAATCACTGCAGCTCCAAAAGGTTCATGTAATGTGAACGTACTCCGTCACGCTGCAACGATGGTATTTTGGAGAGCGTGTCGATGTCGGCGAGGTAAATACTCCTTCTACCTCATACTTTTACTCGCGTGACATTTAAAACGCAGGACTTTTACTGTGTGTGTGTGTGTGTGTGTGTGTGTGTGTGTGTGTGTGTGTGTGTGTGTGTGTGTGTGTGTGTGTGTGCAATGGAGTATTTCTACTGGTATTTGTACTTTTAAGTAAAGAATCTGAATAATAATCTAATAATGTGAGTACTTTTGCTTTGGATGCTTCAAATGCATTTTGTTGATAATACTTCGTAAGTACTTTTACTTCAATCCTGTAGTATTTTTTTTGCAGTGTAAAGTTCATCAAAGTGAAGCTGTTTTTTTTGTTGTTTTTTTTTATGCAGTGTTCATATAACTATAATATTAATGTTTTATCAAATACAAACGCAAGTACATTTTTAAAGAATTACTGCAGTATGAGTAACATTTTCAATTCAGGAATTTTAATTGTAATGTGTACAGTGAAAAACGTGCAAAAGTCACATTTATAAACGCATAATAATAGTGCAAAAATAATCAGACATATAAAAGGAGGTTTAAAACGTTTCTCTATTTGTTTACATCTTTTACTCATCTTTTGTTTAGAAAAAAAACATCAAAGAAGCTTTAGTTTTTTCTGCACCGAGTACTTTTACTTTTCAGGACTTTTAAGCGGATACCACTACCACTAGAAATTGCGTGTACTTGTACTAAATACTTGGCTTTGCAGTACTTTACAGTGCACGCAACGCAGTATTTTCACTCTTTCTAGGATCTAAACAGTAAAATACGGAGAAGCTCAGACAGACTCTGCAGCCTTTCAGAGTTCGGCTGGTACTGAAGAAAATTGCGTTTTAAAAAGGAGTACAACTTGAGGTAAAAGAAATAAAAGTTGAGATTTGAGGGGGGGGGAAAGCTGCCGTACCTGCACCGTCGATCCGCGGTTAGCTCGATGCTCTGTCCCCCGGGGGAATCAAAGGTTAGCTAGTCCGCCTGGAGCCGCAGGGACTTCCAAACCACCCGGCTTGAAGACTTTTCAAGGGCTCCGGTGAAACTCATTAAACAGAAAAAAATAAAATAAAAAAAAAAAAAAAAAAACTCCACAGCAGCCGGAACCTGAGTCTTTTTTTTTTTTTTTCCTCCGGTTAAATCTTTCGCTTTGTGCCTGGAACCATCTGAACGAGCGGGTCTAGCTAACGATAGAATCCTCGGCGGAGTGACTCCGGTGGTTCTTCGGCCCCCGGACACGAACGTGGGAAAAGCTCCGTTCATTGACGGTGTTGTCCCGATATACTCTCACCGGGGAAAGAAACGCCTCTTATGGGAGTTTCCTCCACTCAGACCACACCCCTCGTCACCTCCGTTAACACGGAGCCGCGCTTGTCGATTCACTGCCTCCGCGTTCCCTCCAGATCCGTCCGGCCGGCAGGGACCTCCCCTCCGGGGACGGTGGCCACGCGCAGCGGGGGGAGGGGGCTGGGGTTACCGGTGTTGTGGGGACATACGTGTGTTTACGCAGCCACATTACGGGAACAATAAAGTAAGGTTGGATTAAGGTAAGGGCAGAGTTATTAGTGTTATTGTTGTAAAAATGTTTTATCACATTTTGGAAATGAACTATCAATACTTTTCAGAATTATTGATACCTATTGATCTGGGGGCTTTTGAGCTCTGGCCAGTTTCCTGAATGGTAATCAAAGCCTGGGTTTAAGGTCAGGTTCAGGCATGGTCGATTGACCACCTGGGGGGCCCCAGGGCAAACACCTGTTGTTGGGCCCCTATTGGCCCCCCACCAGTGGTATAATTTCCCTAGACATAAAGAAACAGACCAGTACATACAGCTAAAGTTGTAATTGTTAAGTCGTCTTTTTTTAAATTTTATTTTATTTTTAAAGGCGATATGATGAAAGTTCTTCAATGACAAAAAACAACAAACATTTTCCAAAGACACAAAAAAACAAAGAGAATTCTCACACCAAAAAAATGACGAAAAAAATGACACCAAATGAAAAACAAATTCCAAACCCAAAAACTAAGAAAATTCTCCAACACCTCCATTGACAAAAGTTTTTCATGAAAGCAAAACAATTTCTTTTCAGATACTTAGTCAGCTATATTGATCATCAAAGTAATTGTTGATTGGAGCCTTGGATTGGATTGGATTGGATTGGAGTTCAGGTTACAATCACAGAGATAGAAGTACAAATGTGTGTGTGTGTGTGTGTGTGTGTGTGTGTGTGTGTGTGTGTGTGTGTGTGTGTGTGTGTGTGTGTGTGTGTGTGTGTGTGTGTGTGTGTGTGTGTGTGTGTGTGTGTGTGTGTGTGTGTGTGTGTGTGTGTGTGTGTGTGTGTGTGTGTGTGTGTGTGTGTGTGTGTGTGTGTGTGTGTGTGAGACCCCCACCCCTCTTTTTCTTAAACCAGCAGCAAGGGAAAGGATTTGCTCTCCTTTAAATTCCTGCTGTGCATCACGATTGATTTGTTTTCATTTGGTTGCTTTTGTCACAGAACGTTAACTGTGACTTCCAGGTAGCTTCACTGGAGCTCGTTTTGGGTCCTAATATTTCAACAACGCTCAAATTATTTTCAGAAGGAACCACCAGAACATTAATCAGAAGGAGGGAATTTAGCTAAAGACACCATTATGACTTGTGGGAAACATTTACTGACTTTGCATTTCAGGAGCGAATCTGATGCTTTTTTTTTAATGGGAGAGTATTGGAGCCAGCCCCTAGTGGCCCTCAGCGGTATTACACTTGAAGGCATTTTTGCATTGGCTTCACTTTTCAGAAACTACATCCATTTTCATATGCAGTCTACGGGTTCAACAATGCGCCACATTTTGTCAGCATTGCTCAGACAGGGATCAACATACTGTAGTTTTATATTTACGTATGTAAGTTGTGTTGATGTTTTCTTTGTTAATTACATCATTTCAAGTGTTTTATTTCAATCAAATAGTTTTAGGATTATATTTGAATGCAGATGTAATGTTAACTAACCCTTTTGGTTAAAAACAACAACATTGTGAACGGCATCATCAATAGTAGACTCAAGTTGTTGTTGTTGTTGTTGCCGTCGAAGAAAAACACAGAATCAGTTTCTTTTCTGTGGGACATTTACATTCTTACTTACAGAGGATTTTTGGGAGATTATGTTAAAGTTTCATGCAAACTATGAAGTGAAAACTTTGTGTGGGAACAATTACGACTGTTGAAGGGTCAGATTTGGATCCCTGTGTTAAAATCGTTAATCGTGAAGCGACACAAATCAAAGTCCGAGCTGCAAACTCGGCCAGCGTGAGATAATGAGAGGAAGTTTCTTGTCTGAACGTGTCTGTATCACTTTCCTGTGATCATAATCAGTTGTTTGGACTCGGTTACATCACCAACCCGACACGCACGCTGTCGCGTTTCCGTCACTTCAGAGAATAATACAGTGACTTACATTCATTTACTGGAGATTTAACCCAAACCAAGTCTTCACCCTGAGATGTAATGATTCAGCTCATTTGGAGGGTGGGGGGGACTACTTTCTGTCCCCACAACGTGAGTAACACAAGCACATATGCGCACACACACACACACACACACACACACACACACACACACACACACACACACACACACACACACACACACACACACACTGAACGTCCCACGGATGGATTCCATTGTGAATTCATTGGCATAATGTGTGTTTGAGAGTGTCAGGCTGGGAACAATGCATCGGAGTGTTTCTCTCCGGGTGTTTGTGATGCAGAGCGGAGCACAGAGAGAGTATTGTGGGGTCCATCCCATCGAACAAAGACCAGGCGAAGGCTGCAGTCTGACGATCGAGGGTACGGGGGCGAGATGGAAGATCCAACGTCACTAATGTTTGGGACTGGGGACCCATATTATAACTAATATTAACAACTTTAGTAATATAGCACCTTTCAAAACAAAGTTACAAAGGGTTTTTACCATAGGAAAAAAATGAACATTTGAAATCAAATAATACCAGAAAATGTAAGTAGATAAAATGAATAATGGTTACAGGTCAGAAACATGAGAAGGGATTCTCTGGCGACACTGAAAACACTTCATATTTCAAATCATTCTGGTGAGACAATGCGACACACTGCGAGGTCTTTATTCCTCCACAACGGTGATAGTCGGCAGCGTTGTGTTCGTGGGCTGTACGTGCGTTTCTATTCTCATCAACACGATATCTCAAGAACGCCATGGTGGAATTTCTTAACGTTTGGTACAAACATTCACTCGGTTCCAAGAACGAAGACTAATTTGATGTTGGTCATCAAAGGTTAAAGGTCACTGTAATCCCGTCAATCCCATCCTCGTGAATGCGATAGCTCAGGAAAAACCTCGAGGGAATTTTTAAATAAATTTGCACAAACTTTCGCTTGGTCCCAAGGAGGAACTGATTAGAATTTTGGGGTCAGAGGTAAAGGTCACTGCGACCTAGTTTCATGCTCATAAGCGCTAGTTGAAATTGTCAGCTGATTCACAAAAACAAAAACCACAGTGAACTCTATTAAAAGTAAAAAAAGCTTTTTCTGCTGATGTTGGAACGATGCCACCGATGAAAATATTCTTCTGTTTATTATAGCAACCGAACAGAACAGTTCGGAAACACGTGGATCGCATTAGAGTCGGATGAAGGGGTGCGATTTATAGCAAAATCAACATTTTCATAGGATTAAATACAACCTCTAATGCCCAGGGTCATTATTCATTTATCAGCATGCGGTCAAAGGATAAAAATGGCTCAAGGATGTGGGTTGGATTCCTGTTAAATTGTGGTTTATGAAGTGCTGCTGTGGTCAGTTGGCTCGCTGTCTTTTTATTACGTGATATTTCTGCACCTGTTAACAGGATGAACAGAGATACAGGAGGGGACTTTGTCCTTTAAACAGCATAACTTTAACTTATTATTGCTGGTTAATAAAGAGCCAAAACCCAAGAAAAAAACATGGCTCTGTGTTTTTGTCTGAATCTCTGTTCACACAGATCCAAATGAATGTTTTACCATCAGTATTGACACACAACAGCATTTATTAACCATCCGATTATCTCGTCTACACACAAACCCCGTTTCCAAAAAAGTCAGGATGCTGCGTGAATTTTGAATAAAAACACAATGCAATGATTTGTAAATCATTTAAAAACCCATATTTAATTTGAAATAGACAAAAGACAACATATCAAATGTTGAAATGGAGAATTATTATTGTTTTATGAAAAATATAAAAGCATGTTTACCACTGCTCGTCTTTTAACAACACTCTGTACATGCCTGGAAACTGAGGAGACCAGTTGCTGGAGTTTTGAAAGTGAAATGTTGTCCCATTCTTGTCTGATGTTGTCTTTGGTCTATTTTCACTTCAATATGGGTTTACCTGATTTGCAAATCATCACACATTGTTTGTATTTACATTTCACACAGCGCCCCATATGATGTTTTTGGAAATGGGGTTGTAAATCATATTCAGATTATTTTCTAAACACGATTAGTTGAAATTACCTGTTAAAAGTTCTCCTGGAAAACAACAACAAATTTAATGACTGCCAAAGATTAAAAAAAAATTAAAAAAAATTAAAACTTAATACAAAATAAATCAGATTATGTTTGTGTTTCCCTGACTGAAGCTGCGGGTAGTTTCGTGGATAACATCACCGAGGCCGTTCTGCCAAACTCACTGAGTCAGCGGTCGGTCCTGCAGCCTTCTCACAGCTCAGCCTTACATCCACTCGTTATTCTGGACTTTCAGCAGATGTTCCTGTGAGCCGAAGCCGAAGCCGCAGCAGCCCCGGCCCCAGCCCTGCGCTAACTACTGACCCTGCTAAACCACACAGTCAGACCAGTCTGGACCCACCCAGACCGGGAGCCAGCGCCAAAACCCCAGACTCTGGACAGACCAGAGCAGAGCAGGGCAGAGCAGAGCAGAGCCAGGACGTGCCAGACCAATAAAAAAAAAAGTTAAAAAAAAAGAAGCACATTCTTGGTCACCAAACTCGGCCTCAAGGCTTTTTCTTAACCCCTGCAGCGCAAAGCAGCAAACACAGGTGTTTTCCTCGTCAAGTCAAACAAGAAAACAAAGATTATTTATGAAGCACGTCTCAAAACAGGAACTACCGACTGATTTACAGGAAGAAAAAAAAATGGAAGAGGGACATAGAAGAGTCAAGGCAGGAGAAAGTGCTTTACATGAGAAGAGACATAAAAGAAACTCAAGGTTATAAACCTGATGATAAACATATGCTAACAGAATGAGACAGCTGCAGCTACTCTGCAGTGTAACATCAATAAACAGTTCCTAATTTAATCTAAGGGATGTCTTAGGTCCTGATTTAAAAAGAAAAGTTCTGAGTTTTTGAATCGGTTTGTGGTCCCTAGGTTTCAAAAGACGCAGGAATGGACAGGTAACTTCAACAAACTGACAAAGAGGGAAGATGAAGCACACACAGACTAAATACAGCAAGGAGGGAAGGACAACGAGGGACAGGTGAAATTAATCAAGGCGGGGTCAACAATCATACAAAGGACAGGAAGTAGAACAAGACAAGACACAAGAGGTGAGTCATTTAAAAGAGGAAGAGGAACAGGAAGCACAAAACCCAGACTGACCTGAAGACTACAAAGTAGAAAAGAAGTCCGAACCATAACAGAACCTCAGAAGGTCCCAGTAGAACTCGGTGTTGACAGTCTGACCCTGGGGGAACAATCATGTAGGTCTTCAAGACCAAACATCGTGTTTCTACAGTTGCCCAGAAGGGACAAACCAAGCACTGGCTCTAGAGAGGGACTTTGGTGGGTTTTTTTGTAGGAGGTTTAATCTGCGACATCACCACTAGATGACCCCGTAAATCCATCACGCTGCGCCTTTAATATTGTTTGCCAGGTTTTGAAAATAAAAGCTGGTAGCGGGGAGTTATGTGGAGGCCTTAGAGTGGATTGTACTTTCAAAATAAAAGTCCCAAATGGTATTGAACACCCTGATTGCTTCCAGAAGTTCAGCACAGACTGAGTTTGTACTTTCAGCAGCATGTTGAAGCCTCTGAGCTGCTGTCGCTCTAATGACAGAGTCCTCCGCGGAGAGTGATAACACGCTAATGCTGCACGTGTGCGAGCGATGGCGTGTGTATAAATGCAGAGATCATCCTCCCCGTCAGCCTGATGACGCCCTGTGTGGTCTCTGCCTGCTTGTAATTCAGCTCCCAATGTGTGTGTGCGTGGACGCATGTGTGTGTGTGTGCGTGTGTGTGCGGTTCATTTGAGGAGAGCGCGCGCGCACACACACACACACACACACACACACACACACACACACACACACACACACACACACACACACACACACACACACCATTGTATTGTTGTGGAGCTGGTCGGAGGTTTCGTGGTTGCAACAGAAAACACAGACTCCACCTAAATGTTTCCATCCTGAACGCATCCTCATCAGATTGATGAAGTCGAAGTACACAAGTATCATCAGATCCATGCAGTAGAGGTACACAGGTATCATCCGCTCCATGCAGTAGAAGTACACAGGTATCAGCGGCTCCATGCTGTCGAAGCACAGAAGTATTCTCAGCTCCATGCTGTAAAAGTACTCAAGTATCATCAGTTTTACGCAGTAGAAGTACTCTAGTATTCTTGGCCTTATGCAGTAAAAGTACTCAAGTATTGTTATCTTCATGCAGTACAAGTACTCAAGCATCATCGGCTTTACACAGTAAAAGTACATAAATATTCATAGCCCCATGCATTAAAAGTACACAAGTATTACCAGCTTTATGGAGTAAAAGAATTAAAGTATTCTCAGTTCTATGCAGTAAAATGATACAAGGCTTCTTAGCTCCATGCAGTAAAAGTACACAAGTATTACCAGCTTTATGGAGTAAAAGAACTAAAGTATTCTCAGTTCTATGCAGTAAAATGATACAAGGCTTCTTAGCTCCATGCAGTAAAAGTACACAAGTATTACCAGCTTTATGGAGTAAAAGAACTAAAGTATTCTCAGTTCTATGCAGTAAAATGATACAAAGGCTTCTTAGCTCCATGCAGTAAAAGTACACAAGTAATATCAGTTCTATGCAGTAAAAGTACACAAGTTTTGTTAGTACTGCCTGTATTACATAAAAGTAACATGCGGGTTTTTTTTATTTGTTTTTTTTTAATGTAAACCTGTAACAAGTACCACAGTTTAAATACTGCAGTGAAGTACCTCAGATTTGTAAAGAAATACGTGCATCAGTTATTTTCTCTCACCGCCATCAGCTAAGAAGCTGATCAGTCTTTTTCCTGCACAGACAGGTGTTTTACTGCAGTGAGCAGAAAATGTGTTGTGAAACTCAGTGACCATCTTATAGAGATCTTCAAAAGTGTGTGTGTATGTGTGTGTGTGTGTGTGTGCCAGGGAAAACACACACGCGCGTGCACACACACACACACACACACATATGCAGCCACCTCCCTCCATAAAAGAGAGAGAGAGTCTGAGGCAGACACACCGCAAACTCAGGAATGTGGAGTTTACATGGGCAGCTTTATTTGGCCTAAAGAGAATGTTCCCTCATCCAGCTCAGAAAGCCACATCCCTCACACACACACAAACGCGTGCGCGTGCGCGCACACACACACACACACACACACACACACACACACACACACACACACACACACACACACGCTCAGAAAGCCACATCCCACACACACACACACAACACACGCGCGTGCACACACACGCACACAAACGCACACACACACACACACACACACACACACACACACACACACACACACACACACACACACACACACACACACACACACACACACACACACACACACACACACACACTGTGGCTTCAGAAACAGATAAAACTACATCTGTTATTAACATTTAATAATTCAGAGACTTTCTGGGAGCAACCGGAGCTCAGAGGGACCGCCGAACCCACCGACCGAGAATCTGCACGATGTGACGACTGAGATCATTTTCAAGAGAGATTATGAACAGAGACTCAAAAGACGCAAAACCACCACAAAGAGACAAAAAGACACAAAGCAACTAAAAAGAGATGAAGGCTTTGTTCGGACAGCGGGCGAATCTGATTTTTTTTTCTCAAATCTGAATTTTTGGACAGACTGTTGCAAGTGAGCAGATTGAATTTGGTATGTGCAGACAAGTACAACGAGACACAAAACAACCACAAACTCACACAAAACAACAACAGAGACACAAAACAACTACAAAGAGACAAAGAGACAAAGAAACAAAGAAACACAAAACAACAACAAAGTGACACAAAACAACCAAAGAAACCCAAAACAACAACAAAGATAAACAAAACAACAACATAGAGACACAAAACAACTACCGAGACAAAAACACACAAAACAACAACAAAGAGACATAAAGCAACAACAAAGACACACAAAACAACAACAGAGATACATAAAACAACAACAAAGACACAAAACAACAACAAAGAGACAAAGAAACACAAAACAACAAAGTGATACAAAACAACAACAACGACACAAGGACACACAAAACAACAACAAAGACACAAAACAACCACAGAGACAAAGAAACACAAAACAACAAATTGATATAAAATAACACCAAAGACACACTAAACAACAACAAAGATACATAAAACAACAACATACAGACACAAAATAACAACAAAGACACAAAGAAACATAAAACAACAACAAAGAGACACAAAACAACCACAAAAAGACATTAACAAACCAAAAACAGTCAAAGAGATGCAAAACAACCACAAAGAGACAAAGAGACACAAATCAACTACAAAGTGACACAAGACAACCACAGAAACACACGATGACCTCTGAGATGCCCAGCTACCACTATTCGGAAGCAGTAAACAAGTTCCTCTCCTATTAATTCTTCTGGTCATCACCAGTTAATGGAACAGACAGTGTTTTTGGGCTGATGTTCCTACATGGCAGACAGATGTTCCTGCTGCAATGAGGTCAGTGGAACAGATGTGACGATGACTCAGTTATTCATATGAGCTCATATCTGAGTGGGCTGCTGTCGTTTCAGCACCAATGTTGACATGTAGACGGGTTAGGTCCATTTTTGTAATTTTCATTTTACCGAGAGCCGAGGAGGAAGAGTGTCCAAAGTGCAAACATCAACAACACGACCTCACCCAGCAAATAAGGGGACGATGGTTAATTCCCAAACGAGATGTGTCAATCAAATGACACCGCTTTAAATGACACTGGTTTCTAAAATGCAGTGGAATAGTTTTAGTGCGTACCAATTGGTTGAAGCTGCTCCAATAGTTTCCAAATTAATTTGAGGTGTGCGCCTGCAAGAGGTTCGTATGGAGCGTGGGCAGGATTTGGGTCTGGAAACTCCAGGCTAAGGCCAACGTTGGTCCACAGCGTGTAACATATTAGTTTCACAATGTCGGCTTTAAAATTGCAAGATGGCTGCGCTTGAGACCGGGTTCTGGAAGGAGGGGGTCAGGTTTGTCGGATGGATAAAACTTGGTACGGTCGTCATGTTCGAGTCGGCGATGAAGCAGAAATCAAAGTGGATTTATTTAAAGCAAACCTGTGCGTAACATTACGCAAACCACCTGATCATTTCCGAGCCTGACTCCGCCCACATATCGCCAACAGCGTCAGTTTTCTTCACTGCGATCACAGTCTGGAGACTCTGAAGGGCCGCCGACCAATCAGAGACCAGAGTCGATGGTTAAGTACAATGACGCTGAAGTAGAGCGCTTCTTTTTAAAGGTGGTCGGTTAAAGCTGCTCCAGTAGTTTGGAAATTAATCCGAGCTGCAACGACTGCAAACAACTCGTGTGGAGCGCGGACGGTGATTTTTTTTTTTGTGTCTGGTAAAACCAGGCTAATCGTTTCCTGAACGTAACCACGTGGCTTTGGTCCCTACACCTGAGGATCTCGGCGACATCGGTGAACTTTGATGAAACAGCAGTTTTTGAGAACGATAACGTTTTGGACAGAAATGTGACGTGGACGCAAGCTAATAGCAAAAAAAGGGCCAACAAAAAGGTGACCAACTCACCATTTCAGATCTGCTGTTGTGAAATTTTGTATTTGCGCTGTGGACCAACGTAGCTTGATGCAAAAGTGTTGGGGGCAGCAGTTGCGGGGAAATCTCCGGTTTCCGGACAAAAACTCTGACGCCGAATTGATGCAGGGACTCTTTTTTGTTCTTCTTTTTTCTCCTGCAGAAACTGTTAGAACCAAACGTAATTTAGACTCAATCCACATCCAAATAAATCTTTAAATCACTTTACCGTCCCTCTGATCTTGTCAGTTCTGTTTCCTCCCCGTACTGATGTGGTTTCAGTAAATCACAGTCGATGATTGATGACTTTACGACCTCCGTGTCATGCAGCACACACGCTGACAGGAAACGTGGGCCGGGGAAGTCGACCTCAGGGACGTTGTTGTTGGTTATGCGGTGGTGTGCGCGCCTTTAGCCTTCCAGGGCAGCCTTCCCTTGTTGACATGCAGAACCTGGTTGTGTATGTTGCGGGTCCTACAGAAAGACCCTCTGTCCGGCAGTAAAAACACATTCGGCCCCCGTCCCCCGAGGTGTGCAGAGCCCGGACGCCTCAACACAAACACTGCGGCCCACGATGGTGCATTTTTTTATTCCCCCGTGATGTGCCAACGGCCCGAATATAAAGAGAAGAGGCTTCGTTTTCCTGCATGTTTTGGTCTCAGAATTTACATCCTCACTGAAAATACACCCACCAATTTCCTTTAGCTCTCAGCTAGAGGAGCAGGAGGGAGTGTTGTGTTTGGCAGCTGGCGGGACGTTTCGCAGCGGCCAGACCACGACTCAGCTGACATCAGTTAGCTCGGGAAATATGACATCGTATGAATCCAGGGCTGCAAAAAATATGACGTCAGATTTACTGGTGCCCGGTTCTACACGTGATAGTCGCGCTAAAACGCTGCAGAAAACTCACTGATTGATACAAGCTTTTTCACTACGGAGTTTAAAACCGAGACGAGAGAAGAGACACAAAATGAAACTGCAACTATGTAGGTGATCAAAGAATCATTTTTGAAGCTTTATAAGCAAAAATTCAGATTCCAGCTTCTCGAATTTGCTTTTCTTTGTCGTAAATGTTGGAAAATTTAATATATTTTTGAGTTTTGAACGACTGGTCAGACAAAACAAGAAACCCGAAGACGCCACTTCATCTGTGGAGAAATATAACAAGACTTTTTTTTAGAAGAACTTATTCATTAGCATTAGCAAGCTGCCTGTAGATGCGGCTTCCAGGTTTGTTATGAAAACACTACCAGCAACGTTAGCACTGTAGCTACGGTGTTGCCTATTCGTGCAGTGCCAACCACGAGTTTCTCAAAGAAGGCGCAGCACAAGACGCTCGTCTCGACAGGATGTATATGAAAGTGTTCGTAGTCTCCCGGTCTGAAAAGCGAAGCCAAAGGAGAAGCGCCTTAAACTGCAATACGACTGAGGGCCACTAGGGGCTGGCTCCAAAAAAACCCTCTGTCTCAAATAGACTCCCATTGAAAAATCATCAACTTCCCTCCTGAAATACAAAGTCAGCAAATGTTTTCCACAAGTCATTATGGTGTCATTACATAAACTCCCTCCTTCTGATCGGTGTCCTGGTGGGTCTTTCTGGAAATAATCCCAGGATTCATTAGATATTAGGACTCAAACAAAGCTATGTTTGGGGGCCTTTCTAGTCGATTGATAGGCCTGTGGTGCAGTCAGGTTTCTTGTATAGGTGGGCGGGGCATAGTGGTCAGATCCCCCCCCCCCACCCCCCTCGCTCCGCCCCTCGAGTCGTCCAAATATGGTCACCACCGGCTCCAAAAAAAACAAAACACGACGATTCTTAGTACCGGGTGATGTTACACGGATGAAAACATGATTATGAGCATTATATCACATTTGAAATCCTTGATATTGGCTCTTTAAGGCTACTGAACTCTGAACTGTGTTTTGTAGATGTGACGGTGGTTTCCAGATGTGTACCGAACTGATGTCGTCTCTTGACCCCAAACCACCAATCAAGCCCCTCCACCTCCAGCCTCATTTCCCGGTGCAAACACGGCGCCGCATCGGGCCGCTGCGGTCGGATAAAAGCGAAGCAGAGGGAGCTCCATCGCGACTGTTGATTCTCAGCTCGGTGTGTTTGGTTGTTTTTTTTGAGGCGGCCCACTGTTTACATGATCCTGTGTTTACTCTCCAGTAACGAGTGCGAGTGCATGAACGCACCACAGATGTAAACTGTAACTGAAGCCAAATCACCTCCTGCAAGGGGTGCAAACAAGACAGAAAATAACCGAAGCTGCCCGGAGTCAGTCCCGGTCTGTTCTTTCAGCACCGTAGAGGGAAAATGTGCTGGTACTTCTCAGGTTCGTCTGAGGATGCGATACCACTGATGGCCACTAGGGTCTGGCTCCAAAAAAAAACCTCTGTCTCAAATAGACTACCACTGAAAAACCATCAACTTCCCTCCTGAAATACAAAGTCAGCAAATGTTTTCCACAAGTCATTATGGTGTCATTAGATACATTCCCTCTCAAGGAATACTGATATTTATATCGCGTTGTTTTTGGCCGTGTGCAACCGGTAAAGCAGAAACAACAAATGGGTTAACTGGTTAGTGATTCCCGAACTATGGTGCAGGTACCACCGGTGGTACGCAGGAGTCTTATCGAAAAGTCTAAAGAACTTAAACTGGCCAAAATCCAGTTCACAAACCAACGAGTGATAAATACTCGTTTGGATGCCGGGTGGTAGTTGCTGTGGTAACAATCTGGAAACTCCTTTTCGCATTCAGATTTGTTCCATCACTCTGAAGGGCGGACCAATCAGAGACCTGTGGGCGTTGCTAAGTACAGTGATGTTGAATTAGTTCCAACAGTGGCAGTGGTAGACGCACGACACATGTCATATGACAGTCAACGCTGATTGGATAAAGCAGCTCCAGTAGTTCCAAAATGAACCCGAGGTCCAAGCCCAGCTGGATGCAACAACTGGAAACATTCGTCGAGGAAGTTTTGACAGACCCAGATACTTACGTAGTGAATTTGGGTCTCTCAACACCAGACTAGCAACCACTAGCAGATGTAAATATTATTATATTATTGAGCATTCGGAGTCTGTTGCAGGTTGAAACAGTGGAAAAATAGCAGCATCTTCAGCGGGAAGTCGTACTTGAGAATTCCTGTTTGTTACACAGTGGTACAGGGCCGGAAAAGTTTGGGAATCTCAGCCGAACGCCCCAAAAAAATTTACTCTGTTACTATTTTGAAAATTGTTCGTTGAGGTAATTGCCGATACCAAACACTTTCTGGCGAGAAGTTTCTCAGCTCTAACAACAACTCTTAATTATAGAATCTATTTTTCATCAAATGCGACCTCGTTAAGCAGCAGAAACAGAATAAAAAATAACTAACATCAGTGTGAATTTTTCACAGTTCTTGCTAAAATCAGACAGAAACATTCAGTAACCTTTTTTTTTCTTTCTTTCTTTTCGGAAACTGAATTCAGTAGATGTTCAACAACATTAATGGTTCACTCTTTAAACCTTTTTTTTTTTTTTTTTTACTTACAAGTGAACCCATCACAGATAGATGAGCCAACACTGACCTCCGCTGGGATGATGAGGTATTACAACCAACAGCAAGTTAATATTTTTAAAGACGTAATCGAGCATAATTTCATCATTTATACCGTGTGTGATGTCAAAGTAGATCAAAACAACTGAATCAGGAGGTAAACATGAGAAATCTCATTTGCTTCTGTAAAAATCAGGAAAATCAGAAGAGGGAAAAATTTAAGAAAACATACTTTTATTGAAGCACAGCAGGAAGGACTCGGGACGGTTCATCACGTCCCGGTTTCACATTTAAAACACCAGCGAATAAAGACACACAGAATACAAAACCTTAAAACATTCAGCAGGATCTAGACGTGTAATAAAATAAACATGTTTCTGTTGGTGCAGAAGAAAACTAAACATTACTTGTAAAAAAAAAAAAGCAACGAGCGTCAGGTCCAAACAGACAACTTTTCCGCTTTTATACGTTTTGTTTGTTTAAATACTGAAGATATAAATGTGCACAATAATACATGTCAAAACAAGCACCTGTTGTTCAAGATGAGAGGAATGATCCTTTAACTAATCTGATGGAGGTAAAGCTCGTTCTGATATCCGACTGAACAGATTTCAGGGGATGGGTTTCTTGGTTTCAGTGTTTTACGGGGGGGGGGGGGGGTTAAAAAAATATGTTAATATGACCTTCCCCGACCTTCAGATCTGTTTGCATTGATGTTTTTATTTTATACAAAAGCAACAAAAAAAAAAAGGTTACATGATCTTGTCTTATTTCCCTTGTTTTTGCCTGTTATATGGAATTAGATTTGTGTCATAATAAAATGGAGACACGTCACTGAAAAAAAACTGCAAACCAAAAAGTCAAGCAGCGAAACCACGAAGCATAAAGAACAACAGTTCAATCATTGACATATACACAACTGAACACGACTTGTTTGCAAGTTTTACTTTTAAGACAAGATTTCTTTTGCTCGAGTTCGTTTCATTTTTTTCCCTCTATTTCTTATTTTCGCTTCGCATTTTAAGAATTTTGTTAGAATTTTATGACACAAATTTAATTCCATACCGGTTGTCATATAAAAGGTGGCGGTAACTGCCTTCGAATGACTAACCCAGTGCGCTGAACAGTATTTTTGTGTGAGCTCCCCATCCCGAGTTAAAAACACCACCAAAGTTACACAATAACGCGAGTAAAATAACCGATGGAGGCAGCGATTGGATAGCAGCTCTGTGAGGTAAAATTACTGTTTTTGTCAATGGACTCTGGTGCCTTTGAAGAAAGCAACGGAACGGCTTCAGAATCCTGTGAGAAAGAGCCGTCCGACAGCGAGGTAAAGCGGCGAAAATATTGTGAGTAGATCATTTTTTTTTTTTTTAGGTGGCTGAAATAGGTTCAGTTGAACCGCTGAAACACATTCGCTTAGCTTCCGTAAAGCAGACTGCTTCTTCAAACCGGTGAAGCGCCGACCTCCATCTGCCGCGCGCAACACGCGGACTTTTCACACGACCCGATTTCAGCCAGTCTAATCAGTCCCTTTAAAAAAGGCTTATGAATATCACAAACCTGCATTTTTAATACAAACTCAAAAAAGAAGAAAAAAAAAAAAAAAAATACATTCAGAATCTCATCGTGGAGTTTTGGTCGAGTTTAAACCGACAGAAGAAGATTTCAACGCGGCGATCTTTCGGGCCGATGTGAGAAAACACGTCGACGCTTTAGGTGGATCAGAGCAAAGGAAAAAAAAAAACTAAAGTGAAAGAAATTTTGGCGTTCGTCTGCGTCGTGAGCGTACGTTGCGGTTGGAGGCGCCGCGACGACGACCGCC
Organism: Brachyistius frenatus; assembly: GCF_029030835.1. Taxonomy (NCBI): domain Eukaryota; kingdom Metazoa; phylum Chordata; class Actinopteri; family Embiotocidae; genus Brachyistius; species Brachyistius frenatus. Next base: position 3,234,659 of record NW_027210634.1, on the reverse strand, counting down.
GGCCCCCCCTTCAGCGAACGCTCTGAGACATGTGCAGAGGGGTCAGCATCTCCTCGAAGATGGCTCCCTTCACGTTGGAGCCTCTCAGGTTCGCTTCCTGCAGGTCGCAGCCCGACAGGTCGCAGTTCTGGAAAACAAAACGACACGAAACCTGAACCGTAACTCGCGGTCTTAACAAAACCATTCACAAAAAGTCGAGACAGTACCGCTCTGTAAATCCAGTCCAGAAAAGTATTTGCTCCCGAACACGTTTATTACATCCAGAAAACACACGAACCGCAATTGCAGCGTTTTTCTTTTTTTTAAATTTCCCGACAGACGCTCAGAATTTTCCGCATATTCTCAGTCATAACGTGAGTTAGCAGTAAAAAATTATTTATACGCCGGTATAAAAATGGCCGTCTGCACTCCGCCCATTTGATTGACACCTCGCCGAGCCAATGGGAGCTTCCATATCCTGCCCACAGCCTACGGGAGACAACCGGAGTCTTTAGTTTTCATGCAGTTTAGGAGGAGGCTCGATTTGATCGTGGACTCGTGTGTGTGTGTGTGTGTGTGTGTGTGTGTGTGTGTGTGTGTGTGTGTGTGTGTGTGTGTGTGTGTGTGTGTGTGTGTGTGTGTGTGTGTGTGTGTGTGTTCTCACTTCCAGGTCGGTCCCGGCCAGCGTCGCTCCTCTCAGGTTGCAGTTCTTCAGTTTGGCGTTTTTCAGGGTGGCGACTCTCAGGTTGATGCCCGTCATCTGACTTCCCTCCATGTCCACGCCCTTCAGGTTGGCTCCTGATGACACACACACACACACACACACACACACACACACACACACACACACACACACACACACACACACACACACACACACACACACACACACACACACACACACGAGTCCACGATCAAATCGAGCGCTGTGGGACTCATCTGAAGAACGAGTGCGTTCGGCTGCCTCACCTTCCAGGTTGGCTTTGATTCCAGACGGATCCTCAAAGTTGCAACCTCTCAGCGACGCTCCTTCAGCGTTGGTGCACAGCATCTTCACACCCTGCAGGTTGGCTGCCTACAGCGTGCGCGCACACACACACACACACACACACACACACGGACCGGTTAATCTCTGGTTGTGATGATTCAGACAGGTCCCGGGTCACGGCCCGGGAAAGATGGCTCTGAAAAGATACGCCTGGGTCTGAAAAGTGCTTCGAAGTGTAATACCGCAGAGGGCCACCAGGGGGCTGCCCGGTCCACCCTCCAGTCCGGTATGAAATGCTGATATTAGAAGCGGGACTCACGTCGAGGCAGGCCATGGACAGGTCAGCTCTCTCCAGGTTGGCGCCGCTCAGATTAGCGTGGGTCAGGTTAGCTCCTCTCAGGTTGGCCATCTTAAAGTTGATGTAGCGCAGATCCAGACGAGACAGATCGGTGCCGGTGAAGTTCAGACCCTGACAGACCACAAACGGACCCGAGTTGTTTGAGCGACTTCTCCAATTTGACCGATTAAGAGCAGTTATTTAAGGTACGCGGCTTGGCATTGTGCGCTGAAAACAAGCTGGATGGTCCTTCTCCTCTTTAGCCCCGGAGGTCATGGCGCACCCGATTTAAAAAAAAAAAAAAAAAAATCTTAAATTTGTATTCATCAGACCACAGGACAGTTTTCCACTTCACCTCATTCCAAATGAGCTTGAACCCGGAGAAGTTCTGGATCATGTTTATATTTGGTTTCTTCTTTGCATGGTAGCGTTTTAACCTGCATTTGCGGATGCAGCGACAATGGTTTTCAGAAGTGTTCCTGAGCCCATACAGTGATTTCCACTCCAGAATTGTGGCTGTTATTAATGCAGTGAAGGGCCCCGAAGATCACGACCATTCACTGTTGCTTTTCAGCCATGTAATTTAATTAGTTGTGAGATGTTCCACCCGATATTTTTTTTTAAGCGGTAAACATTTCCAGTCTTTTTGTTGACACTGTCCCAGTTTTTTTAAAAAGGCGTTGCTGCCATCAATTTTTAAACGAGCATAGATTTTTCATAGAATAATAAAGATTTCTCAGTTTTAACATCTGATATGTCGTCTTTGGTCTATTTACAGTTAAATATGGCTTTACATGATTTACAAACGTTTGGCACAACGTCCCAACTTAAGTTGGTTTACCTGACTGTATACATGTTTTATAGTTGTTTACTTGACTGTATATATTTTACTTACCTGACTGTAAATATGTTTTATAGTTGTTTACCTGACTATGTATGTTTTATAGCTGTGTACCTCACTGTATATATGTTTTATAGTTGTTTACCTGACTGTATATATATTTTATTTTTGTTTACCTGACTGTAAATGTTTTATTCTTGTTTACCTGATGGTATTTATGTTTTATTTTTGTTTACCTGACTGTAAATATGTTTTATTCTTGTTTACCCGACGGTATTTATGTTCTATTTTTGTTTACCTGACTGTAAATATGTTTTATTCTTGTTTGCCCGACGGTATTTATGTTTTATTTTTGTTTACCTGACTGTAAATATGTTTTATTCTTGTTTACCCGACGGTATTTATGTTTTACTTTTGTTTACCTGACACCGGAGCTCTGACTTTGTGGTCGTGGCCAACAGGAATCTGATGAACTCCTTGCGGCTCAGAGGAGAATGATCATCGGGGGGCTGAGACGACTGGACAGCAGAAACACACGTGGAGATCGAACCGTGAGCACCGAAAACACACCTCATTCTTCAGAATACGTGCTTCACATTCACTCACTCACTCACTCACTCACTCACTCACTCACTCACTCACTCACTCACTCACTCACTCACTCACTCACTCACCTTGATGAGGGTCTCCAGCTGCTCGGCGAGCTGCTCGATACCGAAGAAGCGAGCTTCTTCCAGCACACCTGCAGTGGAAACGATGAAGGTCAGAGAGCTGCTCTTTGGTGATTTATTCTCGTGTTTGCGAGTGCGTCCGTTACCCAGAGGGTTGATGCCCTCGTTGATGATGAGCTGTCCGTGTCTCAGGTAATTCAGAATGGGTTCGAAGTAGTCCGGACTGCGATCGATCAGGTAGGCTCCATGTGTGTCCTGCTTGTTCCCCCAAACATCTGGCTCAACGACAGGCATCGTTTAACGAAAGCACAATAAAAGATGAAGTATTTCTCTTCAACATTAAACGTTGCTCACCTTTCTCTCTGAACATGTGGGCCAGCATGCTCTCAGGCTGTTTGCTGACCAGAGTGCTCCTGAGCAAACACACAAACGCATTCGTTATTACACACTCGTAACAGGTAGATCAAGTCAAATATTAAAAATCACGTTGCACGTAACCTTTAAAAAAAAAAAAAAAAAAAAAAAAAATTCTAACTGGATAAGTATAAGTCAGGTAAGTACAAGAACAAACTCTTCCTCCCCAGCAGCATCAGTTTCATTTTTATCTGCAGAGTTGTTGTCATGGAAACCCTCCAATTTCAAAGGAAATGCTGTTCTGCCCTAAACCTGCCGCCCAGGTGCTGCAGCATCATTTTACTGCAACAATAAACCAGACAGACACACTTCTGTATCACTGTGTTTGACAGAACAGTTAGACAACACTCCCACCATGAGGTCAAACTGGAAATTACAACACTGCCCTCTCCATTTGACCGTTTTAAGACTTGTACAAATGCACAGGAGCCATATTTACCTGGTGGTGGTGAAGCAGCGTCCGCCAACGTTGAGCGTCAGCCAGTCAGTGTGAGTCTGGCACTGGTCGGGACCTCCGAGGTCTTCCTGAGGATCTGCACATAAATAGAGATAACTAACGTACAATCAAAGAAAACTGACAACAAACAAAGGAGGTGAAGGACGCTGATGTTTCACCGAGAGATATCAAAAAGCCCATCAGCAGAGTTTGCAGCCTTTTTTTTCTTTTCTTTTTTTTAAGTGTCATATGCTGATTATAATTCCAGTTACTCACCTTCAAATGAATCTCCGTCCGATATATACAGCACATCATCGTCTCTGCAGACACAGAGACACACAGGCTTTAGAAAGCTACATAAACATAAGTAAATAAAAGTCGAAATACAAAAACGGACAAAAGAAATGCATGAAGAAATGAATGTGGGAATACCGGAATAAACACACAAGAAATATATGAAGAAATGCTGCAAATAAATGTGGAGATACAGAACTAAAACAGAGGAAAACAAGAGTAAGTAAAAATAGAAATACAGAAATAAGTAAACAAAATACATGAATACACAAATATGAAAATACAGAAATAACAGAAAACAAAGAAATATTGTAAAGAACTTTTAAAAAGCATTCAGAAATAAAAGAAAATATATAGAAATAGTGTAAATTATAACAATAATAACAAATATGTAGATACAGAAGTGAATATTTTGTCCTCTTTTGTCCTCCATAGGTTAAACATGTAATACCTGCCTACATCCGGGTATCCGAGACATTTCAGACCTTCGTAAACTAAATTAAAGCCTAAATGTAATTCCTCCTGCAGACTGAGGACATTTCGTACCTGCGGTCAGCTATCTCCCCTCCTCCCCCCCCCCCCACGCCTCCCTTCTGTAACCGGAAGTGTCTCACCTGATCAGCGTGATGTCGTCAATGAGGCCGCCGTTCCCGTTGTAAACACTAGAGGCTCTTATTCCCAGTTTTGAACCGGCCACGCTCAGTAAATCCTCCAGAGAGCCGTACACGGCCACCACCTGTGCGACAACACCGACGACAACGCACACAAACACACACACGGACCCGCGGTTATTAAACAACATGTCGGACTTCATCTTCAAACACCAGCTGGCGGCAGCAAAAAAAAACAAAAAAAAAAACTGGCCATTTTGTTTAGCAAGAATAACAAGTCTGTGGACGGAATCAGAAACGCCTGTTTCCCGGTATTATTTTCCACCCTTTACCTTCCCATTTGTGGACGTTCCGTTGACAAACAGTGTGACTCTTCTCATGGCAAAAAGAAATAAGGTCAACCTCGCCTCCGCGGACTTTTACCCATCAAAGTCGTTTTATTCTTCGGCCACAACAATCGCTTTTCCTGCCTCTTGTTCTGGCTCCACTCAAACACCCAGAGGAGCGGAAGTAGCCAATCAGCGCTTTAGACTCGAACGCAACAGCCAATCAGTAAAGGAGGTGGGCGGGGCCTGCACATACCGGTGAAGAATCACTGGATATGAGTTTTATTATTACTTCGTAATTATTTGATATAATATATCTAAATATAATTAAATTTGTATCATTTTAATATTTCTATTTTCCATTCAATTTAAAATTAAATGATACATAAGGAGACAAATGTTACAGTACAACCATCTCCAGGTGTTTTACTTGAGTATTTCAATTTTTTTCCTCTAGTCATTACTCAACTACATTCATTTGATCATTTGAGTTTCTTTGCAGATTAATAATCCCGTCATATAATAGTTAGAAAACCCAGGTTAAAACATACAACACTGATCCTCAGTGGTAATTAAGAAACTACAAAAGTCATTAAAACTAGCCCCAAACTTGTGTTGTATAAATTATAATAAAAAATGTTTTCCTACTTTTGGTCATATGCTTATACTTTTATACTTCTGAGTACTCCTTCCACCACTGATAAACAACAAAAATAATCTGTTCAAATTTAAAACCTTTTAATAAAACAAAAAGCCCACACACAGTGATATAAAATTGAAACATTCAGTCTACATATTTCCTGAATTCTTGGGAGTCACAGATGATTTGAATTTATAACAGCGCTTTTAAAGTCCCGGAAAATGTTCATTTAACAGAATTTAGATCCAACAAAAACAGATTTCTTGACCCCTCATTTGATCCAGGAATTATTCTTCTTTCTAAATAAATGTAATAACTGCACGTTTTCTTGATTTCATTCCAGCAGTAAATCCCCAAAATGTTTCTCCTAATGAATACCTCTCAGAAAATATCAATACATCCGTGTTCTGCACATCAAAAGGAGCAGAAGAAGCAGAAGTGCAACAATAAAGAGGTCCGCGTGTGTGAAATAGAACTACGAGTCTCTTCCTGGTACCGGGATCAGAGAGAGCTGTGCTTCCTTCGTCAGTTTGCAGGGAGAGTCACGTGACTTCGTCTGAGGAAGACCACGACGGTTCGGGATGGACGTGGTCAGCTGGCTCGTGTCCGTCAGAAGCGACTCGGGTTGTTTTAGAGATTAAAACATCATCTTTAAATCAGGGGACATCATTTATTTATTTATACATAATAAAATAAAAATAAAAAAAACCCTCTTTAAATGTGTATCTTCAGTGTTTTAATGGGGAAAATAAAATATTACGTTTGTTTATTTTGGTTTTTTTTGTTTGTTAAAAAAAAAAAATATATAGAAAGCAGCAAATCCGGTTTAATAAACGTCTTTCAGTGTTTGTGTGAGAGTCCAGAGACGGAGGTCATCTATGGCCCGGGATCCGGTGAAGACTAATTAAGGCACATACAGCTAGCAGCTTTCTACCACTCTGAAACAGACCCCCATCCCCCCTCCCCCTTCTCCTCTTCCTCAGCACCCACCTTCGCTCTGCTCTGAGTTTAAGTTAAAAAATAAAACAAAAACAAAAAGTTCATCACTCGTTGCCACTGTCCTCCGTGTCGTCATCGTCATCATCGCCGCCATCGCCACCATCGCCGCCGTCCGTCTGTCCGTCTCCGTTCCTCTCCGGGTAGTTCAGGATTTGTCTGTTGACCTGGAGGATGTACTGCTGCTGTTTGAAGTACACCTTCAGCACACCCTTCATCAGCAGGAACGCGATGCCGCCCTGCAGGGGGGACGGCGGGAGGGGAGGGACGGGAGGAGAATTTCTTTTTTTTAAATTTAGGGCCAATTTTTGTTAATCGAGGAGATAAATAATCAATATACATTTCCACTAAAAGTGAAAACATTTGTGTCACAATTTGGGAAAAAAACAAACCCAAAACGTGAATTCAAATGCCTTTAAATGCACTAATGCCACCACTATGTAATCTTATAAAAGTATATTGCAATTTATTTAGAAAATAAAGAAAAATCGTTTATTGAAGCACGAGCCTTATGTTTGACACATGATTCTAAAATGTGTTGCAGGTCAAATATAAAAAGGTTCTTCTGTAATCTTTATATTTTTGATGCTTGATTTTTATCGTCACGTCCTCAGCTAAACACGACTGAACAAAAAAAAAAGAAAAAAAAGAATTGAAAGTTTGTGTCGTTTAACTCACAAACATGACGTGAGGCTACGAGTCGCTACGACGCGAGACAAACTTTTATTAAAGTCATTAAACTCTTAAAAAGAGCAAATATGACATGATTGTGGTGTTTTCTTTTTCTTTTCTTTTTTTTTAAACTTTAGCATAGAGGACTGTGGTTGTTTTTAACTTCTGGTCCTCTGCGATTGGCCATTAATCGTGCAGTCCAACCAATCAGATCAAGCTGTGGGCGGGACATTGCTCAACCCGCGCACACACACAGTGGTGATGGCACACAGAGAGAACGCTGCATCAGAGCCACAACAGCACATTTTTTTCATTAATTCATTTTATTGTCAATTGAGTAAAAAAATAAAAAAATAAAAGAATCATAAAAATGCCAAATATCGACCGCCATAATCTCTGTACTTCGTCCACGTGAAACCAAACTCGCCCTCACCAGTATCGTGCGCTGCAGATTGGAGGACACCCGTCTGAACATCAGCCGTCCTACCAGGCCGGCGATGGACGGGAAGACGAGCGCGCCGCACAGAGTCCTGGACACCGAGAGGTGGTCTCCGGCGCCGGGCCCGTCGGCGCCGACCCGAGGGAGGTACCGGCTGGAACCTGACGGAAAAAACACTCGATTAACCATGAGCCGCCGCAGCCGGCAGGATGCCGCAGTTTGTGGCCTCAGTTCATATTTATAAAAAAAAAAAATTAAAAAAAAAAAATCCTCTCTGGCGGTTACCTGGAGGCAGCGCGCGCTTGTAGGCGAATCTCTGCCACAGCCTGACGACGCAGTCCTCCCAGCGGATCATCTTCCCCAGCACCAGCACCACAGGGATGGTGGGCAGGCCCATGAGCAGGAACAGGGGGTCGGCCCGCTCCATCACGTACAGGCCCTTCTTATGGCCGACGATCTGCGGGGGAGACGAGGGGGAGGGGGTGAAGAACAAGACGTGAGGAGGAGACGCTCGCTCGCTCTCTCTCTCTCTCTCTGTCTCTCTCTCTCTCTACCGTTACATGTTTAAGGGCGTCGGACCTGCATGACCGTCACAGCTCCGTACGTCACCGCCGACCAGTAAACTGTCCCGACGACGACGCCGATAGCGGCGAAGGGACTCGCCCGGGACAGGGCTCGGTCCACCTGCTGCAGGAAGTACACCAACGGCCCTGACGGAAGGAAAACAGGGCCAGGGATGACGAAGGAGGAGGATGATGAAGCAGGTCCAACCAAACCAATAGTCTTCCCCCACTCCCCCAGTATTCTTGTTCCAGACTAAGATTCTATGTAAACATTTTTTTAATTGATTAGACTTATTTCTTTTTAATTTTTAAATCGCTCCTCGACGTCAAGGTCGTGTTCGGAGGCGTTTCGTGGAACCTCCGCTCACCCATCTTGGGGAAGACGATGTGGTACTCGGTGCCGCACTGCGGGCAGCTGACAGCTCCGCCGCCGTTGCCCTTCTGCTTCTCGTCCAGCCAGCGCTGCAGACACGACTGGTGGATCCACTTGGTGCAGCCTTTGCACCTGCAGGGACTCACCCACTCGGCGCCATGGTCGTCCCGCTCCGTGGCGAAACACACCCAGCAGTGTCTGCACAAGGAGTGGGGGCGGGGGTGGGGTGGGAGGGGAGGGAGGGAGAGAAACGTTAGTTCTCTACAGTAACTCTATTTGTCCTGCAGTTTAAACATGTAAATATATTTTACATGTTTTTGTGTGTGTCTCGGTGTGTGTGTGAGTTGCCGCCGGTCGTCTTACTTCTCCGGTTGCTCCTCAGCGAGGGCCATGATGCTACAGATGTGCTCTCCCAGATGTTGAACCCATCAGATCAGACCGCAGGAAGTTCCCTGTGAGACAAACATTTACACACTGATATATATGTATACATATATAATATACACACACACACACACAGTTTACAGTCATAGTGGAGAGTTTAACCGAACATAATACTAAAACCTGCAGCAAACCAGAGCTGAAAGTTTTGACCTTAAAAAGGAGAGACTTACTCCGACTGACCGCCTGAGGACTTATTAATATGATGCACTAAACTGTCCCCAGACAAATCATTTCAGGTTCAAAGTCTGCAACTCAGCAGATTTACTACAAACAGAGCGATAGCAAAAGTGTTCTGATAAGATTTTTTAAACACAGAAAATTGAGACAAGAACTCATCTAAAAACAGGAAATTAAGACGAGAACTTGTCTAATAAGATCAATTTAACACAAGAACTCTCTTAAAAACGGAAAATCAAAACAAAAACTCATTTGAAAATGGGAAAACCAATACAAGAACTTGTCTAAAAGCAGAAAACGAACACTGAAACTCTTCTGGACATAAATTCAACCCGGAACCTCATTTAAAAACAATAAATGAACAGAAAATGAACGTGAAAGCTCTTCTAAATTCAGCGTCTCTTGATGTAACTTGAGTTTCATTTGGTTGTTTTGCAACCCAGACGCTCCTCAGACTGATGTCACCTTGCTCTGACCTCTGACCTCTCCTGCCAACAGCCGAGCTTCAGCTTCATCCGGTCAGAGCTAAATCACTGCAGTTTAATAACACTCAACGATCCGACGCCGTTCAGCAATACAAACCACTGCCCTGACAGCATTCCCTGTATCATTTAAAAAGGACTTCTCCGACACACCTGGATGAAATAAAAAAATAAATAAAAAACTGTCCTCTGCACGAAAAAAAAAACCCCACGTTTTTAAACCTCTTTCCAAGATGAACTTTTCAGAAGTAGCAAGACAGCAGCCATCTTTGTTTTGGTTCCCGAAACAGAAACCCAACTTTAAAAAAATCTTTTCCCCTTTAGTAAACTCGTTGTTTTTTTTTCATCCTGGTGATTAGACGAGTCTTTTGAAGATTGAAGACACACGCTCAGAAAAAAAAAATGTGCGTGTCTTTAAACTCTTGTTTTTTTTTTTTAAATCAGTAGTTGTTGATTTATTTTCAGAGAAACCAATGGTTAGCTCCGGGGCTAACAGAACTTTAGCCATTAGGCTGGTTGAGTACAAACAAGGTTAACACGTAATAACGCCGACCTCGCTGAATGTCAGTTTATCAAATGGCTGTGTGACATTAACGTATAAGAAAACCACCTACCTGGATCATAAATATATATATATATAATGTTTTTACTATTAAATCCGAGCCTGTACTTTGTTCTTCCGATTGTGTTTTGACTCTGTCGGCAGGTGGAAAAGACCCGCCTACTTTGGCTTTTATCTGCTTTCTGATTGGTCAGTAGCTGTGACGGTTTTTGCTACATTCAACGTCTGTGGGAAACGTCGGAAATATGCAATTTTAGGGTGAAAATACGAAGCAGAACATATTTAGTTTTACTCAAATGCGGTACTTCAGTTGTTTCGAAGTCCTGCTTCACTTGAGTATTTCCATATTTGCTATTGTAGCCGAAAGTTATTCATGTCTAATGCTTGTGAGGACAATAAAATAACAATACGCTGCCTCATTGTGAACCAGCTAAAAACTCTTTTAGCCCACTGACAACCGTAGCGCATCCAGAACCGGTTTTTCCGTTTTCTACTTTTCACAATAAAAGTCCTGGATACTTACACTGTTTACCAAATCAGCATTACAGTGACAGCAATCTCTATAAAATACCTCACACTATACTTTCTATTCACTATTAATTAATTATTGATATTAAGGCAAGCATACCTGGTGACTAGACTATCTATTAATAACGTTTCTGTAAAATAACATTTATTAATACAGAATTGGTGATTTAAAGTCGTTATAATAATAACTTGTTAATGACTTATTGATATATAAATACTCGAACTGGTTGTAGGTGTAAACATACTTATGTTTTAGAAAATAATTACATTGAACTGCCACAACTTCAAAACGTAATAATGCTTGCATTTATAAAAGCATTAAAAGGTATCTCTTGTTTGTATTTTCCCAGTAGATAAGAATAAATCAGTTAAAAAAATATATATTCTGACAAACAAAAGCTGCTGTTGTTTTCACAGATTTTTTTTTTTTTTAATTTTTATTTTTTTTAGCGCTTGTTACTGCCCGTTGACAGCAAACAAAACGCACGGCCCGTTCTTGTTAAACACCCCGATTGGTCGTCTCCCCCGTCAAGTCAGAGCAGTCTTTAACGTGATTGGCTTGCGCGTCCCGTCCGTCAACCGGGACGCTCCCGGTGATGTGGCCGTTGCGACGGGGAGGCGGGGCCAAAACCTCCGCGGCAAAGCGGCACAGAGGAGCGGCGGCGTCGACGAGGCGGAGAGCGGAGTGACGGAGCGGTTCATCTTTTTACATGCTTAAAACACCGAGCGGGGACGAAGACTCACGCGGACAGATAGAAACGCATCTGAAACACGCAGCTCGCCATGGAGTCCTATGACATTTTAGCCAACCAGCCGGTTGTGATCGATAACGTAAGTATGATGACGTCACTGATCCACACCCAAAACCCGGAGGCCCGCGAGCCGGGCTAACCGTTAGCTCCGTTTTCACCATTGTGTCAAAGCTAACGATATCGCCGGCGGGCCGCCGCGTCCAATGTGCAGCAACCGCCACCGTTACTTCGCCGGTGGTGTTTCCGCCCTGTAACGACCCCCACCTCCCTCCGGCACCGCTCCGGGTGTTTTCGGTAGCTGTGGAGGGGGTGGAGGGGGGGTCCAACGCGGACCCGGGGGGCGAGCTACGCTAGCTAAAGCTGTAGCTAGCTTACCCGCACTGACCGAGCCAGCTGATCTCCGGCTCCTAAATGTCGGCAGGTTCCTGCACCGTGTTTCTAAACACCCGTCCCGGGGCGGGTTGAGAGCCTGTCAAGCCGGGTGATCCCGAGCCGGTAGCTTCCTCCGGGACGGAGCACAAAACAGCGGATGTTAGCGTGACAGGGAGAAGGAGTCCAAACAATCAGACCCCCCCCCCCCCAATAACATCAGCTGCAAATGGTTTTAATCTGTCATTAATGTAATTAAACTGTATTTAAAACAGGTGTTTGGCTTCAGTGGTGACCCGCTGGAACTGCAAGTCGGCTGATCGATCAGAACAGAAAACTCATCCGGGACCAGGGCTGGGGGGGGGGGGCGACTTATCGATATTTTAAATCATATCGTGATATGGGACTTAGATATCGTGATATGAAATAAGTGTTGTGTTTTCCTGCCGTTAAAAAGCTGCGTGACAGTAAAAACGATGCGATTCCAGCTGTTTCTGTTATTAGTCTGCATTACTGATAATTATTCATCAAAAAAAAAAAATCCTCATGTTAATGTTTTTGTGGGAAGCACCAGAAGTCATCCCGACGATATAGTTGCAAATGCATCCGGTCAAACCTTTCCTGATGTTTGATTACATCCTTATCGCCCAGCCCTTGTACTTGCACAGGCGTTACCGCGGTGACCAACAAGAAAACAACGAATCAACTTATCGTGAATGTCCATGAAAATGGAATATTTTTTGCACGTCGGACAGCTGGTTTAGACGAAACTGACATTTTAACACAATGAATCGAACAAATTGTTTTGTTACAGACCTTTAAAACAAACAACAAAACAAAACCAACCGTCGGGTTTATTAGTGAGGCGTGTTGTGAAACGACAGTAAAACGTTTGAAGCGGCTCCGCGGCTGAAACGGCTGATAGAAGTCGCAGAAGTCAGAGTGACGTCTTGTGTTTTCGTTTCCGAGCTGAGGTGCCAGAAGCTTTTCAAGGATCTCAGTTCTCGCTACCGGCTTCCTGCGCTTTCCCCGAGTCGTACTTTTACCCCCCTTGAAAAGGTAAATATGAGGTGTCGAAGGAGCCTCGGACCACGATCGGCCCGACTCAACGAGGCGACGCCGGTCCGGATCAAGCTGGAAGCGTAATTCGATTCGTTTGTAAGCAGTGGAAACATTTTCCCGATTTGGGTTTTAGACTTTTGGATCGATGACGGGAAGTTGAGGCCGCGTATCAATCTGTCACCAAACAGTAGAAGGAGCAAAAGAACCTGGAGAAGACGAGGTAAAGGGGACGTCGCGCCAAAGTCCTTCGGTGAGCTCACGGGAAAAAAAAAAAAGCAACGTGGAACCAAAACAAAACCGGATCAAATGTCTAAAAACAAAACAAACAAAAAAGGGGGAACTCGGACACGAAGCTCGATCCGGACTTTCAGGTTTGAAAACGCCCGACGAATCTCCGAAGGACGGAGCCGCCCGAAGAGATTTCGGGACCGGTAGACGTTCAGGCTTCGACGTTCGGCAGATCGATATTTCCCGGATCTTCTCGGGAAGTTTTCTGAATCGCAGCGTGCTCAGATTACTCGGTTTCTGACCTTTTTAGCGAGTGAAGAAACCTCCTCTCGGTGTTTTTTTTTTTTGGGGGGGGGGGGTTCTTGCTTTGGTTGGTTGAGCTGGAGTTAGAAAGGAGAAACTAGTGCAACAGAAGCAGACTCCCACAGAGGAGTGTCTGTTGAAGCAGCGCGAGACGGAGGACGCTGTGTGCGTGTGTGTGTGTGTGTGTGTGTGTGTGTGTGTGTGTGTGTGTGACTGCCGGTGGCCTCGGGCTTAAGTCTCATGACCCCCGTCGCGTTAGCAGAACCCCTCGTTCCACCAGAACACCCTCCCTCCCTCCGCCTCCCCTCCCCGGTGGCGCCGAGCTCAACTGTACCCGTATCTCTCTCTTCCGCAGGGTTCAGGGGTCATCAAGGCTGGTTTCGCAGGTGACCAGATCCCCAAATACTGCTTCCCCAACTAGTAAGTGATCCGTCGCCTCCTTTACAAATATCTTCTATTCTGCAGGGGAGGATGTGCCTGCTGACTTTTTTTTTTTCTTTTAGTATCAGCTAATCTGCTGATTGTTTGTGTAATAAAAAAAAAATTAAAAAAATGTCAGGAATCTGTGGGACAGTTTCACGCAGACAACATCCGATTATTATGGGACGTAGAGTTGACGTAGAACAGAAGGAAGGAGATTGTGAGTAAACGTGTCCGTGCTTTGTGTGTGTGTGTGTGTGTGTGTGTGTCTTTAACCGTGCGACCTTTTGTGTGCAGTGTGGGTCGTCCCAAACACGTGCGCGTGATGGCGGGCGCCCTGGAGGGGGACCTCTTCATCGGACCCAAGGCCGAGGTACCGCACACCCTCTTCATCCCCGTACATCTCAGCCCGTTTAAACTGCATCGCCCCAGTTTTTCATTTTTATACCTCCCGAGCATCTCACCGTGCTGCAGCAGCAGCCGTCTCCATCGCCGTGCGCGGTTACCATGGTTACGGGCGTTATTCTGGTCCCCAGCAGGTCAATGTTTTCCCTCTGCTCTGCGGGTGACACAACAGGTCGACTCTCCTCGGGGAATCCAGTCAGCGTTAGCAGCTGGTATTAGCATTAGCGTCTGTTTCCTGGGTGGGTTACCGTGGAGACCATGAAAACAGCCAGGTTTCTCCAGACGGAGAACAGATGTAGACAAACCTGTTTTGTACAAGACGCACTGACATCAGAGAACGTTACTGACAGATGCTGAATTTTCCTAAAAGATGTCGAATGTTCCTAAAAGACGTAAAACGTTCTTAAAAGACGTAGAACGTTCCTTAAAGGTGTAAAACGTTCTTAAAAGACGTAGAACGTTCCTTAAAGGTGTAAAATGTTCCTAGAAGACGTAGAACGTTCCTAAAAAATGTAGAACGTTCTTAATACATAGAACGTTCCTTAAAGGTGTAAAACGTTCTTAAAAGATGAAGAACGTTCTCAAAAGATGTAAAACGTTCCGAAAAGACGCAGAACGTTCCCGATAGATGCAGAACGTAAAAAAAAACAAAAAACCGTGAGGATCTTGTTATTAAAGGCAGAACAACAGGTCAGACGAAGGAACCTGCTGGAACCCGTACTGAACAGAAGCTGCCGGGTTTTTATTCCTCAGAGCTCGGTTCTCTTCAGTTCTCATCGGTTCTCATCAGCTCTCTTCGGTTCTCTTCAGGTCACATGACCTCCTTCCTCTCCCGAGTCCTCCGGCGATCACTCGTGTCATGAGTTCTTTTTTCCCCTCCACACTGGGCTGCTGTGTGTTCAGTGTTCTTTTTGAAGCATGTGACTCCCAACATCCCGTCTCTCTCCGGGTTGGGTGGAACAATAACAACGCGTTCCGTGTGCGTGTCTCAGGAGCACCGCGGCCTGCTGTCGGTGCGGTACCCCATGGAGCACGGCATCGTGAAGGACTGGAACGACATGGAGCGGATCTGGCAGTACGTCTACTCCAAGGAGCAGCTGCAGACCTTCTCGGAGGAGGTGAGCTCGTCCGCAGCTTCCCTCGCGACGCCGCTTTCGCCTCTCGCGGCGTCGCAGCGGCAGCCCGTTTAACAACCCTTAACCCCCCCTCTCACCTTCTGGTTTTTCCCCTTCCCAGCATCCCGTGCTGCTGACCGAGGCTCCCCTCAACCCCAGCAAGAACCGGGAGAAGGCCGCCGAGGTGTTCTTCGAGACCTTCAACGTTCCCGCGCTCTTCATCTCCATGCAGGCCGTGCTCAGCTTGTAAGAAAACCCCCGTCCGTCACAGCAGTCGTTTGATGAATTCTTACCCAGCATGCACTTCGTCATCACGTCTCTGCTGACTCGCGCTTTGACGATTTGACAACATATTTACAAAAAAAAAAAAAAAAAATTGTTCCGAGCTGCTCAGTGCAGGACATCAAAATCAATGTTTCCTACAGGAGTCAGAGCAGTTATATTATTTATACACAAGATGGCGGTGAAGCCTCAAACACGGGACCTTCACTCACAGCCTCTGCAGGGTGGCGTTGTCAGTTCGGCTCCTCCTGGGTCTCATGCAGACTTAACATGTAGGTCGGCATCAATAATAATAAAAAAAAAAAAAATCGTTTGATCTCCAATCGGATAAAGTCACAAATCAGATGGAGTCAAATGAGGGAGATGTAAAGTCTAGAGGTGCAGCCGGCGAAAAATTAAGACACAAATTCCAAAACATAAAAGATAAAACGGACAACACGGGACAGCTTTTTCTCAACTGCCTCTGTGGTTCCCGCCGTCTGCCTGCAGAGGGCGACGTCGCAGCATCTGCGCTCTGATATCTGCAGACTATGCTGTCATATGAAAGACATGTTCAACCCTCCGAGAACAAGATAGTAATTCTGTATGCTGCTGTAGCGAAAAAAAATGTCCCCTCGGGGATTAATAAAGTAACTACCTAACCTAACCTAATAATAATAATAATAATTATAATGATAAGCCCAAAAGATGAAGCTGCACATCCCGCAGCGTCCGCACTTTGCGAATCGGAGACGACGTTTCCGACCTTTTTGATTGTTATTTTTTAAAAAAACTAAAAAAAACAAACATTTGTCCGGCGCAGGTACGCCACGGGCCGCACCACCGGCGTCGTGCTGGACTCCGGCGACGGCGTCACCCACGTCGTGCCCATCTACGAGGGCTTCGCCATCCCGCACTCCATCATGCGGGTGGACATCGCGGGCCGGGACGTCTCGCGGTACCTCCGCCTGCTGCTGCGCAAGGAGGGCTACAACTTCAACACGTCCGCCGAGTTCGAGGTCGTCCGCACCGTCAAAGAGGTGAGGCGCGAGGCGGGACCGGACGCCCGCGAGGAAGAAAAAAAAAAAAAAGAGCGTCGCTCGTCCATGGCGCCCGATGACCCGACGCTCTCTTCCCTTTTCCTCCGCAGAGAGCCTGTTACCTGTCGCTCAACCCTCAGAAGGACGAGACTCTAGAAACGGAGAAGGCCCAGTACGTCCTCCCCGACGGAAGCACTTTAAATGTGAGTCCGGAAGAAGCGCGCGTCGGAATATATATATATATATAAAAAATATATATAAAAAAAACAACTCCTTTCCACCCCGATAACCAAACTACCGGTTCCCCCTCCCCTCCCCTCCCATGTCGCTTCTCCCAGATCGGCCCGGCCCGGTTCCGCGCCCCGGAGCTGCTGTTCAGACCCGACCTGATCGGAGACGAGAGCTCGGGGATCCACGAGGTTCTGGCCTACGCCATCCAGAAGTCCGACATGGACCTGCGACGCACGCTGTTCTCCACCATCGTCCTGTGCGGAGGGTCGACGCTGATCAAAGGTCGGTGGAGACGTCCGGCCGCCTGGTCGCGTCCACGTCCAACCTTTTGAATATTCGATATTTAAATCGCCGCGTTTTCTCTCAGGCTTCGGGGAACGACTACTAACTGAAGTCAAGAAGCTCGCACCCAAAGACGTCAAGATCAAGGTGGGTTCGGTAATATGGGCGCACAAAGCTGTAAATAGGTGCTAAAACAAAATCTGTCAATATGTGCACCTAAATCTTTAGATATGTGCACGCGAGTCTGTAAATATCCACAGGAACCTAAAAATATGAATATGATCAGCACAAGTATATATATAAAAAAAAATATCTAAATCTATATAATATTTGTGACCTTTGGTGGCTGTTTTTTCTTTGCAGATCTCTGCTCCCCAGGAGCGGCTCTACTCCACATGGATCGGGTAAGAGTTCAGAGTTCAAAGTTCAGAGTTCAAAGTTCAGTGCTGATTATGTACGGAGAGAAATTAGTGTGTCGAGTTTGTTGTGCGGTTGGTGAGTAAAGAGCCAGATTTAGAAATGTTGGCTGCCGTCTTTTGCATCCGGAGTGTGAGCAGAAGTAACCAGGGGGTGGAGACCTGGCGTCGAAGCCCCGCCTCCTGCCCCGCCCCTCCACAGCAGGCTGACACAATCAGTTCACGTCAGGAGGAGTTGCTGGGCTTCCTGAAGTTTAAAGGGGGCGTGGTCGGGCGTTTGGGGCGGGGCGAGGGGGCGGGACTTCTATGCCACGTCCTTTACCCCACCCCCCTCCCACCTGGTCACCGCTCTGGTTTGTAAAAGAAGTCTCGAAACTGTTGAAATTCCACGACTCCCGCGGGGAGGGTGCGTTCGAGAGCGCCGTCACTTCTTCTCAGAGCGCCCTGGATGTCGTTAGTAAATCTTGTTCTGTGTCTCTCAGTGGCTCCATCTTGGCGTCGTTGGACACCTTCAAGAAGATGTGGGTGTCGAAGCGGGAATATGAAGAAGACAGAGCACGTGCCATCCACAGGAAGACCTTCTAGTCAGCGTTCTGCGAATGCCCACTCCCCCCCCCGAACAAATCTCTCTTCCTCCCCTCCCCCCCAATACTGCTGGGAGACTCCTTGACATCTGCGGGTACCTTCTGCGTCATCTTCTTACCAACCCTACAGCTTCTTAAGCCCCCCCCCCCTCTCCCTGTCCCCCCCTCCACCCCAACCCCGCCACCCCCCTCGCTGTCCTCCGGTGATAGAACCCTCCGAACATCCCCAAACATTCACATACAGAGGGGAGCTGTCAGGGTATCTCGGAGGGGGGGGGGGGGGGCGGAAGGGGGGGGGGGGTGGGTGGGTGGGTTAACACTGTGGACTCTCATTTTAGGCCGTGTGTCCGACGTTAATTTGGTCCACGTTGAAGTATTGGTATCGCTCTCTCTTTACGACGCCCTGCGAGGTGTAGAATATTCTAAAATGTCAATAAAGCTGAATGTTTTTTTTTTTTTTTTTTTTTTTTTCTTCTTCTTTTTTCTGTTTGCTACTGTTGAAATTTCCATTCCATGTTTATTTTGTAGTTGGTTTTTTTTTTTTTTTTTTTTTTTTTTTTCCCCCTGTCATTGGATTAGCTCGTACACAGAAAAAGAAGTACTATAGCGACGTGTAGTGCTAGCGAGGTTCAAAGATGACCACTGTATTATACACACATGAAAAACTGCACAGTTATTATCTCGGTGCGACGTCAATGCGGTTAATTTATCATCCACCTCTTTCTCTGTTTCCACGGTAACATGACATCACATGTTTGTGTCAAGAAGACCGTTCAAAACGTCTTTCTTTTTTTTTTTTTTTTCCCGGTGTGTGTCTGCTGACGGATTAAAACGGCGTGTGGGAAATGCCTTGATTTTTTTTTTTTTTTTTTTGATTTTTTTCCAAACCACGTTCACGACGGTCGAGATGAACACTTAAAGGAACAGCCCTGTGTCTTTTTTTTGTTGTTGTTTTTTTGTTTGTTTTGCTACTCGACTCGTGCACTCGGCACCTCTGCTGTAGAAGACATCACATCAGGGCAAAACCACCTCAAATAAACTTTAATATTATACAAATCATCGAGGTTTCATTGAAGCTCAAATCAAAGCAAACAGAAATGTGACTTTGCCAATCGGGAGGAGCTGCCCGACGCGCATTTTCATTCGTGAACAGCTCGATTTTCAAAAGGCGGAAGAAATGGCCGGAAGGTTTTGGGAGTCCTCGGGACGTTTCTAGCCGTTTGATTTCGTAGCGGTAACACAGCTGGAATCGTTCGCACATCTGTCGAGATTCGACCCACAAATTTATTCCTCGTAGCGTCCGCTCGTAGACGAACCTTTTTCTTTTAAACTTGCGTGTACGACTCTTTTTAAGTTTTTTTTCTTTTGCTTTGAACCAACTTTCCCGCCGTCGGTTACTTTGCTTGATCGCTTCGATTTGGCATCGCGAGTCGGCGACGCTTCGAGTTCGGGATTCGAACGCAAGAGTCGAATCGAACGTAGGTTCGGAGTCGACCGTCGAGGCGAAAGGACTCCCGATCGCCCCGTCGATCGTCGGGCACAACTTTTACTGTCGATGAATCGCTTTCGACCTTTCAAGTGGGCTTTGAGCGGTCGGCTTCGTCGCGTTCGCTGGGAGATTCAGCGTTTATTTCCCGGGAGGCTTGTGCTGTTTGATCGGAGGTGTCGAGTGCAACGTTGTCGCGGCTCAGATTCGGAGAGGAACGTACTTTCTGAAAAAGGTTAGGAAACCCCGATGTTTTTTTTTTTTAATTTTTATTTTCAGCGTGTAGCGTTCAGGCTCGTGTGATTCATAAAGCCGCCGACCCGCTCGAACCGTTCGAGGCTCTGCTCAGTTGCATGTCCGTTAATGGTGTACAGTCATCGGCCGCAGAGACCGTAGCTTGGGTGGTTAAAAAAAAAAAAACACCAAAAAAACCCACTTAAGAAATCCAACATGGCTGACGATTAGTATTTGTAATACTCCCCCTCCACCCCCCTCTCCCTCTCTATGTACTAGTAAAACTCCAGGGTCCTATGATTTCCCTGCATCTCCGTGGCAGTGAAGGGGTCGTGTCCGCCGGCGCGCCGGAGCGTCCACGTCGTCTGCTTTTTGGGTGTTTTTAAAAAAAAAACAAGAAAAAAAAAGGAGATTTTAGAAAGAAGGTTGTAAAACGTCATCAGCCTTGTGTACAGTGCAATGCTTTTAAAAAAAAAAAAGAACCACCACGAAAAAAAAAACCATTGGATAACAGACTTAAAAAAAAAAAAAATGTACAATACTGTTTATTCAAGTGTTTGCTTTTACTTTTTCGTAAATTCAGTATAATAAATAAGTTAATGGCTGCTCCTCGGATGTCTCGTCATTTGATATTTTTTTTTTCAGCTGCTTTTAAAAGACCCTCAAGGTGCCAAAAGCTCACTTTTATTACATTACATTACTTTTATAAACACCAAGGCAGAATAATTATACGTTTCTGCAGAATTTATTGCGTTATGTGCTGAAAAAAGGTGTAAATCAGTTGTGAAAAAGCACATTACCGATTGTTGTCTTGACAATATTTATACAAATATTTGATCCCCTTTGACACAATGCGGATACAGATTGAGGTGACATACTTGGAAAAATTTGCTTTTTAAATCATTTGCTGAGCAAAAATGTCAATAGATGTCAAATTCTTCTTTAAAATGCTAACTCCACCCCGGGCAGAAGAAGCTTTTAGTTGAAATATCTCCTCGCAGGTGTTTTACATGATTCTCCTTCTCTGGCATCATCTTGTTAAAATTTCCGACCATTCTTCCATGAAAAATGACTTCCAGCTTTTGGGTTCTTGGGAGACTTTTTTTTTCTTGGGCTGAATTCCTGGACAAACTGGCAGAGCAATGATTTATTACAAATAATTTAGGAGATCTTTTTAAAAAAAAAAAAATCTCTTGCCAGACAGAGCTCTTTAGACACCACGCACTTAAAAAGCAACAGAAAACGGGGAGACGATCGACGTCAGAGGTATAAATAAGAGCGGTTCCACCTGTCGATCAATAAGGAGCTTCTTATCATGAGAATTTAAAAGGTTGACAAAAATATAGACATTTTCTCCAAATGACAGATTCTTGTCTTCTTTTTTTTTTTTACCTAGATTATAAAAATTACCTCAAAAATGTACATTAAAAAAAAAAATAAAAATAATCACCATGAAAAGGCAGTTTTGCTGCCTGCAGTGTTTTGGCTGACCAGCAGGTGGCAGCGTTCAGCCTCCGTTCACTGCAGCAACAACAAAACAACAACTTTATTCCCTGTAAACATCTTCCACACGTCGTCTTTAATTATTTCCGGGCTGTTATTTATATTTCTCTGCAGCCGGTTTTCGACAGTTGACTCCTTTGTTGCAGACTCCCTTTTTTTTTTATTTTTTTTTTTTTTCTTTCTCCCTTCTCTGTATTATTTCCTGTTTGCAGGTTTGGTGTCACATCACCGTGTATATTTCCCGAGCTCGGTTTGACATCAATGGGACTTTGGGATTTCAGAAAAGTGACATTATAAAAGTCCTGATTGAACAAAAATACTCGATAAGCCGATCTACGCAGTGTGGGCTCCCTTCTTGTTTGACACCGCAAAACTAATCCAGGATCAGTTTGACGGTAAGAAGCAGAGACTCATCCTCCCGAACCTGAACGAGGTTTCCGCGTCTCCGCAGAGGAGGCTGAAAATATAATAAATTCATACTTTTTTGTTAAATACACGTAATCAGATAAAATATTGACATGCTTAAAATATTTGTATTTTCCATCCTCTGAACAAGCAGCTTTTAAATTATGAGTGAAACAGGTGAGACTAGAGCCTTTATAGTTTGAGAATTATATACGAGAATATGAATAATTAAAGTTCAGTGCCAGAACAAAAAGTACAATACTGTCTTAAAGACATACAGTAAATAGATATTTAATATCAAAATGATCAGTATCATCATACACATTTTTTTAAAAATGTATCATGTCATATCCAATAAATATTAGTAAGATTTCTGAAAAACATCAGTAAAATAAGAAAAGATATAAACATATATACACATCTGTACCATATGTGACAACAAAATAGTCTTGAAATATCAAATAGAAAATATTAGTAAAAATGTATACATTAGTCAAATATATCAAGTGAATCAGCAACATATGTAAGAAACAAGTAAATAAAGAAATAAACTATGTAAATGTTGATGTATATTTACACAATTGGACTATATTTATTCATATTTGTAATGTATTATAAATAATTTAAACAATAATTTTGTTATATAAAAAGTTAAATATTTGAGAAATTTACATAAAATACATCAGTCACAAACATTGATAAACTGATAAAACAAAGAATATATATATACACACCCTTTTATATGCAGTCTACAGATACATACACACACACACACACACATTCACATTTTTTTTAAAAATGAGAACATTTTAATAAATGTCTGAAAGTAAAAAATAAACAAATCAAAAGAAATGCAGCTCAAAGTGCTTCACAGCAAGACAATTTATTCACATAAAAACAGACACACTTTCAAATGTGATGTTCTTTTTAGTATCAATAGAATCGATCGCCGAGCAGATTCGACTTGTCGCAGAAGTTCTACTTCCGGCAGAGCTTCACACGAACCCGCTGCACTGACGAAGAAGCTCTTTTCCAAAACGTCTTTTTCCCCGATGAGTCTGAACATTTTCCGCCACATTTACCTGGTGGAAAATAAGCACATGAATTATGGATGCGAGATCAGATAAATATCTTGCATCCCTGAGTAATGAGAAGGAACTCGGGGAGGATGAGAGAGCAGGAAGTCAGCAGGTGGTGGCGGAGGAAATCGTCTAATCAGCCTCCCTCTGCTGCCTGGTCCGCGAAGAGACGAGAAAACAAAGACGTTCAGCCGTCGTGCTGACGAAGTCCCGAACGCAGCTAATTTACTGCTGTCAGGAAACGTCTGCTGAAGTGTCTTAAAAGTGCAATACCGCAGATGGCCACTAGGTAGATTTATAGATAGCTAATTTTAGTGGTAAGTAGAACGTCGTACTACTAACATCCCGAGGATGCTGGAAGTGTTAGTTATTAGCTCCTGCAGCCATCAAGCGGGCACTCCCATCGTCTGTGCATAAACAGGAAGTGGCCTCGGTGACGTCACCCACAGGTTTCCTGTTCTCCCGGCCGGTACAAAAAAAATGGTCAAAGAGTTGGTGTGTGGTTGGAGCCAAATGAAGCCTGGTTGCGGCTCGCCAACTGCGACTCCGCCCACCTGTCAGTCTAAGCAGCCTTTAATTCGACAGAACTTTAAGCCTCAATTCAATTTTT
The DNA here is from genome assembly GCF_029030835.1 of Brachyistius frenatus. NCBI lineage: Eukaryota > Metazoa > Chordata > Actinopteri > Embiotocidae > Brachyistius > Brachyistius frenatus. The sequence goes on along the minus strand of NW_027210634.1, from coordinate 3,211,101 downwards.
ATCGGTTAGTTTGTAGAAAAGAAAAAAAAATTCATACAGTTGTTGTGACCAGGGGAATTAGCTACAAAAACCAAGGCCAGGCTGAAAATATTTATTTCTGATATAAACACGTTTATTTTTGCTGTAAACATGTTTCTTTCATGTTTCTTTACGTTGTCTGTTGGGACTCAGTCGCCGCTGGAGCCTCCAGTGGACATCAGAGGAACTGCAGGTTTTGACCCCCCTCCACCTCTCACATTTGGAAGGTCCAACAGGAAAAGACGACGTCGACCGCTGAGCCATTCCCCAGGCTTCGTTGTCACTACGTCCGTCTTTAAATACCGTCCGCGACGTCTGTCGGACCTGAATGCTTCTTCTGCAATCGTGTGCGCAACATCTCTAGCTTCTCATCAAACTTCCTGCGAGCGTCCTCTCAGCTCTGCGCGCATCAGAGAAGAAGAAGAAGAAGAAGAAGAAGAAGAGGCGCTCACTCAGCTGTCTGACTGCCTTGACAGGTGAAGTGGCCTCAGGCCGTGCTGCTGATTGACTGCCGGCCTCCGGCTGCCAACTGGCTTCCTGTTCTGTCATCACGCTCAGACCGAATTACCCGTCAGTCTAATGAACTCTGCTGAGGCGCGAGAGGTTTACGGCGACGGGGGCGGGGGCAGAATATTCAACACATCGTAATCCCGGGCAGACGTTTACTGCGGTTCGGCACAAGAAACGAGTCCTGGCGGAGCAGTTCCACCTTTTGATACGTGCTTCTGTTACTTAGAAAGCTGCAGCTGATAAAAAAAAAAAATTTAAAAACCCACTGCAGCAGCTTTGTGGTGCGAGATGACTGGATCCACTATTGTCTTGTCTCTCTACGCTGGTCTTTTCTGTCTCTGCTCTGCTCTCTTCAACCAGTCGAGGCGGATGTTCTGCACTTCTTTTAAATCTGGTTCTGTTGGAGGTTTTTCTTCCTGTTAAAAAGGGGAATTTTTTTCCCTTCCGGCTCAGGTGGGAATTGTTAAATTGTTTTAAGGTTAATACAATTAAACTGAACTCTAGGAAATCTTGCTGAATAAAAAGCAGCCACCATCTTGCAGGAGCGAGTTCCCGAACATGCCTACTAGGTACAGGCCCAGGGGCTTAGTCAACTTTTAAAGATGGCGCAAAACTAGTGCAGAGATGCTGAAAACTAACCTCAAACAAACAGAACATAACTACAAAGAGACAAAACACGACGTATGATCTTGCGTCTCCTTTGTTGGGGCTGTGGCGGGGGGGGGGGGGGGGTTCTTTCACATGTGTTAGGAGGCCTGTTCTTTAATAATCCGACTCGTTTCGGGAGTGTTTTCATGTTAAGGCGCAAAGTATAGATCTAAACTGAATTGTGCAAAAGATTTCAGCACTCAAAAACAAACATCCTGAACCGTTTTCAACCGGTTAGTTTCGTCCAGAAAGAGCGGTGCTGAGGTCGGGGGGGGGGGGGGGTCAAAAATCAATTGAAGCAAACAGAACGCAAAATAAAAACCCAACTCCAGGAAACGTGAAGCTGAAGTCTGGAAACTGGCTGACAGAAGAGGGACGGTTTAAATACTTGGAGGGAAGGGAGAAGGGCGGGGGGGCGGGGGGGGGTGGTGATGATGAGGGTAACGAGCAGCAGGTGGGCAGGTGGGCAGATGGGCGGGGCCAAGTCTGAACCCGTGGGAGAGGCGACTTACAGAGGAAGACCATATATGGAAAATAAATCAGATCTCCCCCGTTCACCTGCACACATTCAAAGTAATTGAATGTGTGCAGGTGATTCAAAGTATTTTAATTGAAATAATTGAAATTGAATTAATAGAAATTCAGTCAGTTATTTCATAAACTGTTGGTTTCTTCATCTTCTTCTTTTTTTTTTCACAAATCAATTCTTGTGATTGTAGTGTTAAATTAAAGTCCGAGAGCTCGTTAAAAATGCGTCATGATTTTTTTTTATAAACCTGGGAATAATCAGAAAGTTTAAAAACATCAAAAACAGAAGAAGTTCTGACGTAAAATTCAGAAGAAATATTTCAAGATTTTCGTGAGGTTGTAAGTACGCAAATTGAGACGCAGCACAAGCTACCAAACAAAATGCAGCTGATCAGAGTCATTGATCATCTTTTGTTCAAAGGTGATGTTTTAGTTGTTTCCTCCCATTGAAGCAGCTTTCAAACGACACGCGGGTGGATTTAGTCGAGTCATCAGAGGCTCCTTCAGGTGAATCAACCTGCAACCACTGATCAGCTGTTGGCCTCCAGTTTCCTGCAGAATACTGCTGACTCGGCAGCATTGCGATGTTCAACGATCAATAATCAATGCGGGAATTATTTTCAGAAAGAACCACCAGAACACTGATCATAAGTAGGGAATTGATCTAATGACACCGTAATGACTCGTGGGAAACATTTACCATTTGTATTTCAGGACAGAACTTGATGTTTTTTTGTTTTTTTTTATAAGGCCAGCCCCTAGTGGCCCTCAGTGGTATTACACTTTAAGGCTTCACTTTTCGGACCCGGACGCTACGCACATTTTTATATACAGTTTGTGGTTTCTGTTGGAGATTTTTCCTTCCAGCTATTTGCTCTGTTCTGAGGTTCGGTTGTAGAAGTTTACTGCATGAAGTGCCTTTAAAAATAACTTGTGCTCCGTTGCACACGGCGATAATAATTCATCAAGTGGCTTTGGCTCCGCTGTCGGTGGTACGATAATGACTCGATAAGAGATGAACTGCGAGGCTGGGGTGCCGCGAGATAAAAGCAAACGCGCAGCCCCAAACATCAAACAGCAGCTGCCTCCGAACTGGAAAGGACAAAATACATCTTGATAGAGGCAGCGGCCTGATTTCCCACAGGGGGGAGGAGGAGGAGGAGGAGGAGGAGGAGGAAGAGGAGGAGGAAGATGGTGGTCCACATGTGTCCGTTCCAGCAGTGCACCACCATCATCCAACATAATCTGAAGCCACTGCAGCCGCTGTACAAGTTGGAGTCGGATAGGATTTCTCCACCAACTGTTTCGAGTTTCCCGGTAACGGAGCGGGCGGGCGGAGGTGGGGGAGGGTGGGGTGAGGGGGGGGGGGGGAGAAGATTTGACAGTGTACACAACAATCAGCTCGCCTGGAAAAACACAGCCGCCCTGAACTGCGCGGAGGGGGGTGGTGGGGCGGGGTGGGGATTCGCATGGGTGACTCGCTTTTGCATGCATTAGCATTCGTTTGGTTTTATAAAAAGAATCGTCAGAAAAACAAGCAGCTCGAGTTTTTTTGTGTGTTTTTTTTACATTTCAGACACAAAAGACAGAAAAGTGAGACGCACTCTCTTCCTTTCTGACGTCTCCACTTGTGGCCGAGCGGTTAAAAAAAAAAAAAGGGGAGTGCTGCCGACTCCCCTCATCCCCCCCGTTTCCTTGGTTACCTGGCATGGCACACACACACACACACACACACACGCATATGCACACACATACACACACACACACACACACACACACACACACACACACACACACACACACACACACACACACACACACACACACACGGAGCGAAACAAGCTGGCGTAAAATTCGGTGCGCTGTTGTGAGAGCAGCAGATGCAGCAGTTTGATGAGCGCACACACACACACACACACACACACACACACACACACACACACACACACACACACACACACACACACACACACACCTTCAGAGGACGTTACACCGACTTACATTCGTCTACGAGACATTTAACCTTCACTTAACCTTCATCAAACCAACCGCTAATCCTGAACACGCGCTGCCTTCAAATGGGGTCGTGCTTGCCGTATACTACGCCGGCCTTTTGCTCGTAATCTTCCGAAAGCTTCAGGAGTTTCTAGATGCATTTCTAATGATTTCCAAAAGTTGGTGGAGGCCGTGGAAGTTCGTTTGTTTGTTGGATGGTAATTTAATATATTGTAATTTAGACATTTTAAATACGTCCTTCCATTCTACCTTTGCATTTCCTGCATTACGTTGCGCAGCTCCCAACAAAAATATACAGGAGAGCAATCGCGTGACCGCTTTTTGGTTTCAACTCGTCACATGTCGGACATTTGGTTGATGATGTGTATCATCCAATGTAGAAAGATGGGGCTGGCAGTTGCAGCGCAGCAGCAGACAACAACTTTTTGTTTTGTTTTTGTGCGTATATGTAGTTTGTGTGCGTGCATTTATTCTAAAATAATAATTTTTGATCCATCTTATTTCTGATATCTCACACGTATTTGTAAATATTTTCATATTGTGTGCACTTTTTGGTATTTCTTTGCTGCCGTGATGACAGAATTTCCCCACTGTGGGATTAATAAAGATAAATCGATCTAATCTAACTCGTCAGGAAGCTCAATAGAGAAAGATGAGGCTGGCAGTCGCGGCGCCGCAGCAGACGCACGTTCGCGCCCGAGGCAACCGTCACGCACCCTTGCTCCTAGACGTCAGCGTTGCCCCGGCAGCAGTGTTCTCCCGCCTTCCCGTGTCGTAAACCCCGAGCTCACCAGTTCCATTTGAAGGCGGCAGCAACCATAATCTGACCGTGGGGGTGTTCGCCGCACTGACTGAGTGTGAATGCCTGTCGGACTGATGTGTCACAGCTCTTGTGATTGATTAGGTGTCATCGATGTCAGCTGGGAGGGCCTCCACCTTATCTCTATCGCTCTCACACACACACACACACACACACACACACACACACACACACACACACACACACACACACCAAGGATAAAACACATCACTGCTTAACGTGTGAAAATCCACAGCTTCAAAGTCTACACTGATAAAACGAAAGCGCACCGTTTCATCTACAGAATCTGCATTTCAGTAAGCATCCATTAGCATCAGCTGTCTGACAAACAGACTTTCCATTAGGCTCATTTATATTGAGTAACCACCTATGGATTGTTGGCACAGAGCTCAGTCAATCCATTACAAACACACACACACACACACACACACACACACACACACACACACACACACACACACACACACACACACACACACACACACACACACACACACGCATACCAGGACGTGACAGCCAATCTAACGAGCCACCACTTAACTCTGCGGTTGAGTGTTATCCGACAGCCTTTTTGCCCAGGCTCTCATGGCCTCGACTGAGGTGCTAATCCGAGTTCGATCTCTCGGACTCATTGAGCGTCAAAGGAGCAAGGGTGCATGGGAGGTGAATCGTAAAGCGCTTTGAAATGGCCGAAAGTGAAAAGGCGCCATAAGCGGGACCATTTATCCTCTGGCACCGAGCTCGCATCACGTCGTGCAAGGTGGTCGCCCGCCGACGGGACTGACCCGCGGTGCGACTTGGCGAAAGGACAATTTGGCACGCGGACAGGAGAGACCGAGGATTGAACCGCCAACGGTACGGTTAGTGGCCAACCCGCCCTCGCATCCGAGAGCCGCTGGAGGCACAGCAGTTGTGAAGCAGTGGACTGAAAAACAGTTTCTCCCTCAGGCCAAAAGACTATTCAATAATGATCCAACACACACACACAAACGTGTTGCCCAGCTCCTGCCGATTGGTGGCCTTGTGAGGTGGTCTATGAAGTCCCCGAGAATTTGGGGGTGTTCTCTGGCTTTATAGACGCCGTTTGGCTTTTTTATTTAATGACAAAGGCGGTGTGGTTACCCCATGTCAGGTCACTGGGAATATTTACCCCCAGGGAACTTGTCCCGTATCTCCTCCGCTGTGCCGCTGATGACCTCGGTCATTGGGAGACGTTTGGGGAAAAGGTGGTTGTCCTTGCATTACTGTGCCGGAGTGGTCACCTCCTCCCCGTATGCCATCAATCCCACGACTGTTGAGACAAACTTCAAAATTGTGTTTGAAGCCCGTCCTTCCCTGCAGCCTCCAGTTCAAGGGATGACCACCTGGAAGAGGTCTGTAAGAAAGTCCAGGATACAATGACACAGTGACGGCACAACAAGCTGCCCACATCACACGGACACCTTATAAGCTCTTTGTGTCGAACACATTCATTTGACATATGAAACAAAACAGTAAAGTTTTGTGGTACCAAACTAAAATAGCCAGTGACAATCGGACGAGACATTCCATAGCTAATCGCAAGAAGTCTTTAACATTATTTAGTTAAATATATTTTTTCACTGAAATGGCTCATTTATAAATCTCTTACTTCGAAGGAGGCCCTTTCCTCCCCTCATTACCCCGTGCAAGCGCTGTCATATTCAGCCTAATGTCCGGCTTGCCATCCATCTGCTTGCGGTTGCCCTCAGGAGACCTCTGTCATCATCTCACAGCTGGAGGAATAACTTTGCCCATATGTTACTGGCAGGCAGCTTCGCTTCGGAAACCGGAGATCAGAGTCTGTATCTGCCATTGTGTGACCACATGCTGGGAAGCAAATGTAGAGCAGAAGGGCAGGAGTCGTGCTGGCTGATGGGTTGATTTTCCATGTTCGTAAGTGACCTGGTCGACATTCTCCTCCCTTTCCGCTATCTGCGTGGTACCCTTTTCAAACTCGTCTTCGTAACCAGTAATAACCCAAAAAAACTCACAACTTGCCATAAATGGGCTTCCGCAGTTTAAAGTATCTTTAAGTATAAACTCGTATTTTTACCATTTATTTTTCTCAATTTGGAAACTTTTCAGTTTCCAAACTTTGTGCACCACATCACCAGACCGAACCACACTCAAACTATATTTTCCATACTTTATTGACAAGGACACAAAGCACTTGACAGCAAAATCGGTAGTGAAAATGCTCACAACTCATTCATATTTACGTTAGCAGGGCTGGATACCAACATTTTATGACACGGACTGAAATTGCTTCGAGACCTTATGGTATCCAAAATTGCCTTAAGTCAAATTTGTGTCATTCGCTACAAAGGCTATACTATCCCAACACGTTTCCATCGTCTTTCCCCACAAAGATAATATCATTTGGTTTTTTTTGGTAAATCTGACAATGCAACGCTGTACTTCCCTCTTTTAAACCAACCTTGGGTCACATATCAGTTCCTCTTACGATCGCAATAACGAACGCAAATTCTCGAAATTTCCGCAATATTTGCGAGAGCTTGCAATTTTGCAAATTTCCCGGCACTTTTCTGTAAACACTATCGTCAACAGAAGCTCTGCTGAAAATATTGCGGTATAAGGAAGACTTTCCGAAAAAAAAAACCTCACTTAATTCACAAAAATAACTACATGTACAATCAGCGAGTCTCTGCCCCCTGTCCTCTCACCATCAAAACAAACTGCCGCTAGCTAACCAGAGCAACAGGAAGTGACGGGGTTTGTGGGAAATGTGGTCATATTGTGGGAATGAAGAATATGTTAAATTCATTTTCTGCATACATCCAATTATATGTTTTTGTGCATACAGTCTGTGTTGACTTCCTTGAGTTGCAAGTGTTGCTAATTCCTGCAGGTTTACCATAAAAAACCCGCAAAATCAAAATCAAACATTTTTGACAGCAACAATCACAATAAAACACTCAGTTGTGCTGCAGAAACTGGAAGCTTCTCTTTGCCGAATTGGCTGGCTAGCATTGACCGATGTCATTTGAGGCGTTAAGGGATCATCTACTGATGATCTCTTATGGTAGGTAGGTAGGTATTTACTTTATTAATCCCCGAGGGGAAATTTTTTAAATTTAAATTTAAATTTATATCTGCAGAAAACAACTTGGCTTACACTCCTCCCCTCTAAACTGAATGAAAACTAAAGCTTTGTACCGTAACTTTTACTGCTTTGTTTTATTTTTTTTTTGTTGCAATGGATTTTATAAAATTGGTATTGAAAAGGGAATGTTCAAGAACCGGTATCGAAGTCAAGGTATCGGTACCGGCATCAAAAATACGCAGCCCTATACATTAGTCAGTGAAATACTCCCTGATTGTGCCCGTTTCTCTCCTTAGGGAGCTTTTCGGAGGATATAAGAAAAAAACAACAACAAGGAAACTGAAAATAAATATAGGATGAAACCTGAAATGGAATATGAAAAAGATCAAATAGAAATGTGCAAATCGAAGCCGAAATCAAACAGAAAACGTAAAAAATTGCAACGATAAAGTGAACTTGGAACTAGAACAACAACAAAAAAAGAACAGAAAAAAGGGACATTATACTGTACGTTGAAAATAACTTGTGACTAACTAATACTAACTTTAATTAATAGCCCGGTGATGGGTCTGACAACTGCTACAAACTGCGCTGGATCCTCGGTATTTGAAACATTCCTACAAATCTCATTCAGTACAACGTAAGGCTGAATGGCGTCATGAACATTAAAACTCAACCACTGAAAACTGGAGGAAAATCCGTTCCAAGTATCTAAATGCTCCCAACAGCATGTACATCACTCCTTCAGTAGATTAATGAAAATGTCGCGAGTCGTAAAACACATTGAGGTAAAGCAGCCTCATTTTCTTTCGTTGTATTTGAGCCAAGCAACGACAACGTCCGACACACTTTTAAGATGCTCACTAACACATGCTTATCGACAGAGCTCACTATCAAAATGAAATCATTTACGCTTTGAAAGTTATTTATAAAACACATGTATGTCAGCAAGCTGTCTCCACGTCACAGTTTTAAACATTCTCGCAAACATACTTTGACTTTTCTTCTCCATCTTTATCCAACTCGTCGCGTTTCCATTTTCCATATTTTCTTGTCGGCATCTAAAGCTCCCTCGGCTGATATTTCTCAATTTAGGCAACCTGGCTCGGCTGTACTGTAAGAGCCGCTCTGTCGGGGAAGAGTTTGGGTCATATTTTTTTTTTTTCCCATTACCTTTCCCAAAAACCAAAACAGACATCACCAAAAATGCATCCTAATTAAACTGCGCAGCCTACTTATCTGCTTTTAATGTAAGTCCCAAACGTGAGCACGTCTGGCTAACCTTAGCTTCGGAAACCGTAATTATGTAGCAAAACCTCCGAGGTAAAGAGTTAAACCCATCATCAGCCGACCACATTATATACTATACAAAATTTCCCTTTTGAGGGATTAATAAAGTATCTATCTATTATAATTGCTGCTTTCAAATGAAAGTCGTGAGCATGGGAAGTCGTGAGCACGGCAGGGGTTCAGGCGGTTAAGTCTTTAGAACAACCGCAACATGTTTCGCATCAAGAAGCCAAAGAGGCTGACGGTTTAGCAAACTGGATGGCGAGTACGTCAAAACTTTGGAACTCGCACCTTAGAAAAGCCCGTGGTTGTGAACGCCACAGGAGGGAGGCGTTTATGGACTCTTCTCCTGAACGCGGTAAACACGACCCCATTTGAAGGCAGCAAGTGTTACAAACATTCACAGTCCAGAATCTCTTGTACCAGAGTTTAAGCTCACGTCAGCGGTCGTGTCTGGTCACTCATTGGTTTGAGCCGTATAAAAGCAAAATATACTGTTTGAAAATATAAACAACAGAGCATAAAGCTATCCTCTGTGTAAGTATGTTTTTCTTGAATAAGTATCAAAATATTTGTCCTTGTTTCATCGCACTGTTCTACGCGCTAACTTGTTCTGCTTGTTTTTTTTAAATTTGAACTTTTGCAAAAAAAACGTAAGAAAAAAAATGTAATATTCAAATTGTAATTGCATTTTCAAGTTCGAAGATACACCGTTTAAGAGGCCCTCTTAAAATTCTGTATTAGTTCCGCTCGCTGCAAGTCCTCTTGATTTATCAGTAAACTAAGATAATAAATAAAAGAAAGGAGGTTTGAACAAAAAAGATTAGTTCGGGTTTGAGTTTTGGAAGAAGTGACTACCCTGTTTCTTTATCTCCATGTCTTCTGGATGGATCATCAGCTCAGGACGATCGCTGACCCTTTCTTTGGGACCCATTTGCTTTAGCCTCAGTCTTTTTGCACGATATAAGTAGCCTATTGGTGCGTCTTCCCTGTTACAAACGAGTCAATGAGAGACTAAACACTTTTCAACCAACCAACAAAAGGCGAATGTTCATAAGCTAGCTACATCATATAAACTGCCAGTGACAGTTTGGATTTCAGTTGGCAAAATTGACGATCGACAGCTAAAGATGATGAGGCTACTTTTATCGACGATATTATCATATATTATAATGAAATTTGATGATAAATTTTGGCACCTGCCATTTGACAGTAACACAATGCGGTTTATTTTTGTAATTTAAAAGTTGTGAAGAGCATGAATATTGATTATTAAACAACATTAAACAATGATTTTTAGATTTTTTTTTTTTTTTTTTTTATCTAGACTTGAAGCAAGCCACAAGCGAGAAAGGCTCTGTTCCCAGGCTGTATGTTTAGTCCTAACTTTCGTTGGGACTTTAAAAGAAGCGTTCTTACATCCATATTCAGAAATGAGCATTTCTGGTCTCGCTTCTGCTTTACTTTTTTTTTTAATAAAGTTGTGAAGTTGCTGACACAGATTTAAGCTGCAGGTTGTGTTTTCAGTTTTTTCTCTAGCTCTTGCCTACTGCTAGCGGCTCAAAGGAATTTTGAGTGAAGTGATCAGCTGTTTCTTACCGAAATATACCTCGTAAAGTCGCAGTCGGCTTCTCCCCTAAAACTTTCATGTGCAAAAGCTGCGACTTTTTTGTCTAAGCGACACATATTTTGGAAGGCAGTTGTCGGTCAGTTGGACTAATCATTGATCGTCCAAGCCGTAGAAATGCTACACCTGTGTCGGAAAAACTCATGGGGAGTTTTACTTCCTGAACCAGGAGCATCTGGAAATGCTCCTCCTACTTCACAACTCTGTCACATTCTAGCAACAGGGCTGGGAGGTGGGCGGGGCTTAGTGAAAGGTCAATTCTCCCAGCTCCTCTTCTTCCTCTCTCTTCTGTCCATTTCCAAGGTTTTGCTTCTCATGTTCTAGAACTCGAAGTTATGTCAGTCAAACGTCTTCATCGTTTCCTGTCCCTGAAAAGCCAGCTCGGCTGAAATAAGCCGTTTCACTCGGGCAGGAAGAGTTACAGAGATGAAGTTGATTTGAAGCAGTATTTGACTTGCTGAGAGTTTGCGGACTGGGATGTATCCGTTACACACCGTTTCCAGCTGTCAGCCTCTCATCAGAAGAGAGTTTGCTGGGACTCATCATTAGGTGTTAGTCGGTAACGTTTTGCCCCGTATCGCTGAGCTGATCTCGGGTCTGGGCGAGGAACCGCACACCGACCCCATCCTGTTGAAGGACGTGGCTTTGGTCATGCCCTCGCTGCCCACGGTGGACAGGGGGAAGCTCTCGTAGCTCTCCGCCGCCCGGTTGCCGCACTGGCACCGCTGCAGCGTCGCCTTCAGCTCCCTCTGAAAGTTGCTGTTGAGGAAGCCGTAGACCACGGGGTTAATGCAGGTGGAGGCCATCGCCGTGAGGTGGCAGGCGGAAAAGACGGTGTCGTGCTGGCAGTCGGGTAGCGCCTGGTGGTGCCAGTCAAACAGAGTGTTAAAGACATTCAGCGGCAGCCAGCACAAGGCAAAGGCGACAACGATGGCGAGCAACATGACGTTAATCCTCTGGGCTCCCCGCGTCCTCCTGCTGCGCTCCAGCATGTCCCTGCACAACACAGCATCACGTCTATTGTCAGACAATGCACTGTGAAATATCACACCAAACCTACAGGCAGAATTACGTAACAATGCAATGTTGACATGATGACACGAACATGCTGTCGCACAATGGATGGGAAATCTCGTGAAGGGAACCGGGCTGAGTGACCTGCGTCGTCTCAGGCGGAGGAAGATCCGGAGGTAGCAGAGGAGCACCAGCATCAGAGGCAGGCAGTACTGGAAGATCAGCAGCGAAGTCGTGTAGGCGAGCCGATGCTTGTCCGACGGCCACAGCTCCATACAGATCAAATGGTCCCTGAGAGAAGGCAGAGACATACAGTTGGTAACGTACGGGGACAAAACACTGAGCAGAACGTACGGCGTTTATTCTGGACATCTCTGCTTCGGGGAGCTAAAGGAGTCACGTTCACTTTTAAGTGCTTTTAAGTACACAGTAAATTAATATCTAGTAAAATACTAAATGCAGATGTTTTGCAGACTTTTCAAATGAGGTAGCAGGTGAGGTTTATTTCTAATGACTCTTGGATGCAAACACCGTTTGTGCATCATCTCTGCACAGTGGAACGATTCCCCCGCCACTCCCGTGTCAGCTGAACCTTTCATTTCATTTCAGAGGACCCAAAGGCACAACACACAAAAAAAACAGGTTGTAAAAGTTTTACTTTCAGAGAAGATGGTATCAAGGTTATAAAACCCAGCAGGCAAATAAAATATGAGCGATCAGGCAGAATCAAGATTACAGGCGAAGGTAAAAAAAAAAAAAAACAATCAGAGAACCAACACAGGAACAGAATACTGGAAATGCAATACGGCACAAGCTCGAAGGCAATCTATCCGATCAGAGAGGGCGAGCTCAGGGTGGTCGAGGGGTAATCAGAAACTTCAGAGAGTGTTCCTGTTGTGCATGAATTGAGTGGAGCTCAGTGATGCACGTGCAGCAGGAGGAAGCAACAGCCTTCATGAGGATGTATTCCAAGTGTCGTCTCTCGATCAATATTGTTGTGACCACCGGTACGACAACATTTGTGATTTCAGTATGGACCTGAAACCGGAGCGAAGAAACATCCGAGTTTGGGTCAAAACTCTGGAAATGGTCAACGGAGACCCTCGAAATGCTTCAGAAAGTCTACGGCGATGAAGCGACGAGCCGGGCGAGGTGTTCTGAAAGATATTCACGTTTCGTCACCGTCCAAGACCAAAGAAGGCAGGTCAGGAGACACTACGTCGGTTTTCTTTGATGTTGGCGGCATTGTGTCACCGTGAATTCGTCCCCCAGGGTCAGACTGTTAACACTGAGTTCCACTGGGACCTTCTGAAGTTCTGTTCTGGTTTGGATTTATTTTCTGCTTCGTAGTCTTCAGGTCAGTCTGGGTTCGTGCTTCTTGTTTGATTTTGAAATGACTCACCTCGTGTGTCTCGTCTTGTTTCACTTCCTGTCCTTTGTGTGATTGTTGGCCCCGCCCCCTGATTAGTTTCACCTGTCCCTCGTTGTCTTTCCCACCCTGCTGTATTTAGTCTGTGCGCTCTTCTTCTCTCTTTGCCAGTTTGTTTCAGTTTCCTGTCTGTTACTGTGTCTTTTTAAAACCCAAGAGAACCCAAACCACCTGAACTGTGGTCGCCATGGCAACAGGGTTCCTCCAACAGGGTGAGTCTCCCCCTCAACAACATAATTGTCCCTCATTGTCTGGTGGATGAACTTGCATTATCTAGAATATCCGGTGACCATGTCGGAGCCCGAATGCCACTCTGCCAGTTCCAGTGGAAAATCACAGAGGTGTTGCTTTACCTTCCTTCGGCCCAGATGTTCAGTTTTATCTCAAAGTTTTCTTTGTCTTGCAGATCTCGTCTTGACTTTCCCTCAGCTGCCATTTCTTAATGACATTTCCACTTGAAGAGTTTTCTCCTGCTTTATAGGCATCCGTTTGCCTAACTATTCGATCGTCAATCTGCTGCTTCGAACAGCAGATGGTTACTGAGTATTACCAAAATGAGAAAAATAATTAATCGGATTTAGATGAGATACCTGATGACAGTTCTTGATTCCACCATCACTACTCGATCAAGTCGATCAAGGCCAAAACTTTTGCCTACAACTGTAGGTGTCCTTAATGTCATTCCACGTGTGTGTTAAGTCAGACATATTAAAACCTGCTGCAGAATTCTCTGATAAATGATGATATTGATCGATGAAAAGTTATTAGTGGACTAATTTTGCTCAGTTGGAGACATTAATTAATGCTTCAAAATTACAATTAAAATCCATTAGTGATGCTGCCTGTGAGGGATATCTTCTTTATTAAGATCATTCATTACCTTTAAAGTGAATCTTCTCTCACAGCACAACATGACCAATACCGGCGACGGAAAACGCCTCAAATCAGGTGCAGCGGCGTGTAAAAACACAGGTTTTACGCTTGATGGTGACGAAGAGGAGGGAGTGATTTTATTGTTCTTTAGTAGAGTTTTTAGAAGCTCCAGAGGGATCAAGTTTCAAAGCAGGCAAACAAAACCCTGAACTGCACAACATCAAGCACAAATACGTTTCGTGTTTTGTTTTTTTATGATAGAAAAGAACAAAATTTTCATGCCTGGTAAACACACATTTAAATTACTTTGCTCACTCATTCTACTTGTTGTTGTGTTGCACTGTTCTGCATATAAGAGGGGTGATTTTCTTTTACTTTCTCCTCATTAAAGTTGTTGCATTTACTTTTATCCTTAATTGTAATCTCGCTGCCAGGTTCTTGAATATTTCTATGGCTAAACACCGGTGATAGTTAAAGGCTTTCAGGTTGTCCATCTGTCTATCTGTGCCATTCTCGTGAACTCAATATCTCTTCAAACTTGGCTCAAACATTCACTTGGACTCGAGGCTCAAGTGATACGATTTTGTGAATCATACGGTCAAAGGATACTAATCTCAATTAAGTTTCTTCAAAGGTCACTGACCTTACGTCCGTCCCATTCTTGAGAACACGATGCCATAACTGAGAAACAGAAGGGGGGACTGCGAGCATATTTCACATTTGGTGAATTTTACTGAATTGCTGAAACTAAAGTTGATGGAATTTCTTCAAATTTGGCACAAACGTTGATTTGGTCCCAAAGACAAACTGATTTGATTTTGGAGGTAAAAGGTTACAGTTACCTCAAGTCCTCACATTGTCCTGAATGTGATATTTCAAGAAAGGCTTGAGGCATTTTACTCAAATTTGGTGCAAATGTTCACTTAGACTCAAGGATGAACCGATTAAATTTTGGTGTTTAAAGGTTCTTAAGAAAATGATGCCGCAACTGAGAAACTCTCACTTTGCGTCTCAGAGAATCTTAGTATCCAAAGGTTAAAAATGTAAATTGTTATTAAGCTGCACTGCTACTTTTCCCAAACTTTACCCTCTGCCAGGTTAGAAAATGAGAACAGAAAGAGTTTCTATTTTACAAAAAACCAAAACTTTATAACATGCAGTCTCTAAAACTTCCTATCTTCAGCCTTACCTTTCCTGGAACTGTAATCAAAAGCAGTGAAAAACTCCTGCTGCTCTGGCATGATCTCAAATCAGTTGAAATGCCACAGTGGTCAGTTGATTACCTATTTATTTCAGGTCCAACTGTGCCCTTCAGTCTGAGTCCCTTATTCTTGAAAAATGTATTTATTCACCTCAAGTTGGTTGCCACTGTTGTTTCACACTTAATCCAACATTATGGACCCTGGTGCCCTCTGTTACTGAATGCATCTCTGCTCAAACTAAAGTGGTCAAACTTGTGCCGTGTTTGTAATAAGAGCAGCAGGAAACGCAATTTCATGCCAAAATGAGCACCAACATTACACTGTGGAGTCTAAGCAGCATAAATTAGGCTCAGCTGGACCTTTTCCTCCTACCGTGGTGCAAACACGTTTGTTTGAAAAATAGACAAAGACTGCGCTTTTCTGCAATTAGCATCACGCCAGCAAGTAAAGAGGGCCCTGTGTTTACCCTGATGCCTCAGGGCAATTAGAATTTACTCCAAACAGCAAATACCACAGCTTGGGGCTGAAGCCAATGCTGTAGAATTCTGTCTGTTTGATTAGGTTACGGCTAACGGTGGGCGGGACATCGTATTGTTGGGTTTCCAGTCAGATCGCCCGGTAGCTCCTCCCCATGTGGTCACTTCTGGCTCCAAACCACATCGAAGCAAAGCAAATTTGCAGGTCAAATTTCACCAACAACTCTGGCTCCTCTTGGCTCTCTGAGAGTTGATTTAGCCGTTTTCAAATCTGTCGTGACCTGACCTTTATGACCGTACAAACACGCACCTGCGATCCAAAAATTCTTACCTAAAGGGGTTGGCGGGCAGGCTGATGTTCTGGAAGGGGTCGTCGGTGAGGATGTTGAAGGAGAGGAAGGGCAGGGAGATGAAGCAGGCGACCAGCCACGTCAGCCCCACGGCCAGGTAGGAGTGTCCGGCGGCGGGGGACCAGCCAGTGGGATGGAGGATCAGCTGGTGACGCTCCAGAGCGATCAGCACCAGGGAGAAGATGGAGACGGTCACGGACATGCACTGAACGAAGGGAGTCACCTGGACAGGTACAAAACAAACAAACAGAAACTCGACTGTTTGGTAAAACCGCGGCTGTTTAAAAATACATTCTTGAAAGTTCAACTGAAATTTAAGTTCATTTTTGCTAATAATTTCTTGAGTAGAGCTTTGAGTTGGAAGAAGACATTTAATGTAATTCTGTATTGCTCAACTTGCAGCCTGACAGTGTTATTGTATTCAGTCCCACATTTGCAGAGTATCATCTGGAAATTCATTTAATTGGAAACTAGTTTGAATATTTTTGGGAACATTGACAATATCGGCTGGAAATGCTGTCAAGTCCTGCATCATTACCCGAGCCTCCGTCTCGTGGACATGCCCTGAGTGTAAATCTAGATTTGAGTACTTGGATGATTATTTCGTGGCATTTATGACGTGTGCAAAGTGACGAGGTGGGTCGAAAAAGGTAACGTGACGAAGGACAAAGTTGGTTAAGATTGCGTAGAGAAGAAGTCGGAGGCGGATCGATGGAACAAACTCAGGACTTTCGCTTGTTGGAGTTCACGATAAAGCAAAAGTCAACGTGGAATTTCTCAACCGTAACCAACCATTTTGTAGCCTAAACACAAGGTTTACCAATGAGAATCGAACAGCTTCAATAAAACATAATTATTTGAAGCCCTGGGATTGACAATGTGTTGGGTTTACTGGTGAAAGCATGTTTCAGAGACATAAAGGCCTGGATGACCGGAAATTATTCGAGCAGTTTTTAAGTTCATGATAAAGCAAAAGCCAACATGGATTTCTTTTAAGTAACCCAAGCCATAATCTTTAATGAACCATAACCAAGTCGTTTTTGTGCCTTACCCTAACAAAATGGCAAATATCTCACATTTAAGCCAAACCAGGATCTTTTCTGAACCGTAACCACATTGTTTTTGGAGCCTACTCGTAAGGTGTCCATATGAGACGCCAACGGCTTTGATAAAACATCCCTATTTGACGTACTGGTGAAAGGATGTCTAAAAGACATAAAGGCCTGGATGACCGGAAATTATTTACTCTTTAATTCTTTCACCTGGACTTTCACACAAGTCAACGCAGAGTTCTTTTAAGAAACCCAAACCATCATCTTTTCTGAATCACAACCACATCGTTTTTGGTGCCGAAACATAAAGCATCTTGGGTGTCCACATAAGACGTGAATGGCTTTGGGAAAACGTCCTTATTTGCCGTCCTAGGAACGAGAACTTGGTGGGTTAACTGGTGAAAACTTAGCTTCCCTTTACTGGCTGCCTATAAAACTGAGGCTAGAGTTTAAGGTTCTGCTCCTGACTTACAAGGATCCCTACCAACCAAACAGAACTCTGCACTCTCACACTGCAGGCCTACTTGTGGTTCCGAAACTTTCCAGGACGAGAACCCGAGGCCGAGCCTTCAGTTTTCAGACTCCTCTCCTCGAGAACCAGCTCCCAGTCTGCAGGGTTTGGGAGGCAGACACCGTCTCCATCTTCAAGTCTGAACTTAACACACATCTGTTTGACAAAGTTTACACTCAGACGAAGGCTGAACGAACTTTAGACTTCTCTTTTTTCATGTTTGTTTGCAATTTTCTGTGCAAATCTTTCTTGACGTTGATAGTTTAATGTGGTTCTTTTTTTTCCCTTTTTGTGCTTGTAAAGTGCATTGGGAACATGCTCCATGGTGATTTTGCACTCAAAAATAAAACTAAATTGAATTGAAACATGATTGTGTAATGTTGTTAAGTGCAGCCTGCGGTGCAAACTTTATCCTCTCCGCCAGGACCGTATCTGAGCCGCCACCACCGCCCACACTCAGCTCTCCACACAGTTTACTGAAGAGGCCGCCGGCGACCGAAACTAATGCAGCTTCAATTCTGTTGTATCAGATTCGATCGAGTTGCAGTTCAGAGCTTTTTAGAGTTGGTTCAATAACCTCAGTGTCACTGGCTCGTTGTTATAAGACTGTTATTTACTCTCCAATTTATGATTTTCACTAACTGGAATTAAAAGCTTTCAGCGCTCACTCTGGATCTGCTGATGGAGACACACAGACTTTATTGTATTTCTAAATTCTCCGGAGAGTCTTTGATCCGTCGAGCTCATCGTTGTTCTTTCTTGAGCCTCACAGCTGTGGAAATGTAACAGACAGAAGTTAAGGAAGATATACAATGAAAATCAGGGATTAATTGGTACTTGGAGGTGATGACATTTTATATTTTTAAAAGTGAGTTCCAGTGATGGATGGGGTGTATGAGAGTTTGTCCAGAACAGTTTGGTACTTTTTGGCTCCCCAGTTTCCTTTTCTTGACACGAGTCCAAAACAGTGTATATTTATTTGCTCCAGCAGCAGCCGTCTCTAGAGACGAATACTGGTGCAGGTCGGACTAAACCATGTTGAGACTTCTGTAAGGGGTTAGAGGAGCCTCAGAGAGACTCAAGTATTGTTTTCTTTTATCTGCATCTTTACTGATTTATTCAGCCAGTTTTATTTCAGTTATTACACTAAATCCTCAGAAATCAAAACCTGCAAACAAAACAAAACTTTTCACGATGTGGTCAGTCACATTTTTCCCCTTTCTGGGACCTGCCTATAACAGGTCAGAGGTCATCACTGACATTTGTGTAATTGATTCATAATTGTAGCCAATCAGACGCTATTGGATGTTTGAACTCACTGTACTGAAAAAGTCTTTCAACTTTTCTTTTCTTACACGGTGACCGAGGAGAGTTCAAGTTTTAAGCTTTTAAACGCCATATTTCCCGTGAGTGCTGCTGCATTCAAATGAGGTCGTATTTATCTGTAACACGAGAAGAGTCTGTATGAATGGCGCCCTCTTGTGGTATTCATGACGTTGGAACTCAAAACGTTGTATAAGCCTCGCGTTTGCGAGTTGTGACGTGTTTGCTGAAATGTCAGAAGCCATGGAAGTTAATTTTTTGTTGGGTGTTAAGCTAATATGTAATTTTAGTCATGTAGAGTTTGTCTTCATAACTTGGATAATAGCCTACAAATTGTTAGCGTCTGTGGCTTCTAGATGCCCTCCACGTTGCCATTGTCTGGCAACGGGGTTTTTATGACTGTACCTTTTAAACGCCAAGCATATGCTGCACACGACTTCCCACGTTGTAACCACGAACTCCATTTCAACGCAGCACGTTTTGCACTGACCTTGCAGAGGGCCTCTCCCAGCACCCAGCGGTCCATCAGCGTGTAGATGACGGTCACGGGCAGACACACAACGCACATCAGGATGTCAGAGCACGACAGGTTGGCGATCAGGATGTTGGTGACATTGCGCAACTCCTGCTGCCGGGCGATGATGAACACCAGGCCCGCGTTGCCCAGCAACCCGATGGCTATGACGGCGCTGTACGCCACAATCAGGAAAGTGGCCCCACCCACCGAGGGCGGGCACTGAGGCGTCTCCACCCAGTCGGAGGCCTCCCAGGCAGCGGGGAGGTGGCTGTCGTTGGACATGACGGGGGGCGGGGGGTGAGGGAGGGACAGAAGCGATGGTAGGAGGTAGGAGGGAGGGGTGATGCGCGTGAGGGGTTCAACCGGACCAGAACCTCCGGGCGGCGACCGACCTTTCTTTCCCGAAAACTGAGAGTGAACAGGTGAGCAGAGCGGAGAAGACTGAGGGTGGAAGAGGAGTGCAGGTGATTCAACGAGGTGTTGTTTTTTTTTGAGGCGATGAAGAGAGGGGCTTGCGTGTCAAATATAGATGTCGTCCTCTTTTTCCTTCACCGTCGGCATCTCGGCGGTTCGGCAGCGATTTCCTGCGAAGGACAGAAAAGCACAACGACGCCGAGGATAATGAGAGAGGTGGAGAGCTCTCAGCAGACGGCGGAGGTGAACACAGGTGAAGTGGAGGCTGTGGAGAGGAAATGGCTGAATATATCACAACACGGCGCTCTTCCTCTCATGTTCCGCCTCCTCTTCCTCTGCAGAGCCGCATCCCCTCTGTGCACAAACACTCATTAACATAGAGTATTGTCGGTTTGATGGCACATTATGCAGCTCGGTTCAGCGGGGACTGAAACATCACGAGGCTGCAGAGCTGCACTTTCAACAGAAAATCAAAAATCCGTCGTCAGACACCGCATATACTTCAAAGCCTCTGAACCTTCACGTTGACTGGTGGAAGGACGGCAACAAAAACAGAACCACCTCCTTGAGACAAACACCTCATTCAGAGCCCTGTGTAGGTTTGAAATAATGAAAATTATGACAGTTCCAGCTGTGGTGTGAAACCTTACTCAGCAGCATGTTGTTTATTCAATGGTCTTGTTTTTAGCTGCCTTTAATGAACTCCATTTTACATAATCCTACGGACCATTGTGATTTAAATGTGCAGTATATGATGCATTTTACAATTTGGAATCAAAATATGACAATGCTTTGCTTTATCTTTTAATTCCTACTATTTAAATGCAAACTGCACAAAAATAAAGTTTTACAAACTGTACAAAAAGCTCCAAAACTGTTCCTGTTGAACGCAGCATGGTGATGCATACGGAGCAGGAGGAAGCAATAACCTTCATGAGGAAGTATTCCAAGTGTCGTCTCTTGATCGACATCAGCAGCTGAGTTCCACACGTTTCTGTGACCACTGGTACATGAACATTTGTGATTTCACCACGGACCTGAAACTGGAGCAGAGAAACATCCGATTTTGGGGTGACATTTTTGAGGAACGTTTTCACCGCGCTGTGAGCAGGCTTGTTGTCATGTTGGAGAACCGTGTTGCCACGGCGCCACAATTCAGGTGGTTTGTGTTCTCTGGGTTTCAAAAGACACAGTAATGGACAGGTAACTGAAACGAACTGACAAAGAGGGAAGAAGAGCGCACAGACTAAATACAGCAGGGTGGGAAGAACAACGAGGGACAGGTGAAACTAATCAGGGGGGCGGGGCCAACAATCACACAAAGGACAGGAAGTGAAACAAGACAAGACACACGAGGTGAGTCATTTCAAAATCAAACAAGAAGCACAAACCCAGACTGACCTGAAGACTATGAAGCAGAAAAGAAATCCAAACCAGAACAGAACCTCAGAAGGTCCCAGTAGAACTCGGTGTTGACAGTCTGACCCTGGGGGGACAAATTCACGGTGACACTACACCACCGACATCAAAGAAAACCGATGTAGTTGCTCCTGAGCTGACACGCCTTCTTCGGTCTTGGACGGTGAAGCTCCGCCTCCTCTTGAAACCTGAACGTCTCACAGAACACGTCGCCCGGCTCGTCACTTCATCGCCGCAGACTTTCCGAAGCGTTTCAAGGGTCTCTGTTGACCATTTCCAGAGTTTGATCCCAAAATCTGATGTTTCTCTCTGTTTCAGGTCCACGGTCAAATCACAAATGTTCACGTACCGGCGGTCAAGAAAATATTGTTCAGGAGACGGCACTTGGAATACTTCCTCGTGAAGGTTGTCGCTTCCTGCTGCCGCATGTGCGTCACTTTGCTGCGTTCAACAAGCCCTCGTACGTGAATGTGGCACATACATGAACAAACCACCCACTCTCTCATTCATCCTTCTCTTTTTAACTTTCGTCTCCAACACCGATCTGCTTGGCGACTGCGAGTGAACTCTATAATTAAGATACAGCTTTTTACCAGCCGGCCTCTTTCCCCCTGCATCACTGCATCTTATCACGGTGGCACAATACAGTCGCTGATTACAACTTTCATCAAATCCTCGCTTACATTAGCATATACATACGTGCAGATCGAATCAGCTGACAGCCCGTCTGCGCAGAGCTCCGTCTCTCTCCCCCTCCCTGAATCTCTCCCTCCTCTGACAGGCCTTTAATGGCCCGGAGAGACAGAGCTGCCAAAGAACGAGACACACTCACAGGTGTTATTGCACATCACCCTCATCAAAAAATGAAAAGCTCCATCTATCTGCTGCTCCATCTATTTCCTTTGTTTTTTCTTTTTTAAATATCTGTTTACCTGAACGACCCCAACTCTACAGACTAAAAAGCACTGAAGAAGGACAACAATCTCGCAGGTGGTTTCAAAGAACGCACCCCGAGAACACACCGCTGAATTCGGTAAACGCATTGCGACGACGAGAGTGGAGACATCAGTTATCTAATGCTGAATTACCCAGAGGAGAACGAACTCTGTGCGGTGCGTCTATTGAAAAAGCCGAACGATGTTTTTTTTATAGCCCGAGTGCAATTACCATCCGCCGGCTTTCAAGCTCAATTTATATTCTTGTGAGTGGTCGAAAACCTTTTCCTTTCCTTTCCTTTTTTTTTTTTTTTTTTTTTTGCATCAGCCACAGGTGGAAAAGTTGATATATCAATAAAAACTACATGCAAAAAAAGTGCAACGAAACAGACTTGGTGAAATAATCATGATGCTTTTGAAGTGAACGTCGCTGAAGTTCACGTGAAACAAACTGAAGATGTCACGTTTTCGTCATATTTCCCACATCATCCAAAAACATGCACTTCAGGTCAGGTTACCTGGCGCCGCGGTCGTGGCAGCCTGCTGCAGCATCTCCCCCCTGAGAGCCCCCCTGCTGTAGTGAAGAAATTTCCCCTCGGGGATTAATAAAGTGTATAAAATCTAAAAAAAAAAAAACATTTGTTTCCGGCGTTTGACCTTTTTGTTGTTTTTATGCCTCCGCACCAGTGACAGTCTTCAGGCCGTCCGTCCTGTTCTCGTAAACGCGATATCTCAAGAGCGCTTTGAGGGACATTTTTTTCTTTCAAATTTGGCACAAACATGTATTTGGACTCAAGAATGAAGTGATTCGATTTTGGGGGTCAAAGGTCACTGTGACCGCACGTATGTCCCATTCTTGTGACAACGACGCCGTTTCAATCCGGAGGGACTCGATCGGAGTGAACGAATACAAGATTTCACTGCCAAGAGCAAGAGCAAAGGTAAGAAACGCGAGAGATGTCAGTCTTGACCCCATTGTGATGTCATCATATTGAAAGGGGGGCGAGACATTGTGTAGTAAAAGGAACAACTCTCTTAGCAAGAAGACAAACCCCCAACCGCTGGAAGACAAAAAAAAACCCCTCTCTTTTAACAGGAAGAAAATAATTAATTAATTCACGACAGCGTTCAGGGCTATTCAAACGAATAAAACAGACCTCTTCGCTACATCCTGGCGAATTGATGTGACAGAGTAGACTGACAATAACACAGATGTGCTGCGTGTCGTTCCTTGAAATTCCAGGGTTGAATTTAATCTTGCTTTTAGATCGTGAGATGAATCTGTATGGATGTGGAGGAGGGCGGGGGGGAGGAAGTGGAGGTCGCTCAGGGCTCTGACACTTTGCCCCTGGAAGACAACGGAGCCCCTTTGGTATTTAATTTGATCATTATTTCTGACAACACCACCTTGACTGACCTCACAGAGCTGTGGCCGTGATGCCGCTGAGGTGGTGTGTTTAAAATCATCCTGCTCAGACTCTCATTCAGTACTTGACCGATCTCCTACATACACTTACAGTGCACTTTATGGGATGCTTTACTCTGGAGTTTGCGCAGCGTGCATCCAAAAATGTTCCTGCTTGTCAAGATAAAGCAGTATCTAATCACAACAGCATGTAAATGCAATAAAAATTAATGGATAAGTGATTTTGGTGAATGTAATGGCTCCACGGTATTGTCTCTTTTCATTAAGCTTCTCTTTCAAATGAATCTACAACATTTCGTAATTATTCCCAAACGAGCCGTTCTAAAAAAAAAATACCAGCCAAAAGAACAGAACGCACGGAGTTAGTTATCTCTCAGTTATTAAAAATTCAGAGTTTTCACTGCCTGGAAGTTTAAAATAATCTACTTTTATAAAGCTTCACTCGCGGCTGATGGAGCCGATTAGTGCCTCAAGCGCCGGTCCAACGGCGGTCGAGTCTTTTCTCGCCTGATTCTGCAGTTCAATTCCCGTTTAATTATATTTTCTGATGAGAAATCACGCTTTAGATTTTCTCTGAGGGTCCCCGTCATGAAGTTCAAAGGAGACAAACTGTGAATCAGACCTGACTTGCCTGGTTCATTAAGGTGATGAAACAGGAAGACGTTTGGAATACATTTTCAAACCACATGAATGACTTCTGTTGTTCCATCTGTCCAGCTTTCTGTTCTCATTAAAGCACTCGCTGTGGAAATACAAATGATGGAGGATTTACCACAAGGATTTAACAATGAGGCTTTTATTTCAGAGATAAATACTCAAAAGCAGATTTCCATTGTTAGTCCGCGACCATCGAATCTGTCAGTTTAATCAGCCAGCGCGAGTTTGCTATTTCTAGATTCGTGGACTGGTTGAAAATACTTTACCCAACTTTTTGTTTGTTGTTTCTGCCACCATGATGAGTAATGTTTGTTCAGCTTCTTGTTATGAAGGGAGAACTTTATAATCTCCATCCATCCATTATCTATACCCGCTTCATCCTAAACGGGGTGAAAGTGGGGCGTAGCCTATCCTCGCTAACATTGGGCAAAAGGGTGTACACCCTGGACAGGTCGCCAGTACTTAAGTACTAACAAAATATTGTTCTTCTTTTATTGGAAAAAAACATAAATATGATGATAAAAAATATTTGGTCTAATATAACGGGAAAATATTTGAATTTTTTAACCTCATTAAAACATGAAAAGTGTCTCCCTGTTTAAAGAGAGACCAGAAAAGTAGGAAGTACGATCAAAGACGTCAGAGTCTGTTTCTGTTGAACGCAGCACCGTGACGCACACGGAGCAGGAGGATGCATCAACCTTCATGAGGACGTATTCCAAGATCAACATCAGCACCCAAGTTCCACACGTTTTTGTGACGACTGGTAAGTGAACATTTGTGATTTCACCACAGACCTGAAACTGGAACGGAGAAACGTCACATTTTAGGGAACAAAAATCTTCAACACGCCCAATTACAGCCAAGTGTTCCTGAGCCCATGTAGTGATTTCCACTACAGAATAATAACTTTTTTTTAAAGCAGTGCCGCCTGAGGACTCAAAAATCACAGCCATCCAAAAAATAGTTTTGGCCTTGTCCATTGAATTAGATCTTCAACGCGCTGTGAGCAGGCGTTTTATCATATTGGAGAACCCTGTTGCCGTGGCGCCACAGTTAAGGTGGTTTGCAGCGAATGTTTTCCCTCAGATGGTCCCAGTAGAACTCGGTGTTGACAGTCTGACCCTGGGGGGACGAATTCACGGTGACACAACCCCGCCGACGTCAAAGAGAACCCACCTGGTGTCTCCTGACCTGACACGCCTTCTTCAGTCGTGGACGGTGAAGCTCCGCCTCCTCTTGAAACGTTGAACGTCACTCAGAACACCTCGTCTGAGTGACATCGTCGCTTCATCGCCGCAGACTTTCTGAAGCTTTTCTAGGGTCTCTTGACCATTTCCAGAGTATTGAGCCCAAAATCTGATGTTTCTCTGCTCCAGTTTCAGGTCCGCGGTGCAATCACAAATGTTCACGTACCGGCGGTCACGTTAACGTGGGGAACTCAGGAGCTGATGTCGATCAAGAGACGACACTCGGAACACTTCATCGTGAAGGTTGTTGCTTCCTCTCTGAACTCTTTGCATATATTTTGCACGATACGTTACTGCTCTTTATTTGTTTCAGAGAACAATGAACTTGTGACAGAAATGTTTGCTGCAGGCGGCTCATTTCTGCGTTCCCTTTCTACCCGATATACTAAGTTTAGTGCGACTCCTCGTTTCCTTGAATCTCTGCAACTGAGGTTGAGATTTAACTTCAGCCTGACCCACAGAGACACATTCATGGAAACACAGCAGGCTGAAGCAAAGCTGAATGCCCTAAAAGATTAGTTTGTCGAGCTTGAATCTGTGTGAGATTTAAAAATGTGCTCTGCAGGTTTTGCCTCGGAGGCATTTGACTGTTTAATGCTTTGTGTGTTTAAACGTTGTCTTCGGACACGAGGGCGCTGTAAGACTGTTTTCTGGTTACAGTACAAGTGTTGTGGCTGCAGAGATATAAATAACTTCGGCGTTCGGAGTGTGGAACTGGGGCAGCCAGACAGTAGCGCTACTTTAATCCGGTTTGGGATTAAACTACATCATAATTTACTCAGAGGTGAGACGAAGAAGTGCCGCATCGCGGAGGTCCGATGCTCTGACATCAGCTCGAAGTGACAGATTACTTCGGAGGGTTCAGTCTTAGTTTTGACTTTGCGTTGTCGAGTTTTTTTTTCGCGGCGCCTGCAGGCCGGCGTCGGCGGCACGCAGAGCGTAGCGTCGGCTGGTCGGTCAGGGCGGGTGAAACGATCCTTCGGGTTTAATGTCTGCCAGGATTTTAAAGTGTCTACCCAGCTGGAGGGGGAATAACTTCACACTATGACTAGGCAGCCGGGAGGAGGAGGAGGAGGAAGAGAGGGGGGGCTCCGGCAAAAAATAGAAAAGAGGGGACGAATTCAAGGACGAAACGGCAGAAAGAGGAGGGAGATCGTCACATCGTTGCACATTCACACTTCTTCCCCAGATTAAATCTGACTTGTCACTCTTCGTCGCACTGGACGGACCGTTGCGTTCCAAAAAACACAAGACCTGCACCTGCTTGTGAATTATTGAACCGGGTGCTTTTGAAAAGGTACGAAAGCCGAAATCGAAAATGTCAGCTCTGCATCAGAGATGGAGGCGCCATCTTCTTCACAATGATTTCACAGCCTTTTTAAAGTCTCCTTCATCAGCGGCTGGTGCCAGCAGGAAGTGTGGGAGGATCCAGAGCCGAGCCGAGCCGAGCACATTGATGCTGCGCGCACGCACACACACACACACACACACACACACACACACACACACACACACACACACACACACACACACACACACACACACACACGATCCTCTTTGCTTTCTTTCTTACTCAATCTCACACAGCAGAAGAAGACAGGCTGGCCAAGATCAAACGAGACCCTCGTCAACAACCTCATCCTCTCCACTTCCAACGATCCGCACCTCCTGTGAAGCCACTTCAAAGTTCCCGGAGTTGCAGTCACATCTCAAATAAGGTCTGCCAGCAAAAAGAGTCTGTGATGTGAATTCCCCCCCACCCGCTCCCCCGAAAATGGGAGAGCACTTTTTTTTTTTTTTTTTTGGTAATCAAGCATCATCTCGATCTCGGCGCTGATACCTTTTCACATCCAACCCACGAGAGCTGCGATCTGACTTCTGTTCAACAACACATTTTTTGTAAAAGACCAAAGGCCTCTCAATCCTGTTACAACGATAAATAAATCCTTTCAGTCTGGAAATTAAGCTAGAAAAAAAAATTGGATAATGACAATAATGGAAAAAGCAGCTTTAATACTCATGTAATTCCTTTGTTTGAGGAGCTGCAAGGTGCTAATCTGTGATCTGCCGACAGCTCGCAGATAAACAGAATTAGCATGCAAATGGTTGTGTGTGTGTGTGTGTGTGTGTGTGTGTGTGTGTGTGTGTGTGTGTGTGTGTGTGTGTGTGTGTGTGAGAGGGTGCAGGAATCGCTGCGTTTGCACCATTTACGTTCATCTCTGCAGAGCGGCGTTAATCACAAAGGCACGTTTCCAGATCAAAAGCTGCAGTTTAAATCTAGAAATGTGAAACTTCAAATCGTGAAAAACGTAAATGTTCCCTTCTCTTACCGCTCTACATGAAATGTAGGGAGGAGATCAAGGGAGGTCGGATCGAACAAATCAAGGTCTTCCACCGAAGAGGGTTTCTTCAAATGAAATGAATTACAACCCAAATTCTTCAAACGATACGAAACACTTCCCGTTAACACACCAGAACCACCGAAATATTCTGTTCACCGGTGGAATTTGCAGCGAGAAATTTGCCACGCAAATGCTACGTTTTCCGGCGACGACCATAAAACAACAACTCTTCGCTTCCGTTGTAGAGAGTTCAGGGAAACGAGGAGTCGCAGTAAACGGAGTGTATCGGGGTGAGAAGCTCGAGCTCTCTGCAGCTTTTAATCAGTTTAAAACTTCAGTCTGACTTAAAGGAAATATGGAAATTAGACATTTTACCAACGGCATTAAGGAACTCTAACAAAAACAACCTGAAAACCCCCCAAAAAAGACGTGAATTCCTGTAAAAATGACGACACAAACACTGAAAACAACAACAACAACAAAAATGTCTGTCTAACTGGTGGAATTTGCTTATTTCATGCAAAACTTATCTTAAAATAGATTCAGATTTCAGCCTGTGCATTTTATACGAGCAACAAATTGTCCAAAATTTCAGCTGAACCCGCCTAAAACAGGATAAGGAGCCGTCCGACTTGTTTGTTGCCAGCTTGAAGCAGAAAAAAATAGATGAAATACTTTGCTGCTGCTGGACCGGACGTGTTTTGGACAAATTAGCTTTAATCACCAATAAATTATAGAATGAAAGATTATGACTCTTTCAAAAAAAAAAAAAATCCATTTTTGCAGGCCTTTCATTTCACTCTGCGCTGGTTGCCGTGACAGCGTGATAAACGAGGGCCGGCGTCCTCTCGGTAACGCAGGGACAAGGAGGAGGCGGAGGATGATTAATGGCGTTTCCATCAGATGTTGCATCACATTATTGCGGCCTCACGGGGAGGTATGAGCCTTGATCTTTACGTCGGGGTATTTGAAGTCCTCGGAAAGTTTTGACGGGGGTGGGAGGGGGAGCGCGTTGGTGCCAGCGATTCATCTGGGCAGTTCGGTCGGCGTGAGGGTGGGAGGGGGAGGGGGGCGGAGGGATGTCTGCTATATTGTCTCTGACTCGGTGTCTCCACAGTTAATTAAAGGGGTATTAACTTACAGCTTTATGTAAATGATATAAAAGAGAAGCAGACGAAGCGCAGGCTCACAAAGACATGTCCTTCCATATCGATAATGCCATCGATCTGCCCACTCGGCCCCCGAAGACAGGCCGAGCGGCTCAGAGGTGTGAGGCTGCGTTTAAAGTTACCCCTTAGTCTGAAGAGCGTTCGGCCTGGCCGGCTTCCCCTCCCTCATAAATGGAGTGGAGACAAGCAGATGAAGAAGTAGAACAAATCCTCCCACACTCGGCTGATTGTGAGGGCGAAGCGTGACGAGTCCTCTCGCCGCCGACAGCTGTCGTATCTGTCAGCGAACAATCTGCGCAGTGAAGAGACGCGAGGACTGAGTCACTTCACTGGGAAGGAATACGGAAATTCAGTCAACAATTTGTTCATCATTTGTGTGGCCTTTAACCAGGTGTTTCAATTGCTAACCGACGCCGAGACGGGAGGCGTGAGGGGACACTATGTCCCGCCCACCTGTACCAGAAACCTGACTGCAGCCCAGAACTGTCAATCAAACGAGCCACGCCACCAAACATAGCTGTGTTTGAGTCCTAATATCTAATGAATGCTGGAATTATTTTCAGAAGGAACCACCAGAACACTGATCAGAAGGAGGGAATTTATCTAATGACGCCATAATGACTTGTGGAAAACATTTACTGACTTTGTATTTCAGGAGAGAACTTGATGCTTTTTGAATGGGAGTCTATTGGAGCCAGCGGGGTGTTTTTTGGAGCCAGCCCCTGGTGGGCCTCAGTGGTATTGCAGTTTAACGCGCTTCTGCATTGGCCTTAACTTTTTAGACCCAGATACTACGAACATTTTTACATACAGGTAATGATTCAAACACGTACCTCTTCTCCTACCAGGCATGCACAAAGGAAATAAGGGCAAAACAACCACAAACAATATGCGATCACGATTTTACGATGCACGTTGTTTAAATTTAGCATGCCAACACGATAACACTTGCTACAAAAGTGCAGATGAGGCTGATGGGAACGTCATTAGTTCTGCAGGGATTCGGTCAAATGTTCAGGATTTCATCTTCAGTAAACCATGACCGTATCTGCAACAAATGTCTCGACAATCATCGTGACAGTTGTTGAGGCATTTCCCTGGAAATATTTCAGTTTGCCCCACGCCGCTACACGTGGCTGCAAAATGTTGAGAAATGCTGCTTTCAGTTTTTTAAGGAACCTCCGGCGCTTCTCATTCGTCCGGCGAGGGAAGTGCCCGGCACGCACCGGGCAGACGGTGCGGGGAAAACCCCTGCACAGATGGTCAGTCAGCCGCAGAGCTGAAAACGCAAGCGCATGAAAACCTCAGGAGATATCGGGCTTTCCGGTTCAGCTGACCTGCATGTGCTCAGAGCGTGGAAGGAAGCAGAGACAAAGGATCCGAGCCGGCTTCACACTCTGTCCACCCGGCAGACTGTGGTGACCGAGCAGCCGTGGGGCTAGCGTCCAGAGTGAAACGCCGATCCAACGCGTAAATTAATGCTTGGTGACAGACTGGATTTATTTGCTGAGAGCGTTCGAGGCCGGAATAAATCTATGTGGGACAAATGCGGTGCGAGGCTGCCTGAATAAATGTTGACAGAGACTGAGAGCACATTGTTTGTATCAGGACGCGCTGCCTGAAGGTCACCGCCACACGTTTTCATATCTGGTTTTCGATTTTAAACGGGGAGAAGTCAGAACCCCCTCCTCCCGAAACGCAAAACCGAGGCCGCTCGCACAGCCGCCGTGCGGTCACGTCCTTCCCTTTAGGCCTCATTAAATGCATAACCTCTCGCTTGTCCGTCGACAGAAACGCAGCGCGATGCTGAGCGTCAGTGACGAGCGTCGAGAGCGTTTCCTCTCCCGACTATCTGAAGGAGAAAACTTCTTTACTCAGCAGTTCAGGAGAAAATACTGAGTAAATGTGCAGATTATTTCTTTAATTGAAGCTTTTCTGTCTGTTAAATGTCCGAAAATGAAGACGAACTGGTAGCAGTCGTGTTCTGACAGTTCGTCGCGTGTCGACCTTCAGGTTAGTTTTCGGGAACATTGTTTTCTTTCCTTCCGGCAGAACGTAAAAAAGAGAAAAATAAGAGAAGTTGCTAAAAAATATTAATACGCTCATCCAAATCATACGTACACGAATATCTGCTGCGTGTTTCCAATCAGCTCGGGACAGGCGCTACATTTACATGCTTCCGTTTAATGCGATTTCTCGGGAACGCCTTGAGGGAAATTCTTCATATTTGGCACAAACGTTCACTAGGACACAACGATAAACTCATTCGATTTTGGGGGTTTCAAAAGTTAAAGGTCCAAAGTCACCTAACAAAACACATTTTAAGTCCATAACTCAAGAATTCATACTCCAATTACAAACAACTTTCACACAAATTTCTAACAGGATACAATTATTAAGTGATGACATTTTATATCCAAAAGGTGAATTTGATGACACTAATCTTGATTGAATTTCTTCATATTTGGCACAAACGTTCCTTTTCTCCCGACGGTAAACTGATTTGAGTTTGGTGGTTCAAAGGTCAAAGGTCAAAAGTCACAGTGATCTAAATAAATTGAGTCCTTACCTCAACTCAAGAATTCATACGCAAAATACGACCAAATTTCACGTGAATGTCTAACAGGATAAAATGATGAAGTGATGACATTTTATATCCATAAGCTCACAGGTCAACTTCACTGTAACATCATAATGTTTCTGTCCATTATTCAGCACCATAACTGATACAACTGTGACCATATTTCACATTTGGTCAGATGCTGAATTGTTGACATATTCTTAATAGAATTTCTTCGGACCAAACGTTCACTCGGTACCAAAAAGAAACTGATTGGATTTTGAGGGTGAAAGGTTACAGTAATGTAATGTCCTTCCATTATCTTGAAAGTGATATTTCAAGAATGCATCTTTTTCTTCAAATTTGGCACAAACGTTCACTTGGTCCCAGTTGAACAACATCCGCAAAAATACAATCATAGCTCCCATTGACTTCTATCTGTTTCCCCCCAAAAAAATACCACAAATTTCTGACCCGTATATAGAAAAATAGAGAAACATCCTCTCTTGGTTTAAGTCCTCATCAACATGCATCAGGCTCCACAGTTTAAACTACTAGCAAAAGTATTGCCAGGAGCACATGCAGAGCTGCAACATTCAGTCCGTTAATCAATTAGTCGACTGACTCCAAATGAACAGAAATATATCTATCTTCATGTTCAATGAATCACTATAAAGTGTATTTTAATACAAAACTCTCAAACTGAAGGAGATCAAAATCTTCACTTTCTTTTGCTTCCATTACAATTATTCAGTAATTTAAGCAACCTTTTTTTTCTGATATTTCTCAGACCAAAGGGATTAATTCATGTAGAAAACGCCACAGACAGTAACACGGCTCTTTAATCTCATTTCAGTTTGATGAGGAGCAGTTATTGATCCAAACCCTCTGACAGCCATTTCCACTATAGACCAGGCTGCTGTCGTGTCCTTCTCGGTTCGCATTAATGGGTAATGCAGCACCTTCTCTTAAATACAGGCTGGAGGATGTAAAGGCACGCTTCGAAAATGAAAGCAGGAAGATGGGATTTTTTATTTTCCTTTTGATTCGATGTATTTATGTGCAGGATGGATGTCAGCTGGCGTTCATGTTTGATCATGTGTGACAGTTTTCTAACTTCCCTGAAAACGAAACACTGGAAGAGCCGGACGATGCTGTCAAAACACGACAAATTGTGGATACAATTTCAGGGTGAAAAAAAAAACAGTAGCGCTCAGCTGTCAGGTGTTGGTTTGAGTGGAGAGAAATTAGGACTCATTAGTGTGGAGTGAAAACGGCGGTGACGCTGAAAACTGAAACGCTGTCATGTGAAAGTGAAGAAGGCCCGGCAAGCGAGTGAGTCACGCCGCCAGCTTCTCTCGCTCCCACACGGAGATGTTTGTGTTCAATGCCATGAAATGAAAATGAAATCAGTGTCCAGCTTTGCTGTGGCTTTCATCCCCTCACTTAAATTTTTTTACATTTTGCCCCCATGAGAACAGATTGTCCTCTGCTCGCTGAGCGTCACCGCGTCTGATGGCTGACGGACATTTTTGGAAAAATGTGCTGCAGATCTGAGGTTTTAGATCAGCTTTTTATTTCTGGGCTGTAAATAAGTGGCCACCAACAGTGACGTCACCCGTTTGTCTGTGAACGGCCGTTATGAGGCCTTGAGTTTGGAGTTTGTCCCTCGCCATCTTGCCTGTTCGTAGTGTTTTGGAGCAGGAAGTGACCATATTTGGACGAGCTGGTGAGGAGCTGGCGGTGGATCCGACTCTATCTGATTGGAAACCCAACGATACTACGTCAGGTTCTCAGTCAACTCCTCCCCAGCTCGTCCACATATGGTCACTTCTGGTTCCAAAACAAAATGGCGACGGCCGAAATCTGAACTCGAGGCTTCAGGACAGCAGCTCACAAACCGACGGTTGGTTGCCACTCAGTACAAACCTTCTCCGATGCTTCTGTAACTGAACCCAAGTTTCATGTGCATCTGCCCCCTAGCTCCTTTAAATTAAATGCGACTGTCAGAGAAAGTCATCACTCTTTGACAACCTCCGACTCAGTGGAGGCCACGGGAGGAATTCTCATTACAACGATTTCATTATAGCTATTTTATAACATGCGTGATTATCATTTGGAGTTACATGTCCTCTTCCGAAGGTGAGTAAGTACGGTGAGATGACGGCAGGCTCAGACATGTAATTAAACCCGTATCTAATAATACATCTAATGAAGACAAATGGGGGGATTTGCAGAGTATGTAGACATGCATTACAACAGACATGGATTGTATCTCCATACATCACAGAGTCAAGAGAATGGACCTATTGCCTATTGCGGTTTTTTTAAACCACTTGTATGCCAAATTATTTTCTGAAAATTCTCTTAAACCTCTTTATATTCAAACTATAGAACCAACAGACCAGGGGTCAGACTGTCAACACCGACTTCTACTGGGACCTTCTGAGGCATCCGTTCTGGTTCGGACTTCTTTTCTGCTTTGTAGTCTTCAGGTCAGTCTGGGTTTTGTGCCTCCTGTTTGATTTCTGAAACGATTCACCTCTGTCTGTCTTGTTTCACTTCCAGTCCTTTGCATGATTGTTTGCCCCGCCCCCTGATTAGTTTCACCTGTCCCTCATTGTCCTTCCCTTCCTGCTGTATTTAGTCTGTGTGCTCTTATTCCTTCTTTGTCAATAAAGAGACGACACTTGAAATGCTTCCTCATGAAAGTTATTGCGTCCACCTGCTCCGTGTGCATCGCTGGGCTGCGTTCAACAGCAACAGCCTTTTTGATCACCCCTCGTGTTGTGCTGTATAGTAACCAGACAGCCACAGTGCACTCAGACTGAGTAATGAGAAGGTCATATTAGTGTCAGTTTAAATAAAGCTCCTGTCCAATGAGACAAACCATTTTCCACACACTGAATTACACTCCCCGAAATCTGAATCTAATTCACTGATGTGAGCAGCTGGTTCAAGTCAAACCGTGACATAATAAAAATGAAAGTGACAAGTCTGAAAATGAAAATTGTCCTCTACTAATGTGCAATTTCTCTTACTTCAGTAGAAAGAGACAAAATGACTGTTAGTACATTTGCATGAGATGAAAGCAAAAATGAATTTTGCTTTTAAGATTGTGGTTTTGGTGCCAAGTGTAAATCTGACTAGTGGACTAAAATAAATAATGTAGCGATAAACAGTTTAAGATACCGCACAACAGATGTTTGAATAAACAATGGGTGCATTTTAGCAGGATTTCTGTATTCGTGGCAGTCGGCACTGTAGACTTTATTAAACGTGTTTATCCATGGTATTATGTATAATCCCGACCACATTTACACAAGCCAAATCGCACAACCTCTACCACCGAATACAAACACATCTTCAGTAGAAATATAATCCCATAATCTCCATCCGGAGCTGATCGTCCAATAAGAATTCACTTCACAGAAAAAGAGATCAGACAAGAAACTTCTTGCAGGTCCAACAACACTACAAATTAAAAGTCCAGTCAACTTAAAATTAGTGTAAAGCTAAATATTTAACATAAATTCATTTTATACTGCAAATTAACTATGAAATAACTAGAATTACCACCTTGCGGTTGTATGCCTCTGATGTATTGACCTCGACCTCTGACCTTGGATCTCCAAAATCTACTCATTTGATCCTTAAAT
The DNA here is from genome assembly GCF_029030835.1 of Brachyistius frenatus. NCBI lineage: Eukaryota > Metazoa > Chordata > Actinopteri > Embiotocidae > Brachyistius > Brachyistius frenatus. Next base: position 3,175,981 of record NW_027210634.1, on the reverse strand, counting down.
CCAAGTGTATGTTTATGCCAAATTTGAAAAAGGTCCCTCAAGGCGTTCCCGAGTTATCGTGTTCACAAGTATGGGAACAATATCAGGTCACAATGGCCGTAACCTCTGACCTTTGACGACCAAAATCAAATTACTTTACCATTTTGTGCCAGATTTAAAGACATTCAGTGACAGTGGCCTTGACATTTGACCTGTGATCACTTAAAATCTACTCGCTTCATTCTTCTGTCCAAGTGAATGTTTGTGCCAAATTTGAAGAAGGTTCCTCAAGGCGTTCCTGAGATAACGTGCTCACAAGAATGGGAACGAGAGACGACAGTGACCTCCGACCTTTGACCTTCAAAAATCTAATCAGTTTATCCTCAACTCTTGATGAATGTTTCTGCCAAATTTTAAGAAATTGTTTTATTTGTGGTTAATCCGGTGTAACGTTCATCAATTCAGATGTTTTCCACAAACACCGAAAGGCAACACACATTTGCGCATCTGAGGATGTGAGAAGAGATTCACAAATGTACCAAAATATGACTGCACCTAAATGTCACAAATATATTCAACGTTTTGTATGAAAAAAAAAAAGCACTTCCAACAGATTAAAGAGCCTAAAATTTCTACATCCAGTACCGAAATTTACTCGTCAGATTTTACTCAGTACAATTATGTTAAATGTCTTCAAATTGGGGTTAAATTAATGATTAATCTGCAAATTATTGAATGTAAAGAACAACATAAAGCTGAAAAATAGCCATCAAAGTGTGATTTTTAGCTGTTTTTACAACCGACAGAGACCCAAAAAAATGGTGGCATTTCTGTTTGACAAATTAATCAATTATTAAAATAGATAACATTCAGCATCTTAAATTTATTCTCAAATTGGTTTTAAAATGTGGATCATGAGGCGTGGTAACAACTTTTGAGACTAATTTCTCTGTAAAAACCAGCCTGAATGTTTCAAAGTTTCATTTTAACCCAAAAACACATCTGATTTCAGAATATTTTAATTTATTTATATTTCTCTGGTTGCACAAATAAAAGAATCCAAATCATAAAAATATAAATGTTCATCAAAAATGTAAAGATCCAGTTTTATGTTAAATATCCAGCAGTGACTCATGCTGCCTGCACAATAAACATAATAATCCCAGTGACGACCAGTTAAAAAATATCTTATCACACAGACCTTCAGACCTGCATCCGAGCTGAAGTTGGACTTAATTCGGATTTTGTTCCAATCTCACGTCTGAACCCAAAACGCGCTCTCTGTGCCTCCCTAACCAGCCGCTGTCAGCTGCCCTCCGCTGGATTCCTGCCTGCCTCAAACATCTGGTGCCTGAAAACCGCTGGAAAATCCAACTGACTGCGACTCCTTTTGTAAAAAAAAAAAAACAAAGAAAAAAGAAAAGAGAAAGCAGGAAGAAATGCTGCGCGGCGGTTCACGGAGAGACGAGCTGCACTCACCAGTCCCGGTCTGTCGGGTGTTGTGTCTGCGTCCAGAGACGGTGCTTGTGTCTGCCGACGGTGCTCACTGGTCTGCGCGGAGAGGCATGTCTGTGTGAGTGTGTGTACGCGTGTATATGCGTGTGCGTGTGTGTGTGTGTGTGTGTGTGTGTGTGTGTGTGTGTGTGTGTGTGTGTGTGTGTGTGTGTGTGTGTGTGTGTGTGTGTGTGTGTGTGTGCAAGAAAAGCCAGAGGTCTGTGGAGCCCGTGCGCAGTGAAACACGCTGTGGAGGCAGCTAAGGAGCTTTTATTTCTGCGCTCCGTTCAACCTTTCCCCATTCAAGAAAAAGGTTAGTCCCGGTGGGAGCCGCTCTGCTCGCCGCGGAAGCGCCACATGCACTGATGACGGGATGCAAAGCCGTTGTGTGCGTGCGCGCGCGCGTGCGTGCGTGTGTGTGTGTGTGTGTGTGTGTGTGTGTGTGTGTGTGCGTGCGTGCGTCAAATCATGTCATAAAAAAACAAGAGGGGAAACAGAAGTATTAACGATGATGCATGAAATGAATACAAGACAACATCAATAGACAAACAACAACAACAAAATAAACTCAGTAAAAACACTAGTCTACTACCAGAAGTACTACTATGACTACTACTAATAATAATAATAACATTACAAAATCCAAATAAATAAGTATATTACGTCTAATGTTAAATAAAAGACTTTCTACTGAAATACGTTCATTTGACTCATTGATTTATTTATTTTTTTTGAGAATTTCAGTGCTACTGGTACCAACTACCAAAATTTTGGTGAAGGTCATGGTCACCTCATACTGTATCTGTACCATTCTTGTGAATGGATTACCCCCGGAACACTTTAAAAGGGAATTCTTTAGATTTGGCATAAACGTTCACTTTGGGCCCAACGATTAACTCATTAGGTTTTGCCGGTCAAAGGTCACTGTGTCATCACATCCATACCATTCATCTGTCCCATTCTCATTCACATGATATCTCAGGAATGCTTTGAGGAAATTTCGAGAAATTTGGCACAAACATTCAAGTGGACTCAAGAATAATTGTTTTTGATTTTGGTGGTCAAAGGTCGCCGTGACTGCACGTCCATCCCATTCTTGTGAATGCGATATCTCAGAAACGCCTTCACAGAATTTCTACAGAATTGGGACAAACATTCACTTGGTCTGAAGGATGAAGTGATATGATTTTAGTGGCCAAAGGTCAAAGGTCAAGGCCACTGTGACCTTATATCTGTACCGTTCTTGGAAATGCAACATTTCATCAAACTTGTTACAAACGTTCACTGGACTCGAGGGTGAACTGATTAGATGTTGGTGGTCAAAGGTCAAGCCCACTTTACCCTCACGTCCATTCCGTCTGTCTGTTCTTTCCTTCCCTTTTCTTCATGACTCTCCTCTTTCCCGTCATGTTTTCTTCATATCCTTTTTCTTTTCCTTAATTGTTTCCTTTCCTCTTCGTTTTTTGTCTTCCTTTATGTTCTTTGTCTTACATTTCTTTGCTTTCCTTTTCATCCCCATTTTTCCTCCCATTCTTTTGTTTTCTTTCTATCTCCTGCCTTTATTGCCTTTTCCTTTTCTCTTCTTTCTTATCCTCCTTTTTTCTTCTTCTTTCATTTCCATACTCACTTTCTTCCTTTCGTTACAACTAATTTCATTCTCGCCATCTCATGTTTCCCTCCCTCCTTCTTTCTTTTCCTTCACGGTCTTCTTTCCTTTCCTTTCCTTTCCTTTCCTTTCCTTTCCTTTCCTTTCCTTTCCTTTCCTTTCCTTTCCTTTCCTCACTTTGATACCGTTCGAGGCGAAAGTGGTTCTCCCACCTGATTCCAATGCTGCAGGCACCAGCTCTATACAAACTCATAAAACATGAATAAAAAACAGATCTGTCTCATTAGCAGTGATGCACACAGCGCTGCTTAGAGTCGATTTTAAAGCCATACATGGGTAGCGTGTTCGCCTCTCAGTCTCTGCAGAGACTGTGTGTTTTTCACGACACGCTCCTGTGTTTGCCTTCTGGAGAAAATCCACTTGTTTTCCCAGTCTAATGTAAAGCAACCATATTGCCGCTGCAATCAGCCCCACAAATTAGATGAAGTGACTGTGGCAGAAGCTCCACTCGCGGCAGTAGAACATGAGATAGGATTGCGAAGGCTGCGTTGCTTTTGACTGGCTCGGAGCAATTTGCCGTGATAATGACTTTTAAAATCTCCGAGATAGGATCGCGCGGGGTGAGCGAGACAAGGCCGAAGGAGGAAAATAAGCAATATTAGACAGACAATTGAAGAAAGAGGCCCGAATTACGGTACACAAAGACAGAGATAGCCGATAGAGCTGCCATGCACGGTGCTCGCCGGCCTGAAGTAACTTGAGGTTTCCGTCTTTTGCCCAAGAACAAGAGGACAGAGAGATTGAACCTCTAACCTTACGATTAGTGGGCTACCCGCTCCACCATCTGAGCTGCAGCCACAGTTAAAGAATCCCTAAAGCATTACATTGATTTAAAAGATATACTTCCTGGTAAAATAAGGCAAAATCTAGATCAGAAGAATTAAAGCAGCCCGCCCCCAAACATGCTTTGTTTTGAATGGTCGGCCATTGGAGCCAGAGTTTGTGTTTTTTGTTGTTTTTTTAAGCCAGCCCCTAGTGGCCCTCAGTGGTATTGCAGTTTAAGGCACTTATGCATTAGCTTTACTTTTCAGACCCAGAAGCTTCGTCCACTTTTATATTCAGTTTATGGTTATAAAACCGACATTCAGCGACATATTTATGGTCAGTTAACCTCTCGGCAGTGCTCCCTGCTGTGTGGACGTCTACAGTTTGTTTTTATATGAAACAAGTTAAACAAATGGACCTCTCAGAATCACTCACAATTTATAAGCTAAAAATATGTGAAATGAGTTTCATCAGAAGTTTATAACTGCAGCAGCAGACAACTAGAGAGCTGAAAAAGTGTTCTTCAGTATGTGAATACCTGCTGGTTTTACATTTACAAAACCCCAAAACAACTTTTAAAGCAGCGGGGAAAATTAAGTGTCTAGAGCAAGGTTGTCGTTTTTTTTTTTTTACTGATGTAACACGTAATCCGATCAGCTGTTTACTCCCGACAGTTTGGGTAGTCAAGGTTCAATGAGGCGTTGAAGTGTGATATAAAGGAAGTAACTGTTGATATAGTACTGATGAACACAAAGGGCATGCCGGTTATGTCCTCCGGAGAACTTGAGGCTGATTATCTCTGCAGAAGGTTTGGTAATTGGACAGCCTTGTTAGTGTCTTATCAAGGCTTTGGTATCCAAAAGCCTTGTTGTGTGTGTGTGTGTGTGTGTGTGTGTGTGTGTGTGTGTGTGTGTGTGTGTGTGTGTGTGTGTGTGTGTGTGTGTGTGTGTGTGGACGGGTGTTTCTGTTTTTATGAGGGCTGATTTTTTTTTTATACCGCATGTTTTCTTTGACCACCCCTCGCTACTTTAAAGGTGTGTGTGTGTGTGTGTGTGTGTGTGTGTGTGTGTGTGTGTGTGTGTGTGTGTGTGTGTGTGTGTGTGTGTGTGTGTGTGTGTGTGTGTGTGTGTGTGTGGGGGGGGGGGGGGGGGGGGCGGGGACTGTTTGAAGGTAAAGACTTGTGTTTTATGATTACAGGGAAACTACAATAGCTTGCTTCCCTCCTCGCTGACCGTGCCGAGATCCCCCCTCCAGCAGCCTTGGAAGGTTCAGATCACAAAACACTTCTTCTTTTGAGCAATGAGGACAAAACACAGCACTGTTTTTCTGTTTTTTCAGGTCACAGACGACCAATTTAAAAAGAAACCGCATACAGACGGCCAGGTTTTTATGACATAACTCACTGCAGTGGTTTAAGGTTTGAGGTGGATTGGGGTTACAGATTTAGTTGTGATGCTCAAGGCTAGGATAAGCGATAAAGAAGGGGATGAAGTCAGTTTATTTATTAAAACAAATCAATTTATATCAGCTTAAATTAATCATCAGCCCTTCAATAAACATTATTTCCTATGAAAATAATTGTAATTCATTACAGAAAAAAAACAAGCTTTCCATGTTTTCCAAATGTTTCCAGTCAGGCCTTCAATAAACATTATTTCCTCTGAAAATAATTGTAATTCATTACAGAAAAAAAAAACAAGTTTTCCATGTTTTCCAAATGTTTCCAGTGTTTTGCGGGTGCCTGACCCCATCACACCTCCACACTGTCCCTAGAGATCATCTGTATATTGCATCTTGATGAAGCACTACGTCCCAATTGTAAACATACTACATGTAACAGTACATACTTTTTAAGGGCAGCTGCAGTACGGACTAAAAGTAAAAAGTGCAAGGCGATTCAAAGTGCAAGGCAGGTACATCTCCGGTCTTATAGCTCGTCTCGGATGCGATTACGTGAAGATTGAAAAAGGGAGGAGGTCACGTCTGAACGTAAGAATCAAGTGGACATGAGCGGGAAATAGTTCATCCCGAGGAGGACTGACAGCGGAGATGAAATCTAACAGAACTCTAGTTTCTCTCCGCTTCTCTCGTCTGATTTTAGCTGTTCTGATTTCCCTCCCCCACCCACCCGTTGCCCTTTAAAACTGATTCACTGGTGACCCCCAGAAAAAGGAGGGATAAAACAGATTTGTCCTCTGCCTCCTCATCCGCATTCTTACTGCCTACGGATCCTTTTTCCGTTTCCTACCTCGCCACCAGCAGCTTTTATGTCATTTGCTCAGCGGCATTATTCAATTTAAGCCCTTTAAGGCGACACAGACAACGTCTCTGCTGCATATAAATCATATATATATATTTTTTTTTTTTTTTTTTTTTTTAAACCATGTTGTTTCAAAAACGACAGCGCTTCATTTTTAGCGGTCCGGAGAGACTTGACGGGATGAAAATAAACTTTGTGAGTCATCAAAGACACATTGCAATTATGACTGACGTTGCAATAACTAATAGACAAAAAAAAAAAAGGCATATATTAATTGGTGTGGAAGCTTCTTAGCCGGCATTATGTTTGGATCCTTGGGGATACTGGGACAATATTAACTGGGCCGAGAGTTTATGATGCTCACAGGAGACCTGAAGGCTAAATTAAGGCTTTCAAGTGCAGAATGATTGCAGCTCATTGGCAGCCTAGGATACAGCTCATAACCAGGATAATTAAAATCCTGTTTTGTCTCAGTCATGAAGCTGCATCGGTTGTCCACCATTGTACAGACTCGCAGTTCAATCCGCCTCTGGCTTGACTGGACATCCCAAATTGGAAGACGTTTTCAGTTCAGCACCTGATTTTGACTTCATCTTTGGCCCCGTCGGGACTGGATTTAAGTCTCAACAGAGGATGTAGGATGATCTTGATATTACCTGCCTCGGTGAGTGACTTTAGTGCAGTCTGAAGTGCATACGTTGGTAATTTGTAGCCCTCTTCCGAGTAATAATTACTGCTGAATTTACTTCCTGTTTAACTGTGAGCTGGTTGCTCCTTCTGTAATTTAAATCACAGGCACAGCACGTCCTTTTATTTCAAATTGAGTGAGCCAGCTGCTTGTCCTTTCACTAAGAAGGGATGCCGATCTGGCAGTTGTTCTTCCGGAGAGGTAAGCAACCGCCTGGCTGACGTTGTCGAAATAGTAATTTCCCAGAGAGATCTTATTAACGGTTGGTCGGGCCAAAGCGCCCAGGAATTTTGCACAAGTCAGTTATTTTTTCACAACAAAAAACTTTGTTAATGTTCACCCGATACTCGTCAAAATATATCACCAACGAACCGAAAATGTCAAACGGCTGGTGTCACTACGTAAAAACTCAACAAATCACCATACTCAGAGGGATTCATCCTCCGGGAGCCACGAATGTCTGTACCAAATTCTGCACAGCTCCGTCAAGTGACCTGCTGGTGGCGCTGGGCGGATACCCTGCCGGCAGACCTTCCTGATGCCCTTTATCCTGACATGTTTTCTTTCCATTCTACCTGAGAAAGCCACTCCCTTCTTCTTACACATGCCAGGCGGCCGGTCGGCTGCCTCGGCACGACAACAACAATTATTCAGCTCAGTACTTTGTGGTGATAAGGATTTCATTTTACGAGAACCCACACACGCGCCCATCCCCTACCCCCCACCCCCCGGGTAATCAGCCGTGCAACTGCAAACATATCAGGCCGGGGGGGGGGGGGAACAAAACATCTGCAGCAGCCTCCGACGGGATAAAAGCCTCCTTGGTGTAATTGAGAGGCTCCAGCAGAGGGTTTTCAAAGTAGCTCATCACATCACACGCCATCCTGTTCTTTCTCTACACATCGTACTCGCTGTGCTTTTGTTTCATCTCCTTTGACCGCGGTCTCGTGCGAAAGACAGATGTTTGTTGGCCAGCTGTCCTCTTTTTCAAAAAGTCACGCGGCAAATCCAGGTGAGGAAGAAAAAAAACAAAACAATCTTTGCCGAGACCGTCCTTCCGTCCGTCCATCCATCATTCCGTCCGCGCGGCTACCTGTTTGACACTCTGCCCTCTGGAAAATTGCCCGAGCCCATCGGCGAGGCACCATCTGCCTCCGCAAAAGGTCCCGTCCTGACGTCACCCGGCCTCCATAACCACCCGTGCACGACCCGCCAACCTGGTCCACATCCCTCCAAACACACAGCCGTGTTTCCAGCTCTTCAGAGGACATTAAATCGAGGACACGCATTTCCCGGAGAATTAAACCAAGCCGTCACACTAAAATCGAATGATTTACCTTATGGGAGCTTATATTATGTCCCCAAGAGGACGCTAAGTCCCGCAGCGTGACTGTGAGAAGAGCTTATTACTTACAGTAAAATAAAAAATGTACTGACGGTTCTGAGGGAGTTCAATTTGCTATAAATGATTTTCTGTATCTTATAAACTGCTAATGTGTCTGAAGTGTAGAGAAACACACACTGATCCCGACTCCTGACTTCAACAGATTGTTTTCCAGCTCTGTAAAACCTTCAATAAATTTTTTTTTTTAAACCATGACTTCTTTGTCTAAAAATAGCACACCATTTAAAACAGTCCCTGCATGATGGACGTACCACAAATCAAAATTTGCTCTGTCTGTAAAGCAATTTACCTCGCCAACAACAACATATTAAAGAAACCCTCCCAAGTATTGGCCTTTCAGTCCGGGGGCTTTGAGTGACACCGGCACAAAGGAATGGCTGTAATAGCTCGCTCTGCGTCGGGGGACCTGTAAAAAGCCGGTCGGGGAGCGGCTCTTATTCCAGATGGATTATTTCTTCGGCAAACGACTGTTTGAAGACGGCCTGGAGGGACGGATGCCTTTTTACCTCCCGCAATCTTTAGTGCCGCTTCTGTGAGGCTTTCGGATGCAAAAGTCAGGGATGAGCAAAACCGACCGTGACGACGAACGACAGCCATAAATCAGAAAGAAAAGGTGGAGGGAGCGCCTTAGGATGCAAAACGGGCAGTATAGCCAGTATATGCACGAGTACAGGCGATGCGTGGCAAGTCGGATGCACTCTTCCTCAGGCAGCTCGAGGTTGATGCCGACACGTCTCTGCAGGGAACCGGCAGGAAACGATGGAAGTGCGTCACACAGTAAAAACCGTGTCGGCTGAGCAATTATTATAATATTACAAAATGTTAATGGGTCGCTTACATTTTTTTTTTAATGAGCGTGAAAGCTGCTGGCTTCCAGCCACGGACAGATCGTGGGAATACTGGCTCAGACTTGTTACAACGTCCCTGGACACAGAGAATGAAAGACGCCCCAAAACAACCGCGAACAGCGCCGAGGTTTGGAGAGAGAGAGAGAGAAACAGACAACGTTGGGAAGAGAGCCGGGATCCAAACCGGGGACTTCCTGTGCAGCCCATGAGGTGTGCGTCCTGACAACTCCGCAAAGATTTGAATCTTTGTCGTCATTCGCCCCCTTTTTCACTGCCAGTACCGGCTCGAATTGCTTTCGGTATCTTTGTGGAAGACCACTCCCTCATGTGACGTCGTTACTATAGCAGCCTTCAACGCGACAAGCACACCAACGGGATGGAGCTACTGTTTGTGATTGTTCGTATGTTGCTGACAAATTTATTTTCAGAGGAGGCTAAAGGCAGCGAGACAAACGAACGACTGCTGAAAGGTTGCAGGTTGCCATTAAAGCTCGTCCAAATGTGGTCACTTCTGGCGACGGATGAAATGCCGAATTTGAGGCTTCAGATCGGCAGTTCATAAACCAACGGGTGATGTCCCAGTTGGTTGCTGCTTGTGCACCACCTGGAGCTCGTGACAATCTGATCCAGAATATTTGAGTGGACAGCAGGACTTTTGGTAATTATTATGCACATCACCTTCTGACTGTGTGAAATCACGCTGGATTTAGTCTCTCAATCACGAGTCGTATATACGTTTGTTTTGTATATATGGCTCTGTTGGTAGGTGTACCTGTGGGAATGTGCAAATTTCAAGTATCTCCGTTCATTTTTACATATTTTACTACAAAATCAAGATTTGCGTTGTTGAATTAATAATCACTGAACAAGAAGTTGCTCTGAAATCATGGCAGGAAGTGAAGTTTGAGTTGCTGCTTTTCCAGCCGCAGGTTGTTGCGACACAGAAACCAACGAGGAGGTTGAGGGATTATGGGATTAATCACACAGCTGGTGTGAAGAATCTGAATAAAAATGTCACGATTCTGTTGTATATGCTGAAAGACATCTTTATTTACCGGCCAATAGGTTATTTTTTTAATCCCATGTGGTTTATGGAACTTATTATCCTTGAATGAAAGAAATTCGTTTTTATATGGACTTTGGAGATTAGTAGCCTTTAACAAATTTCCTCCGGTGCCCCTTCAGATACAATATTGCACCAGAACGCCAACAGAGGTTAATAACATCCGCCTGCTCACAGCATCCATCAAAAGGTCGTTCGCTCTGCTGCCTCCCTTCAATGGTCAGCTCCATTATTTATTAATAATTAGCTTCCACTTTGTTGTTGTTCCAGTTCACGAGCATCGATATAAACAATACGTGTCTCCGTTTCTTTAGGTTGAAACAAAAAAGAAATAACACTTTTCTCCTAAATGCGTGTATACAATACCACACATTTTGTTTAGCTTGAAAGGAAAGCTCGGTGTAGATCCTTCCTGCCGTTAGCTGTTAGCTGAGGCCTCGGCCTGCAGGTCGAAACACAACAAACATACCTACAGAGTCTTTGTCGCGTTGTTAAAAATACCATTTTTGTTTGTATATTAATAATCCCCCCCACGAATTAACTTTAAATACAACTAAATCATTTTTTTACTGTGTGAATATCTGGTCTTAGTACGCTTCAAAGGAATCGTTTGTTATCGTTCCATCCTACTGGGCGTAGACCTCGGGTTAATTTGAACCAATCAGCAGGGCCCACGTCCACTAAAGTGTTTTTTTCCACAGCACAATGTAATTTTATTGTTTTTAATGAACACTTGCAGAGTGACAAGGCGCTTAACATTTATTCTGCACTAAGATCTGAATGTTCATCTTTTTTTTCCGGTCACCGAGAGTTGAAAAATGTTAACGTTTTGCTTGTCACTGTCTCCGGCCGTCCAATCACAGTGAAGGAGGGGCGGGACAAACTCGGTTAACCACCGACACTGGTCGCTGATTGGTCCGTCCTTCAGAGTGGCTGAGCGAACGTTAATACGAGCCAAGTTCCCAGATTGTATTCACCGCTAAGAAAACTGAAGCTGTGAGCGACAGTCGCCGTTTTTGGATGTGGATCATTAATGCAGTCGGGGAAATGTCCGTTCAAGGCAGCTAATTTCTTTATTTGTTTTGAGTCAGACTGAAAGTAAACATTTTACATGAGCCCTGTAAAAATCCAGTTATTACAAAAGCTGCAGGGAGGTCGAGCTTTTTTCCCCCCGATTTACTCTGTTTAGTGCGACTCCTCGTTTCCCTGAATCTTAAAAGTTAAAGTTAGCCTGATCCATTCATGGAAGCACAGCAGGAGGAAATAAAGCTGAATGATCCTTTAAAATGCAGTTTAAACAGAGATGAATAAAATCATCTTGAGAGGTTCACCACTGATTTCCATGACTGGTGGTTGGGTCTATTTGCTCGGATTGGGGCACAGATGGACGATAAGGCATCTTTCTGTTGTCTGGCTACAAGAAAACTACACAACAATTCACAGCTCAGTACAGATAGCAGGAAGATTTTCCTTCGGTCTGAGCAGTTACGGAAAGCTGCCACATGCTTTACAACTGTGTACGCCAATTATTAGGACTTTCGGTTCTGTTTTTTTCTTTGTTCTGTTTATTCCCTTAACAATGCACTATCAGCTACTATCAGAGAGCCGCTGCCGCTCTCATCATTACATGCTGCATGCACACAACTTCAGTGTGGGTATTCATTAAAAATGGCAGCTGTTTGGCAGCGCAGTCCTCCGTGCTAAAACGCACCAGCTGACAAAATTTGCACGACATCCTTCTTCAACTGGTGCCAATTATCCCGTGAAACTACCTGCTGCAGAGATTCTTTTCCATCTGTTCACTAGTTGGCATTTCAGTTTTTTGGGTTTTTTTCTTTGTTGAGCACCGAGGCATTTTTCTGGCATTTTGTACGAGTTTTGTCACAGATGACCCTGCGCTTTGTTGAGGTCGATAAGTTTTGCATTTGAACTCCATAACAGAGTAGGAGTGTGAGTTTGTTCTTTTGCTTGTTTGGAATGATTTCCCACCATCATGCTGAGCTTTTCTGGTCTATAAACAAAGTGAATACCAAAATGAAAAACGAGCAGATGTTCACACAGATCAATACGGCCAACTGCAATCATGTGTCACTTTTTACTTTATAATTGAAAAAAATGAAAAAAACAAACACGACCAAGGTTGACTGTCAACCTATGATTTTTTATCAAATAAACAGAAAATAATGCATTTTTCAGAGAGTGTAGTCTGCAGTGCATGAATAAACATTTCTGATAGGTATTTGGGGCAGTGTCTATGAGTTCACATACAAAAGAAACGCTGTGTGTTTATGGCATTCATGTTGGCCATTGATTATTTTAACATGTACATGAAAGTTGAGTCAAGTTCTGAGTCAGGAGGGAAAATCCTAAATCAAAACAAACAAGTTCCAAACAAAGTCCAACACATCCCAAGTCAAGTTCCACTTCAAGACAAACAAGTTCCAAGTCAAAACCAATCATTTGCAAGTAAAGACCAACCAGCCCACTTCATGTCAAGCCCCAACACAAGACTAATAAAACCCAATTCACAACCAACGAGTCCTAATTCAAGAGAAGGGTCAATCAAGTTCTGAGTCAAGTTTTGAGGCAAGTTCAGAAAAGTCCCAAACCAAGTCCGACGAATCCCAAGACAAGTCCAAAGTCGAGACCAACAAGCCTCAATTCCAGGCGACCGAGATCCAAGTCAAGAGGGGAAACTCCAAAGTCACAACCATCAAGTCCTAAATCAAGATAAAGCCCAGTCAAGTCAATACAGGAAAGTCCCAATCCATTTCCAACAAATCCCACAAACAAGTCCAAAATCAAGACCAACAAGTCAAAGGTAAAGACCAACCAGTCCATAACATGTTGAGGTCCAGCTCAATACTAATAAGACCCAAATCTGAGGAAAGTCACAACCAACAAGTCATAATTCCAGACCAAGCCCAGTCAAGTCCTGGGTCAATATAAGAAAGTCCCAAACCAAGTCTAACAAGCCCATGTCAGGTAGAGTCACAAGTAAAGTCCCACAACACCCAAGACAAGACACGCAACTCTCATGCCACTGCGATATGTCGCAAGTCAAAGACTACCAAGTCCACATCATCTTAAATGCCAACACAAAGCTAATCACAGGTCAAGAGAGGTAAGTGCATGTAAAGTAGAGTCCCAAGTCAAGGCTCACAGGTCCAAAGTCAATACGGGTAAGTCCCAAGTCAAGACCAACAAGTCCAAATCAGCCCAAACTCAAGACGAGTAAGTCAAGAGAAGAAAAAGTTGTAAGTGAAGAACGACAAGTCCCGACTCAATAAGATCAGGCTCAGGATATTCGGACAGCAAACATTCGTGGGATCAATTATTGTCCCAATGATTGATGAGGTTTGTTGGCAAAAAGAAAAATCACCTGACTTATTCTTGGAAATTGTGATAACATACAGTCATTAGAGGTCAGCCACACTTCCATCTCAGTGATCACATCCTCAGGCTTTCTCCTCATCGTCTCCTTGGTTACCATGACAGCAGCATCTCAAGAGACTCTGAGAGAGTGCTAAAATAGGAGGCCAATTAGTCAGTCAGATGCTGATACAGTAGTTGTTTGTCATCCACTTCCCTAAGAACAAAGTGTTGCGATGCAGCCTCCAGATAACTGATGCGACGCGTCACCCGGAGTGACTCCACGCAGCTATTCATCACCCGGGGCGGGGGGGGAGGGGGCACCGAGCCGTTCTGCTCCCCAACAACTGGGTCTATATGGGAGTCACCGGTTAAAGCAACAAAATGACGGTTTAGCTCTTCGATACTCTTTGTTCATCAATCCTCACACTAATCTCTGACCTACATTGAGCCAATTCTGCTTCCGTCTGTTCCCGAGCAGCTGGTCCAGAAATCAATCCTTCAGGCAATCCATTCTGAATAACGAATCACTTAAAGGCATCTCGAAAGGAGAAGAGGAGCAAAGAGATGAGAAAATAGAAAGCAGGCTTTTCAGATTCAGGGTGTGAAATGTGAAAAAAATACTTCAATCGCAGGTGAACCACATGTGAAATATGATCAGAGTCTCGCAGTTATGGTGCCGAATAATGGACAGAAAGATTATGATGTCACACCAAAAGTTGACTTTTAACCTTTTCTTTAGACCGGCATTACGTCATCCTGAGCCAACTCTCATCACTATGATCCTTTCTGGGGGGAAACAACCCTGCTCAGACGTGATGCTGAACCAAAAGAAAGTTGAGACTTTTCCCAAAATTCTGACTTCAAACTAATCGGTTTAAATCAATAACTCTGTGTATTTATTTCAGCTAAATATAAAGTAAAACGCACTGATCGCTTCCCTGACAGAAGGACTTCATGGCTTCGTACCACACGAAGTTAAGACAACGGGACGCTACAGGTTCTAATGGAGCTCGGCCAGTTAGCACAGTGCTAAGGTTAGCTGGCATACTCTTGGTTGAGCAGCCCCTAAATAAAATATTTCAGTGGTAATTTGCTTACCTGGAGTCTCAGTCAGGTAAAAGTAGATGTCTGTAGGACACCTCTGGACACCGATAGGCGTTATTTGATTGTACTGATCAAATTAAACTTTTCGATCTATGTAGCATGTTTTACAGCAGGCAGAGTGGACATATATTTACCTGACAGAGTGTCTTTGGGTCATTTATAAACCTATTTAACCCCGGACATTTTCTAATAGTTTGCTTTTGTTCCGATATCTTCACTTGTTTTCCCCCCAAAAAGGGGCGGGGACCTGCTGCAAGGTAACATTGCTGGATTTGTGCCGGGAACTTGTTTTGTAACTTGCATACGTGCGAATGTTGTTTTCTGAGGTCACAGTGACCTTTTGACCACCAAAACGTCGTCAATGCATCGTTGAGCCAAAGCGAACATTTGTGGCGAATCTTCTGAAATTTCCACAAGACGTTCCTGAGATATCGTGCTGCCGTAACATGTTGCCGTTTCCGGACGAAACCTCCGGAAGGAAGAACCGGATGTAGACATGGAAAAAGATCAAGAGGTGAAAAACGTGTTCTTTTCTTTTTATCATCCCCCTCCTTTACTTTCACACACATCCGCATTATCTGCCAGCAGCTACATGCACACAGAGACAAACTGAATGTTATCACCATTAAAGAAAATGTCATTGCCAAACAATGGCAGCCTTTGGTGTCTGGGTGAAGAGCGCTAAGTGCTTTAAACTGTTGCGCAGACTGCCGTGACGTGCTTCCACAATCATGAGTGACTCACCGTCGCTTTCACGTCACCTGCAGTCACAATAACAAAGCTCCGCTCTCGCTTTCTGAGCACGAGCCCCCCTATGTCCTCACAGAAAATTGAAATACGGAGATCAAAAACGCAGAACAAATGGTCCCAAAAGGATCGTTTTTTTTGTTTATTTTGATAGCGTCAGATGATTCGAAAAGGTCCATCTCTGATAATGTCAGAGCTGTTGAAGGTAAAAGAGTCTGGTGTGAGATAATAATGAGCCCGAGAGTGGAGGATGATGGGAATCTTTATGGTTCTTATGGACTGTATAGACAGATACTTATGACCCAAACAGACGCCATTAACTACCCTGTTTGTTTTAAGCTCTGTTATAACAATTGGGCCTTCACGGCTCTAAAGTCATTTTTGCCGTTTTGCCTCCATTACAAAATATGAACACTAGACTTTTGGTTTTGCCTTCATTTTTCATGAGCTGAAGTGAAATATCTCAGAGTTCTTTCATGCAAACAAAAGGTTTTATTTCTTAGCTTTTTTTTTTTACTTGTTAAAATGTGTTTGTGAGCATTTCATCTTTGCCAAGATGCACAGGTGTGCCTGGGACTAGTCACAAAAAAAAAAAGACCACTCTAAAATGTGCAGTTCTTTCTCAACACAAATGCCAGAAATAAGACAAGTATTAGAAAACGAATGTGCACAAGAGCTGTTGCCAGTGAATTAAAATGTTCATTTACCGACAATAAAACCGTCTCCAAAAAAAATTGGTTCTGAGAATTTAACAGAACATCCAACCGGTCTCAGGACCTGAGACCACGCGGAACCAGTCCAACCCGGGACTATTAAATCCATTAAATCACTGCAGAAAAACAATCGGATCCAACGAGACGACATGACTAAAAGAGCTCCGGTCAAATCTCAAATGATGGAAAATCACATTGAAAATATGACATTTCTGTTTGTTTTGTTTCTTCAAGGCTGGATTTCACAAGACTTCACAAAATTGGTCTCGGGGGGGCATCAGACACTGAGGGGCCCTCAGAGTTGTAAGTCCATCCATCTTCACTGAAAATGTATTTTTTTTTTTATATAAAATGTGGGACATGTAGTTGTAAATAAAGTTTATTTTAATTCAAATTACTACAAACTATGATAAGGATTATTTTAACACTTGTATTTGTCGCTGTTTCTTCAAAAAGCCGTCTTCTATTTCACTTTGGCGCATTTTCATTTCTGAACACAAACTTTTCCACCTCTGTCTGTATTATACAGATATTTTGTCTTCTTTCGCAAGTGCCCAGCACGTAAAGTTTGGATCGCACATCTCTCAGACAAGGAGCCAATCCGAGGGGTTTAAATAAATGCATAAAAAACAAAAACAAAAAAACCCCAATAGAAAACAAATAATGTGAACTCACCCTGTTAAACTCCCGGGTACGTCGTACCTGCCTTCTTCCGATTTCCTGCATGTGGATAAAAAAAATAAAATAAAAAAAAAACTCAACCAGAGCTGAGTGACTGAATGAAACGCAAACCTTCCTCTCGTTTGTTTGTTTGTTTGTTTGTTTGTTTGTTTGTTTGTTTGTTTGTTTGTTTGCTTAACGCTGCGAGCGTGGAGTGTTTATTTGTGTTGAATCTCCAAAGCTGACATCATCATCCTAATTGAAGCAATGGAGCGATCAGCCGACACGCCTGCATTCAATCAGCTGCCGTTCCTGTTTATCAGCTTTCAAGTGTGGCGGGGCGTGTCCGTCCTCTGCTGGAGTAACTTCACTCAGACGCGTGCCGAACGTCAGCGGAGCTCCTCGTTTGAACTGCCGCGGAGGAATTTCATGGGCTCGGCTGTCTTTTTAAGTGAATTCACCTTTCCTGCTGTTAAAAAGAAAATAGCTTCTCCGTGCTGTTCGTTTCTCTCTCTACTCTCCCGTAACCCAAAATGAGTCGAGGCGGACTTTCTCCACCTCCGAGTCTGCTTCTGTCGATAAGTTTGTTTGTTTTTTTTTCCTTCCTGGTTAAGTTTTTCCCTCCCAGCTGCCGCCAATAATGTGAGAAGGGCCGCTGAGACGAACTGAGCAGCACACCACAACCGGGAGTCCTTGTAAAACCACGACAGCGAACCAGGCACGCACGTTGACTCATCCGTCCGGGGGGGGAGGGGGAGATTTTAAGGGTTTTATTTCCTTCAAAAATATTTGTTAATTTCTACATCAAATCATTTTCTGGGAGACGGGGTTCACTATTTCATTATAAAAGAAAAGCCGAAGACTCGATTGGTAATTGAATGAATGAAGCTTAAAGACCGCCAGATAATTCCCGCGTGCTTATCTTTTACGAGAAAGAGGCTCTTGAGTGTCATCCCGGCGTTCGTTCCTTGATTAGTATTGCGCAGCTGTTTGCAGCCCGCTATTAGAAAAAGTACAATTTCCTCAACCGCTTTCAGTCTTTTAATGACGTTCCTGAGCGATGAAAGCGCGACACGCTCTTCGACTTTCAAACGAGACGCTTTTTACTCTTTTACTCTCTGAAAGCAATAATTTGGTCACTGACCGGAGGAAAGGCCGTTCCGTCTTTTGAACACAGAAAAACTGGAGTCTCTGAAAAGCCAATTTGAGCCGAAGCCCGGAGAGTAATGATGGACAATAATGAGGCAGCTCCCGCGAGGCCTGGTGTTTCCCGTCGAATTACATGGGCTGTCGTGCGTTCGGCTCACCGGCGACTATCCAGAAATACTTTTCCCGGGGAAGGGCATCGAGTTACTGCTGTGAAATGTAAAATTGAAAAGGGACCAAACATTTACTGCTCAATCATTTTACTGTCCGGCTGGAAGAAGAAGAAGAAGAAGAAGAAACAAAAGGAGCAAGTGCGGGTTGTGTGTCTTTTACCATCACCACGGTTACAGTAAACCAGCTCTTAACGGACGACAGAACAGACACGTCGACGAAATCGTCACAAGAGCAAAAGAAGGTCAAACAATTCTGACCGGCTGGTCCGGGTTTTTTTTTCTTTCTTTTAAGTCGTCGAGAGGCGTTCGAGATCACGCTTAAGCGGTCGTCGATTGCGATCCACGACATGAAATGCAACCACCGGCTGTCGTGTCCGATGTTCGTTTTCCGTTACGACTTCCAACTTCTTCCTGGTGGTGCGAAGGGAGGCCAAGTTCAGGACACTGGGATGTTTTATCCTTTTATCAGATATTTATTGAAGCCAAGAGAAAGCCTAAATAAGAGAGAGGTTTCAAGACTAAATGAGTTTATTTTGTTTGATGCGGTGTGCTCTTTAAGGAAAGGCGTAAGAAATTCAGGATAGGTCAAAAAGTTAAGAATGTTCCTGTTGAACGCGGCACACTGAACGTGGAGGAAGCAACGACCTCCACGAGGAAGTATTCCCAAGTGTCGTCTCTGGATCGACGTCGGCGCCTGAGTTCCACGTGTTTTTGTTTTTTTTTGTGACCGTGAACATTTGTGATTTCTCCGTGGACCATGAAACTGGATCAGAGAGACGTCAGATTTTGGGGTCAAAACTCTGGAAGTCGTCAACAGACGTTCTCGAAATGCTTCAGATAGCCTCGATGACTTGCAGTAACGTCATTTCCCCCGCACACATAACCGCTGCACATTAAAAAAAAAAAAAAACGGTGCTATTGATTTCTTATCTGGCCAAAAACTCAGCGAATTGATGAGTACACACTTTTTCGATTATCACGGTCAGACGGCACGCAGGCGCTTTATTTTCTGTTGACTGTTTCAGCAAACAGTCCTGACCCTGATGTTTCCGAAGAGAGAGAGGAACGTTCTCTAACGGCCACCGAGGGAGAAACTGAACCTGACAGATGCTCGAGAACACACACACATACACACACACACACACACACACACACACACACACACACACGCGCGCGCGAGTGATCGCGCACACAAACACGCTCACAAAGCCCCGAAACTGAGCTCTCGCCGATAAGCAGGTCGGTTTACAATTACTGCGAATGCACTTGGTCTCCATGGCAACAGCTTCTTCTTTTCTTTTTCTTTTTTCCCCTCCCGACAGGTCCCAACTTTGATGCCGCGATGATCTTGGCTGCCTCGGTGCAGCAGCTAACGAGACTGCGGTTTAAGTTTTTCTGTGTGTGTGTGTGTGTGTGTGTGTGTGTGTGTGTGTGCGCGTGCGTGTGTGTGTGTGTGTGTGTGTGTGTGTAGCCGCACAGTGGGGGATTGGAAGGTGAGATAAATGAAGAAAATGTGGGTTCACTGTCGGTAACAACTCGTCGCCGTTCTCCCCCCCCCCCTCCCACTCCTCCCACTCCTCCCACCTCCTCCGTCGTCTCTCTCCTCTGCGGGAAGAGCAGCGAGCCGACGCAGAGCTAACGAGATGACGCGAGATACGTTTGTTCGGCTGGAACGAGCGCGAAGAACTAAATATAAATCCGGACCGCGGGCAGAACGAGCCCCGGGTTTAATTACCCCGTCGACGTGATTTCATTCATTTGTTGGTTTAGAGTAGAGGAAAGAATAAAGTGACGACTGCCGCATTCGTTAATTTATCCATTATCGTGTTTATGTATTTCCCTTTTTTTTTTTTTTTTTTTCTCCTCCCTTATGAATCTATAAAAAAAACATCTAGGCCTGGCTTCAAACGGAGGCACGTGTGTCTGTTTATGGAACAGAATACATTTCACGTTTCACTAGTAAATTTAAAAAGGCTCATTTTAATTTGATTCACCGACGTCATCGTCACGATTCCTGACATCACAACTGCGGCACCTGACGTTGACTCGCTTTTAGTCAAATTTTGACCAAAATGTTTTGCACATTTTCCTCCGGGACCTTTTAGTCACGTCATCCACAGCCGTCGACGTTGAAATATATACTCGTTCACATTTATGTTAAATTTTCCTCTGCCGCATTTTAGTTGAGTTTTTCAAAGTTAGCCTGACCTACAGAGACACGACGGACACATTCGTGGGAACACAGAAGGCTGGTAACAAGACAAATAGACTTTCATTATTTTGTCCTTTTATGAAGTCGTTGTTTCATCTTTATATATTGTGTTATTTACTTTTTTTTTTTCTTCTTGTTTGAAGACACGTATTTGCTGCTCAAGGGCTTCAACTGATTTTTTTATTTTTTTTTCCTGGCTTGATCAAGCTCGTCAATGTTAAAAAAGAAGCACATGTACTGTTTGTGCATGAAGACGATCTTATCGACGAAGACGCTACAAAGCAATTATCAATAAAATATTGCAGAAGCACAGAAAGGAGCGTAGGAAGTGGAAAGAAAACGGATCTGAAAAGTCTCCGGTTGGTTATTTCTCACGATCCAGTGATGCATCTTTTACAGTAAGCTGCTGTGTGGATTTTCTCGTCCATTGACAACTGATAATAGGAGAGTAAATTGATCTTGAATTATCTCGTTGTATCCGGGAAAGAACTCATTACACGGTTGAAAAGCTGCATTCACAAATTTACCGACGCAAAGGCCACGTTTCTTTGTGAGGTTTGGTCAGCGATACTGAAACCAATTAAAAAGAGAACTCCGATGTTTAAAGGAACGTCACGAAGAGCCGGCAGGAGAATAATCCGTACAACCCTCATTACACCTTCCGGTCTGAAATCAAAAGTTAACGCTGCGCATTAACCTGACGCATTTAGTTAAGTTAATGAAGGTTAGCGACGGTTCCGTCAGGAAGATTAGGTCGTGCTCATTTTATTTATTCACATCCTCTTTCTCTTCCCCCGCTCCCAACTCATCACCTCATTCTTCCCTCACTTAAACAATCCATGTTTTTGTTGTCAAATTTTTTTTTACTTTCTCTGCTGCCGTCATTTCAGTCTCAGTTTGATGCCGCCTCCAGGCCGAAGAGGCTTCACGTTCAAGTTCAAAGTTCTTGTTGTGCATAAACAAAACGCGCAGCTGTAAGCTCGGCAAGGAAGTATTCCCAGCGTCGTCCCCTGATCGACATCAGCACCTGAGTTTCACACATTTTTTTATGACCACTGTTGCGTTAACGTTTGTGATTTCACCGTGGACCTGAAACCGGAGCAGAGGAACATCGAGATTTTGGGGTCAAACTTCTGGAAATGGTCAACAGAGACTTTTGAAACGCTTCAGAAAGTCTACGGCGGCGATGAAGCGACGAGCCGGGCGAGGTGTTCTGAGAGACGTTCGACGTTTCAAGAGGAGGCGGAGCTTCACCGTCCAAGACCGAAGAAGACGCGTCGGATCAGGAGACACCGGGTGGGTTTTCTTTGACACCGGCGGTGGTTGTGTCACCGTGAATTCATCCCCCCCAGGGTCAGACTGTCAACACCGAGTTCCACTGGGACCTTCTGAGGTTCTGTTCTGGTTCGGACTTCTTTTCTGCTTCGTAGTCTTCAGGTCAGTCTGGGTTTGTGCCTCCTGTTTGATTTTGAAATGACTCACCTCTTGTTTCTCTTCCTGTCCTTTTGTATGATTGTTGGCCCCGCCCCCTGATTAGTTTCACCTGTCCCTCGTTGTCCTTCCCTCTCTGCTGTATTTAGTCTGTGTGCTCTTCTTCTTCCCTCTTTGTCAGTTTGTTTCAGTTACCCGTGTCTTTTGAAACCCAGGGAACACAAACCACCTGAACTGTGGTCGCCGTGGCAACAGGGTTCCTCCAACATGACAACACGCCCCGCTCGCTCGCACGCGCGTTGAAAACCGGCGACTTTCTCAACGACACAATCTACAGGCTCTCGCCTCAACCGACGGGCACACAGAGAGGGACGGTGTTACGCTGAAATCTGTGGCCGACACTGAACCGGAACCATCGCCCTCCTCGTGCCTGAACCAAACCAACAACGCTGGTCAAAGAATCTGGGTCACAGGTTTTGGGTGAGATACTTTCAGAGTCGGTAAAAACTTCATGGATGCAGCAGCCCCCATTAGGTTTTGTCCCCGTATTCCCGATGGCCAGTCCACCACCGGCTTCAGGTCCGCAGGCTATAAACTGAACCGTGTTGGAGAGCAGAGAGTTGAGCTCTACGGCAGAGACTTAAGGCAGCCCGGCTGATATTTGGAGCAGACTCTCTGCTTATTTGCCCCGCAGCCCTTTACACTGGAAGATGTAATATTAATTTAGGGCTGACGAGCTTTAGTAAGAAATGTTTTTTTTTTTTTTTTTTTTTTTTAACTGCAGTGGACTCAGCAGATTTCTGCAGGCACTGCACAAGTGCTGTGTATGACTTAGAGGCCTGATATCAAAAGCCACGTATGTGTGTGTGTGTGCGTGTGTGTGTGTGTGTGTGTGTGTGTGTGTGTGTGTGTGTGTGTGTGTGTGTGTGTGTGTGTGTGTGTGTGTGTGTGTGTGTGTGTGTGTGTGTGTGTGTGTTGTGTGTGTGTGTGTGTAACTGCAGCTGTTCAGGAGGAACTTTGTGAAGACTGGAGTCCAAGTGGAGTTAAAAACTTTCAGAAAATCCTTGAAGCAAGTCGAGGGGAGAGAGAAAAAAAAAGAAGAAAATAGACAGAACGTGGAAAAAACACTCCTTCAGTATTTGCTGCAATTCCTTCGTAGCCAAGGGCACTTCTCTGAGCTCAAACTGAATCTAAGATGAAGGCTCACCAGGGTGCTTTCCAGAGCCGTATGCAATTCAAATTTCTGTGTGTGTGTGTGTGTGTGTGTGTGTGTGTATGTGGAGTTTTTACTCAGGTGTTCCTCCTTGCCGGTATACCACTGCAGGGTTATTACACAGCAGACCAGCGGATCAGGCGCTGTCTCCTCACAGAGTCATGGGTCTTCCTCGCTCCAGCTGGGTTATTACATAAGCAGACATCCAGCTGTACGGTGGTACCGAGAGCTGCAGTGTAAATAATGAGCTTCCAGAGAAAGTGTGCATAAAGTATGCTTCCTCGGCACCACCCTGATCCCCGCAGTCTCAACTTAAGTGGCGGTAATGACCTCGAATCAATTCTCCCAACGTTCATCCTATTTTTACAATTACCCGCCGCCGAGGCTCCAGGCGATGAAGTGATGAAGTGGAGGGAGTTAACGAGGGATATTTATTCATTTACACTCCGAGAAGGATCAAAGAGACAAAAAGCAAAACAGAGCAGTGGCATGAAAAAAATAACTTAGACTGACAAATATTAATGGGGGTTTATTCGTTTTTTCATTCGGTGACAAAAGATGCGTTTTAATACCAGAAGAGAATCCGCTGGTAACAAAGACCTCGTTCAGATTGTTTTTTCATCACGTTCGGATCGTATCCGGGTTAAATCTTTTGAAGTCTGGACGGTAAAAATTGGGATCCAAAATCACATTCGGAGGTTTGAAATGTGATTCCAGTCGGATTTCTCGCGTCATTCGCAGTCTGACGCACGACGATGACGTCCTTTTCAGAAAACACTAGTTTTTTTAGTTTTTTTTTAGTTAGTGCACTAGAAAACATGACGGCGGCGAATTTCTGAGGACGTGAACAGCCGACGCTCCAAAACAGACACAGGAAACGTTTTTAAAAGCAGGTATATCTCCAGTCTGAGAGTTTTTATCAACGAAAATAAGGCCGAACATAAAAAGGATGAGGTCGATTTTTAGGTGCTGTCACATCTGCCTTGTTTGGACTGAACCAAAATGTCAAAACCTCCCCATCCAAAAGGACCAAAATCTGTTCCGACCAAAAGAGCTGGTCTCGGTTTGGTTTGTTCGCAGAAGTGAAAATACTTTCTGAATGGTTTTGGACTTTTCAGACCAATTACAGGAAATTGAGGCAAAGTATTATCAGCAATTCAACAGTAGAAGAAGAGGAGAGGAGACAAAGGATTAAACTGTAATTTGGTTTGAAGAAATTCAAAACTCAGCTTGGAAAATCCATAAAAATGCAGAAACTCGCACGTTATCTTTCTGAAAGGAAAATAAGTATCGCTCGACCTGCAAAGCTCTTTAATGCGCTTGGAAAATGGTAACGTGAAAACAAAACGAACCGGATCAAATGTATAAAAATGTGACACGAACATGAAGCTTTCAGAACGCGTTTGAAAACGCCCGATGACTGCAGCTAACGCGGACGTTTCATCTGTAAGACTAAATCTAAAAAAAATTGAAGTTCACAGGATGTGACGTGGACGCTGAAGCTTCACAGCTGGAGTTTGGAAACCTACCGGAACGAAGTCCAACTTTTCAAAAACGTCCCCGGAGGTACGAGTCAGGCGACACGGCCCGAGGTCTGAAAGGTGTGGGCGGAGCCATCTGTTCCAACAACCACTTCCTGTGATGCACTGCGACCTCTGTCCTGCAAAGTGCATCAGACTGAAGAAAACACAACTGCCACGGTGTCCCAGTCACACACACACACACACACACACACACACACACACACACACACACACACACACACACACACACACACACACACACACACTGCCCTTCATCATGTCCCCTCCATCGTATTTATCTTATTAGACGATGAAGGCGGTGCTGTCTGACGCTCCGTCAGCGAAGACATCCGTCTTTATCAGTCCTGGTCTGCAGGAGCCGATGGAGACGAGGCAGGAGGAAGGAAGGAAGGAAGCAAGCAAGCAGTGAGAACAGGAACATGGCGCTGTGTCCTGTGTGGGTCTGTTAGTTGTCCCAGAGTTATTCCTGACTAAAGCTGTGGCAGCTGATCCGCCTACGAAACGCCTCTTCCTCCACCCTTCATCTCCTCCAGGAGTTCAATTTAGTTTAGTCAGCTCAGTTTGGAGAACACATGAGAACATACAGCAAAGCAAGGTTGTTTGTTTTTATCTCTATTTCGTCACTTATTTGTATTTTGGTCTTTTTATGTCGCTTTTTGTCTCTTTTTGATTGATTCTGATTTCTTCTAATCATTTATTTGTCTCATGGTGCTGTATTTTTTCATCTTTTTATTGTTGATTTTTTTTTTTCTTTTTTCGTCTCTTAATATCGTTTATTGTCTCCTTTAAAAAGAAAATTCTCTTGTCGGGTTTTTTTTTGGTCTCTTTATATTGATTTTTGTATCTATCACTCATTTTAATTGTCTTTTTATAATTTTCTGTCAATGTCAGTTGTTGTTGTTGTTTTTGTCACTTTTTGGTCTAGTTTTGTAGTTTGTGTTTCTTTTTAGATTTTGTTTTGCATCTTTTTAGTTTGTTTTGTATTTTTCTCTTGATTTGGTAGGGGGTTTTTTTTTGTCTCTTTTTAGATGTTTTTTTTAAATGTTTTTTGATGTTTTCTGTCACTTTTCAGCCGTTTGGAATCTGTTTGTGCTCACTTTGCATCTCTACGTGGTCACTCATAATTGACTTCCTTCTAAGAAATGTTAAGACGGTGCAACACTTTGTCCTGTGACCTGAACCAACACTAAAATAGAGCCCAGATAATCATGGGAAATGCTCCAGGGTGAGATTTTTCAGACTTCTTTCACTATAAGCACCAAACTCAGTGATGCACCGAACCCTGCTGAGCTGTCATGTTATGACAAATTAAACAGTATCTCCTAATGAGTTACGTGCGGAAATATTGTGACATAAAAAATGATGAAGTGGAAGTAGTTTGACAAAGCAATGAAAGGGGAATGATGGATGGGTGTAGTAGATCATGTTTCATTTCACTTTTCTAACACCTAATCGAGACCTTTTCTGAGTCCTTGCTCTAGAAAGTTCTTCAGGTGCTGTCAGGAATACTTTTTTTAATATCTTGAGTCAGACCTAATGGTTCAAATGTCAGGTCTTTGTCAGGTTACATCTGGAACTCGTCATGGACAGCACACACAGCTGTTCTCCATTTCCCCATCAGCTCTCAGTACCCAGTATACGCCAGCTGTCTGTCCTCAATCTGTTGCCAGATTGTCGGATCATTCTCTGCAGTTTGCTCTCAACACCTTCCAGCACATCATGTGCCTGCACCTGCCTGCACTGCCTTCATAATCACCATCTCATATACGGGATAACATGTCATTTTAATATAGTCGAGGTTGAGGGTGGAACGTAAGCAAGCCACCACAATAAAAAAGTTAAAGAAAAAAACTATGAATTTGACATGATGGATCTCTGCAGGTCCCTTCGGGTTCGGTCGGACTTACTGCCACAAGTGAAAGAGTTTCGGTATCTCAGGGTCTTATTCATGAGCGGGAGATAGACAGCATATGTTGCTCCAAAACCTGTATATATCATTCAGCGTTCATCGTGCCTTCCCAGATGTGCAAGCTACCCATGCAATGTGCACCAATGCACCCCTGTACCATCACGGGTTGCTGGCTTTTCAACTGAGCGCTGATAAAAAGCCGGATGGTCCCTCTCCTCTTTAGCCCGGAGGATGCAGCGTCCAAAAAAGAATCACAAATTTTGATTTGTCAGACCACAGGACAGTTTTCCACTTCGCCTCAGTCTATCTTGAATGAGCTCGGGCCCAGAGATCACGTTTATATCTGGTTTCTTCTTCGCACGGTCGAGTTTTAACCTGCTTTTGTGGATGCAGCGATGAACTGCGTTCACAGAAGTGGATCGGTGCAGCATCAGCAGTAAAGCAGGCGTTGTACCGGACTGTTTTGGTGAAGAGGAGCTGAACCGGAAGGTAAAGCTTTTGATGTACCACCCGATCTCTGCCCCGACAACGGTCCTGGTCTTTGAGTAGTGACCGAAAGATCACGAATACCAGCAGCTGAAATGCGTTTCCTCTGCGGGGTGGCCTTAGGGATCGGGTAAGGAGCTCCGACATCCGGAGGGAGCTCGGAGTAGAGACGCTGCTCCTTCACTTAAGGTGGTTCAGCATCCGATCAGGATCCTCCTCCTTCAATTGGAGGTTTTCTGGACACGTCCAGCTGGTAGGAGACCCCGGCGGGTAGACCCGGAACACACTGGGGGGGATTATATATCCCATCTGCTCTGGGAAAACCCCGGGATCCTCCAGGAGGAGCTGGAACATGTTGCTGAGGAGAGGGAGGTCTGGATTCACCTGAAACCCGACCCGATAAAAGGCAGAGGACGGATGGACTGTTTCACTGCGAACTACAGGAGTCTCATCGTAATTTTACACTTATTCAACGTGTGTCTGACTAATCGGCCTGTTGAGCCTGCGCTGGATGTGACACGGGCTCCATGTGTGCTAAACCCTAGCAGTTGTGTGTTTTAGCGAGAGGACACACCGACACACAGAGCTGCAGATATCAGTTTCCCTTTCAGCTCACCGCCTCTGACAGCCGGGGGGCGAGAGGAGGGCTGGCTGACTGTCGTACATGCATCAAACTCTCGAAGCGTCGGCCCCCTCGGTGCTCCGCGGGGCTGTGACCCAGAAGAGACTCCGTCCGACCGGCTCGGCTCGGTGGCCACAGCTCCAGACTGAAACTCGGCATCAGCTGCGCCGGCCCGAGGGCGCGATAACTCACACTCCATTAAGGAGACGGGAGGCAGGGATGGGAGTGAAGGCCGATGACAAGACGAGGCCAGCACGAGTCAGGAGTTGGAGCTGGTTAAAGATTTAGTTTGTGTAACACCTCCGGCTTTCGACTCATAAATGTTTCGTCGCTCTCTTTTGCTCTTGTTTAACCGGCAGCCGTACATTCTCAACCTCCGATAACACGCTGCCGCTTTCATGCGCGTTCTGTGCATTATTTCTGAGCATCCTCGGCATACTTCAGCGTTTCCTGGAGTTACATCAGAGCGGTAAATATTCGATGAGATTGAGCTAGTGTCAATCTTTCCGACCCTGATTCTGTTTCCTGCAAAGAAGCTGCCGAGGAATCTCACTGTAATGTATTTAAATGATTTTACATACATAAACAACACGGCCCGTCATCTGAACTTATCGTTCTTTGTGGTTGTTGTGCGTCCATTTATAGGTGTTTTTTGTTTTTTGGTCACTTTGTACTCATTTTCCTTTTCTTTGTGGTTGTTTTGAGTCTCTTTGTTTCCCTACAAGTTGCGATAAGTCCCAGCACTTGACGCTTGAAACGCTCCCTGGTGCATCAAGCACTATGTCCAATTTACGATAGCTTTCCTCCACAGTGTCCAATTTGTGACTTCATTTTGCGGAATAGAAAGAAGTCGCAGCGAGACAAAACCTGTGAGTGTGATTGTGTTGTTGAGGGTGAGAAACTCCCCCGTTTTTCAACGCGCTGTAAGTGGGCGTCTTGTCGTGTTGGAGAACTCCGTTGCCATGGTGCCACAGTTCAGGTGGTTTGTGTTCTCTTGGGTTTCAAAAGACGCAGTGACGAATAGATAACTGTAACAAACTGAGAAAGAGGGAAAATTAGCACACAGACTAAATACAGGAGGGAGGGAAAGACAACGAGGGACAGGTGAAACTAATCAGGGGGCGGGGTCAACAATCACACAAAGGACAGGAAGTGAAACAAGACAAGACACAAGAGGTGAGTTATTTCAAAATCAAACAGGAAGCACAAAACCCAGACTGACCTGAAGACTAAAAAGCAGAAAAGAAGTCCAAACCAAGGTCCCAGCAGAACTCGGTGTTGACAGTCTGACCCCGGGGGACGAATTCACGGTGCGCCGCGATGTCGATCAAGAGACGACACCCGGAACACTTCCTCACGAAGGTTGTTGCTTCCTCCTGCTTCCGTGTGCATCACTGTGCTGCGTTCAACAGGAACAGACTCTGAACTTGCTGATCGACCCTCTTTTGTAGTTGTTGTGAGTCTCTTCATTGAGAGATTACAAAAGAGGCAGAGGGGGGCCTGCACCACCCCTCGACACCGCTTTGGCCTCGTCCCTGCACACAAAGTGCAGCCGGGCGCTTTGATCTGGTGGAGGTGAAACGCAGCGTCTCCAAAGTAAAAGGCGCATGTGAAGGAATTAAAAGGGATTTTTGATTTTTTTTTTTTCACAAACTCGGGGGTACCAGCTGCCAAGGCCTCACTTAATCAATTTCTCTGTGATGAATGTTTGTACTTTGGTCTGACAGGAGCTTAAATTGGGTGTAACAGCCTGCTGCGAACCTCCCTGTGGCCATTAGGAAGCCGTCTGAACCGACACGTCGTGTTTTCACCACCAGTGTCGACCTGAAATAACTCGGAGACGGTAAAGTCAGCATTGAAGTTTGGGGTCTATCTTTAGCGTACCACATTTCTTATGATGCTCCCCGAATGTTTCTGTTCACGTCTCAAACACCCACCGCAGAGCCCTGGAAGTTTACCGGAGTAACAGATGGGGTTGTTAGTGGTTTAAGTTCGTGGAATGATACTTTTCCTATGTCAGCTGGATGCAGCCGTACGCTCGCAGTTTGAAGTACAACGTGACGAAAGGTCGAAGCGGCCTTTACACGTTATCAAACAAACTGCCAGTCGAAGCGATGGAATTATTCACACCTTAAATCTCGTTAAATCACTGAGTTCTGCGTGACTGACATGTGTTTGTCCCTCCGGGCTTTCCTTCAGAATTACAAATTTGTACGTTTTACTACAAAAATAAAGCAGCTCGGGTTGCTCTATTGGACTATTTTGGTTGACAACATAAAGCCAGTAATACTTGTGTTCCCTGTGTATTTTTACTACTGATACTTTAACAAACGAGATGCAATCAAAAAGTTCAGATATTGTTCCTGTTGAACACAGAACGGGAGGAAGCTTCTATTTGGACCAGATCTGAATACTTTGAATAAAACGCGCCGTTTAAATACATCATCTTCAGCTCTGTTGAGGCCTTTTTTTGGGTTTTAGAGTTTCCTACCAATTAACTGCAAAAATAATCAGCAGATTAATCGATGATGAAAGTAATTGTTGGTCACTGCTGCAGTGGAGAGTTCTGGAACTTAATGTCAATATTTAAGTGTGTACTCTGCTTTGTTGTTGAAACGTACGAGTTGTGATCCAAAGGCAATACACTTTTACTCAAGTACTATTTTGATTGCAGGACTTTAATTTTTCTCTAAAAGATTCCTCCAGCTCTGCTGTCACAAGGACAGATACAGGAGATCATTCCTGCCCACTGCCATAAGACTTTACAATAACTCACCTCTGGCAAAATCCATCACAGTACAATAACACTGTTGACTGTGTTTCTTGGTTGCTTGTATATTATGTGTATATTATATATATATAGATATATACTGTACTGTATATGTGTATATATATATATATATATATATATATGTTGACTGTGTTTATTGGTTTGTTGTATATAATATATATAGATATTTAATGTACTGTATATATACTGTATGTACTGTATATATACTGTATGTACTGTGCATTTTATATTTTATATTTTTTTATTTTATTGCTTTTCTATTATATTATTCTATTCTATTATTATTTTATTCTATTGTTTCTATCATTGCTCCTGTATGTATGCTGCTGTGGCGAAAAAATTTCCCCTCGGGGATTAATAAAGTATATACCTACCTACCTACCTACCTACCTACCCTACCTAATTTGTAATGGAGTATTTCTAGTTCGTGGCTCTTCCAAAATAATAGTCCTTGTACACTGAGAGTACTCATCCTAAGCTGAACTGGATTCTTTATTTTCCTGCAGGTAGTAAATATCCGCAGGGAACCAACGTGGTGATGTAAACCCCAGCAGAATTGTTACTGAACTGAACAGACTCTGTGGCTTCAGTCCCACGCTGACTTTAAATTCCTCACCGCAGCCTCTCCAAAGACTGTCTGTGACCGCACAGCGAGCTGCTGGAACTCAACAGCTTTTCCGAGATGCCCTAATCCCTCGCAAGATAAGGGTTTCTATGACAACCAAAGGGACACCGATGCTCCATTAGCCGTATCACCTCCACACCTCCCTGCGTTAAAGTGTTTATGTGTCTGTCTCTGCGTCTAATCGTCTGTTTGTGAAAGTACAAGCTGTGCTTAATTAGCCAGAACGTCTCGTCTAGTGTACAATATCATAGCTTCTTCCTCTGCCCGTTGCACACTGTGTGCGGTGTGGGTGAGAGGAAGGGGGGGTGAAGATTCATAAAGAAGAAGAAGAAGAGGAGGGTAAACTCTTCCGAAGATGTGAGCAGAGACACATCAAATGGAGGAGGAGGTATAAGACAGCTGTAGTTTTTTGATGATATATGAAATATGAAGAGGAAGCTCACGTCACTGATTTTTATTCACAATATGTCGGCTGGAAGAGAGATCAAACGGGATCAGAGGAGAAGAAAGAGAAGAAAAGATTCTAAACAACAACAAAGAGACACTCAATGACCTTAAAGAGACACTTAACTTCAAAAAGACACTTCGAAGAGACAATAGATTACGCCAAAGAGACACTTAACTACAAAGAGACACTTAATGACCTCAAAGTGACACTTAAGGACTACAAAGACACTTAATAATCTTAAGAAAACACCTAACTACAAAGAGACTTAACTTAAAGAGATACTAGCTAACTCCAAATAGAACACCTAATAAGAGACACTTCGCTACAAAGAGACACACCATGACCTCAAAGATACACTTCATAAATACAAATAGACTAATTCCAAAGAGACACTTAAACACTACAAAGAGGACACATCATGACCTCAAAGAGACACTTCAAAAATACAAATAGGCATTTCATAACTACAAAGAGACATTTAAAAACTACATAGAGACAATGACAACAAAGAGACACCAAACGATTAAAGAGATGTTTTCTGACATTCGTGCTCATCATTACGACAGTGTAGCGACCTTTTACACATCTGTGCTCGGGGGACCTGTTGTCGTAGGATTTCATTATTTTTCTGTCAGACCGGAACACACCTGTTGATCCAGACCGGAACACACCTGTTGATCCAGGCTGGAACTGACCCGTACCAGTTCGGTGCCATTTGCCGTGAAGACCAACATAAATGTGATTTCCCACAGTGCTCATGGCTGCTGCAGAGGTTGGACCTCGGGGCTCCGTCCAGGCTCCATCCATGTGTTTCCAATGGTGATTAGACTTATGCTCAGGATGAGTTTGGGTCTCAGTCATGCTGCTCTCTGGCACTCGGTGGCGATGTCACAGAGGATGTTAGTCTGGCTTTGTCAGGAGTTTGGCTCGGCTCTTTGCCTCTCTGAACAGAATGAATGCAGTTGCCAGAATGAACAAAAGACGGTGGGATAGAAGCCCAGAGCCTCCAGGTGCACATGAGACTTAATGGGCATCAGAAAATGAGATTTAATTGAGGATTTTTGTTTCCCATTCAGGAGCTTGGCTTCTCCATCTCTTGGTTTTAGGTGGCATTCAGTTGCTTCACGTTGGCTGCTGTGTTCAGGTGTGTATTTGCATGAAACAGGCTGTGCAGCAGCAGCACGTAGCTCTGCACCACGACTCACTGCAGCAACTTCACGAACACGAACTGACACTTTGACAGTTTCTACAAAGTTTTTATACCAAAAAACACTGAAGTAACACGGTGCAATATGTGGGAACAGGAGCTCCATCCAAATACTTTTACTGCTGACACATTTCACACATAATGTGACACAAGGACTACAAAGAAACACTTGACTATATAGAGGCACTTAATAACTAAAAAGAGACACTTAACCACAAAGAGGCACTTTAACTACAGAGAGGTACTTAATAACTACAAAAAGACACTTAATAACTACAAAAGACACTTGAGGACTACAAAAAGACACTTAATAACTACGAGACACTTAATAACTACAACGAGACACTTAATAACTACAACGAGACACTTAACTACAAAAACATACTTAATAACTACAACGAGACACTTAATAACCACAAAAAGACACTTAATAACTACAAAGAGATGCTTAATGACTACAAAGAGACACTTAACTACAAAAAGACAGTTAATAACTACAAAAAGACACTTAATGACTGCAAAGACACACTGTGATCATTAGAGGCACTTTAAAGGTGTTTTCAATGATTCTGATGAATTTAGGACAGAGTCACGCAGTTGTGTTGTGAGGGTGTGAAGTCCAGCTGTGTAGGACCTTTAAACATCTCCAGTACAGACGTCCCGACAGAGTTACACAGCGTGATACAGCTAAATCATTAACAACCCGGTGTGCTCCGTGGCCGTCCACCTTTATGTACAGTCGATGTCGTTTCATCGACTTTCCCGAGAAGAAATGTCAACTGTCACGATCCACAGAGGTTGAAGGACCACCTGGTCCTGGACCCAGTAGGTCTGTCCACTAACCCTTCCTGTATTTCTCGAATAGATTTGGTCGTCATTTTGAGTCCCTTTTTTTTTTAGTCATTTTTTTTCTCACTTTGTCGTAGTTTTGCGCCTCTTCGCTCTTTCAGACTCTCTTTAGTTCTTTGACTCACTTCTTATTAATAAATGTTAACTGTCACTTCAAATAGAGGTTTTTCCAGCAGCTCTCTGACCCCGGTGCCCGTTACGGATATTTAAGCTCACACTGAACACACACACACACACAGGTTTGTACCGCTATCTTTGTGAGGACATTCATTGATATAATGTATTTTTCTAGCCCCTGACTCCCGACTTCGACCATTAAAGCTAAGTGTATAAACCCAACCTAACTCTGAACCTAACCTGAATCCTAAAAAAACTATTCAAAACCCTCAAAAAGCACTTTGAAGAGGTGTGAGAAAAGTGAGGGCCGTCCAAAATGTCCTTACTTTGTCAAAATATCCTCATTTCACTGGTCTAGGCTGAAAACTGGTCCTGTCAATGATATCTATACAAGAACACACACACGCACGTTTGTTCTCGGCACTGATTCGATTAATTTTTGCAGCACTTTGGATAATTTAGTTGTCGTTTCTGCTGCAGTTCTCTTTTACCTTTTTTGAGGCTCTTACTAGGCCTGTCACAATTATTACATCACCGCTTGATCATAATTATTTCAGCCGACTGCAGTCATTTTGAATAATTGTTGCAATCCTGTCCATGGATCTGCGTAAAAACCCAGCTGGAAGGAAACTGGCAGAAGTTTCCTTCTAAACAAGCCGAGGCACACTGAAGGGTTCGTGAAAAATGTTAATGTCTTTATTTTACGTGGTAATGCGTGTTTAAAAATTGTTGGTAATTGCACATTCCGACCCACACAGGTCTTCATCGGGGTCATCATCAGTCAGTGTGCCCTCCCACTCAACTCGTTAGGACAACACAAAAAAGGTGTGAAAACCACTGCTGCTGATGATCCCGATGAAGACCTGCGTGGGTTGCAATGCGTTGGTAATTTTTTTAAACACACATTCCCACGTAAAAACAAAGACATTTAAATTTTTCAGTGAAACACTCTGACAGAAAGGTCAGATTTCCGTCGCTGTTTCCGTGTCATTTTCCGACGTCTGAGGTTTGAACAGGTGGCAACCGATCATGACGTCACACTGGTTTGTGGAGCCTGAATTTTGGCATTTTGGCCGTTGCCATTTCGCTAATTTGGACCCAGTAATGACCATATTTGGACGAGTTGGGGAGGAGCCTGGAGTTTCCTAGTCAGATTTAATCGGATCCACCTCGCATATGGTCACGAGCCAGCAAGATGGCGTCGGCCGAAAAGTCAAACTTGGAGCTCCCAAATGGCATTTCACAAACGAAATGGGTGACATCACGGTTGGTTGCTGCTTGGATCTGACTCGATCTCCGAGGTAACTGGGCCCCGCCCACCGATAGCGGAAAACTGAAGCGATAGCAGGATTTTAGCAAACGACTTGAGGAAAACATTTACCGACTTCGTGGAGAAGTTGATCCTTTATGAAAGTGAGTCTATTGGAGCCAGAGGTTGTTTTTTTGTTTTGTTTTGGAGCGAGCCCCTAGTGGCCTTCGGTGGTATTACAATTTAAGGCATTGGCTTCACTTTTCAGACCCGGAAGCTACAAACATGTTTATGTCCACTCTGTTGAAATTTTCTAAATAGAAAAGTCCTCAATTACAACACATTAATTTACCAACTATAGTCTATATACATAAATATAAATATATGGTTTAGAGAAGCTACTGCTTAGTGGTGGAGTGGTGTTGTTTGACCGCGGGGCTTCTCCGACCCATATTTGAAGATATATTTTCATAAAAACTAAAAGGTTATTATTACTACTCTGAAGATTAAAACACCCCGTAATGAATTTAGTCGTAATTGTGTATCTGATTGATGTAAATATATGAATTCAGGAAGTACAGGACTGTGC
Organism: Brachyistius frenatus; assembly: GCF_029030835.1. NCBI lineage: Eukaryota > Metazoa > Chordata > Actinopteri > Embiotocidae > Brachyistius > Brachyistius frenatus. The sequence continues at coordinate 3,140,603 of NW_027210634.1, read as the reverse complement.
AGGGTTAGATTCTAGCTGCAAAAAAACAGAAGAAGAAGCATCCTCACTCTACTTTCAGTCCCTCCATCCACAGGGCGTTCCCCACTTCTCTCCCAATGATTGGCTGATTATCTTCTCCTCCTCGTCGCTGCCACATCCGTCTCACGCCGTCAGACGTCTCTGCCACTTATTCCATCTTGTGGGTGGGATTGACGTTTTTTTTACAGTCTGTCGCCGCGGTTTAGTCTGACGGGGTGTTTAAAAAAAAAGAAGAAAAAAAAACAACCTGTTACGTTACATGTCACATTATAATGATTTAGCTTTAATGTTTAACTGGATCCGCGAGTTCCTGCTGGAGAGCTTTGATGTCAGGAGCTGATCGTGTTTGCAGATGGTGCTCTCTGCTGGCAGGCGCTCAGTATGGCTGCAGCAAAAATTTAATTCAAAGGCTTCCTGAATACCACTTGAAATGAAATTAAAACCTGTCGGGGACACGAAAAAAAAAAAAAAAAAAAAAAAGGACCGATGTTAATGACATTTCATCACTTTCGTCAGAACTTTCCAAATTTTTTACAACATTAATTCGAAGAGGAGTCGTAAATGATGTATTAACCTAGATATTTATCTCTATCAAAATAAATATTTCTATCTCTATCTAAATATCTCTATCTAAATATGTATCTCTATCTATATATCTCTATCTAAATATCTACCTCTATCTATATATCTATCTCTGTCTCAACATCTATCTCTATCTAAATATCTCTATCTAAATACCCATCTCTGTCTAAATATCTATCTCTATGTGAATATCTTTATCTATCTCTCCCTCAATATATAACTCCATCTCTTTCGAAATATCTATCTCTATGTGAATATCTTCATCTATCTCTCCCTCAACATATAACTCCATCTCTTTCGAAATATCTATCTCCATCTAAATATATCTATCTAAAAATCTATCTCTATCTAAACGTCTATATCTACCTTTTGTTATGTTTTTGCTAAAACTGGTCCATTAAAAGAGCCTGAGCTGCCTTGTTCGTGCAGCTACAATATTAATAATAATATTAATAATAATAAATGTCACGAGCATTCTGCAGCGCTGCTCTCACTCTCGTCTTATAATTCAGAGCTCCTTTTCAACTTTTCAACCCCGACGACCAACGTAAGCGTCTGTGGAATGTTGCATGATCCTGTCTTTCTTCTTGCGAGCATGTACGGGCTCCGGCAAACAGAAGAGTGCCCGCGAGTGACGAGCGCCGCCTCTGATATGTATTGATTCGTCACCGGCCCGTGTTCCTCTGCGCCATCGTTGCTCCGGGTGACGTGTTCTTTTTGCATTTTGCATTCGCTCTGCTTCTTCCTTGAATCTCTCTTCGGGGACATTTTTGTATCTCTCGTCAGTTCATCTTCTGCCTCTTCTGTGGTTTTGGTGTCTCACTTTGATCATTCGAGCTCCTCTTTGTGGTCCTTTTTGAATTCATTCGAGGACAATATGTGCTTCTTCTCGGTCGTTTCTTTTTTTTTTTTTTGTGTCCCGGATGATTTGGCTCATCTCTGCAGATGTTCTGAGTGTCTCTGGAGACGTTTAAATATTCTTTGTGGAGGGTTTTGTGACCGTTTCTCTGATGCTTTTTTTAAATGAAGATCCCCTGACCTCATTCAGTGATCCATCCATTGTCGCACACAATCGATGTTAATATCTCTATCTATCTATCTATCTATCTTTAAATATCCATATTTCCAAGTATCTAAATATCCATATTTCCAAGTATCAAAATATCTTCGGCCAAATATCTCAATATCTATTTGGATATCTCGATATCAATCTATTGCTATTTCTAAGAATCTATCTCTAAATATCTCTTTCGCCCTTTAAATATCTCTCTATGCATCCAAATATCTTTGTCTACCTAAATATCTGTATCTCTCTACCTCAATATCTTTCCCTTCTTTATCTCAATATCTATCTATTGGATCTATATCTATCTAAATGTCTATCTCTAGATTTGTGTTAACATCCATTTCTATCTAAATCTCTCTCTCTCAACATATTTCTTTCTATCTCTATATACACTGCTCAAAAAAGTAAAGGGACCACTTAAACGACACAACGTAACTCCAAGTCAGTCACACTTCTGGGAAATCAACCTGTCCAGTTAGGAAGCAACACTGATTGTGAATCAATTTCACCTGCTGTTGTGCAAACGGAACAGACAACAGGTGGAAATGAGAGGCAATTATCAAGACAGCCCCTATAAAGGAACGGTTCTGCAGGTGGTGACCACAGTCCATTTCTCTGTCCTCGTGGAGGGGGCCACAACAACCCAGCGGCAGGCCCGCTATCCGCTCCTTTGTGCGAGGAGGGACAGGAGGCCGCACGCACGCTACTGAGCCTCATTTGGACTCGTCCACAGAAGTTGGATCAGCCTGTGATCTGATTTTTCCACTTTTTATTTTGAGTATGACTCTGAACCCAGACCTCCACGGGATGACGATTTTGATTTCCATTGGTCATTCTTGCGTTATTTTGTCCTCAACACATTCCACTATGTAACGAATAAAGATTTTCAACTGGGATATTTCATTCATTGAGATCCAGGGTGTGTTGTGTAAGTGTTCCCTTTTAATATTTTTTTTGAGCAGTGTATATAACTGTCGTATCTCTATACCTGCATCTAAATATATCTATGTATCCATCTAAATATTGTGTCCATCTAAATATCAGGATGGCTGGATTCGGCCTGGGTTCATCAATGAAGCAGATTCGGAGGCGATCAACAGGTTTTTCAGACAGTTTATTGTTTGGATAAAGGGAGCCGAGTGTAAACGCTGTACAGTACAGCGTGTCGAGGTAAACTGACTGAATGGAAATGTTTTGCGAGAGAAACAGCTGAGTCCCGAACCACGCGTGATCCACGCGTAACATGGAGGAAAAAAAAAATTAAAAAAAAAAGACTGATGAGGTCAGCGGGTTGGATCAAGTAATGAGACGGAACGAGACGGCGACCGGTCGGACGTAAAGACCCGGAAACGCGCCGAGCCCGGCCGTCCGACCCGTCTCCGTCTCCGTCCCGAAAGTGATAAGGAATCTTTCGGAGAGAAGCTGACGTGCAGCTGTAAGATCTGCCATAGCGACATAAGATCTATTATTATTAATAATAATAAAAAATGATGTGTTTGGAGTTAGTGGGGGAGCTCGTGGGCCACCAGTTGGTAGTGGGCGCCGCAGGACGGGCAGCGCTGGGCCTCGCCCTCGTGCAGCCAGAACCAGACCACGGCCGTGTTGTCTTCTTCACCTGTTAAAAAAAACAAAAACAGGAAAGAGTTCAGAACCGGAGGACGCGCACCCGACGCCCAGGTGTGCTTGCGTTACCGCCGATTTTGAAAACAGGCGATTTACCGAATAAACCGAATATTAAAAGAAAATATCTCGTGTTTAGATTCATGTTGGGAACGTTCCGGAGAGTCAAAACGTTTCCAATTTTTTTTTTGCTCCGCAGTACACAGAAGAGACGTTTCTAAAAAAAAAAAAAAAATTTAAAAAAAGGAGCTCCTTAGCCTCATCTTTACCGGCCTGGGACACATCCTGCCTGGGCTGGAGGTCCAACCACTGAATCAACGGGTTCCTCTCCAACATTGATCATCGGTATCGTATTTTTTTTCCCGAGGTCCGAACGCGAGTTGTAACCAAAAACAGCAGACGCGGGGCTTTTTGTGTTCACCCTCGTGCATAGCGAGAGGGAGAGCAGTGAGAGGAAGCCCCGCCCCTCGCGGGCTATTTGGGGTTTTTGCTTTGATTACGCCGTTTTAATATGTTCACAGATCGACCACATCACACATTTGCACCTCCTTGCACCGGCTCCCCCGTACGTTTTAGAATTGATTTCGAGATTTAACTGTTGGATTTTTTTTTTTTTTGAAGACACTTCACAGCCTCTCTTCCCTCCTGTTTAAAGCTTTATTTAGCACCCTAAAGGCGACGAAGCATTATCAGTCCGAGCCCCCGAAGTTATGGAACGAGCTTGGCGGAGGAAACAAAGGTCTGCAGAGTCGGAGGCGTCTTCTAAATCTATTTTTAAAACGCGCTTTTATCGGGAGAGCCTTTGCTGAGTTGAGGGATCGACTCTTATTTCTTTTATAGCCCGTTTTAACGCGATCATTGAGTTTGTAAGGCTCGGTGGAATTTGTTGTAATGGCTTATTTTACTTGAAGCACTTTGCAACTGGAGTTCAGAAAAGCGCCATACCGATAAAGTTGAAAGGAGCATTTCGCCCCTCAACAACACCGTCATCTGTCGGAAGTGTAAAAAGCCGAGTCGTGTTTGTGCGTTTTAAACTTACAGATGCATCCCACAATCCTCTTGTTGGTGATGGAGGGAACCAGGTGGGGGTCGGCCTTTGAGCCCGCGTATCTCTTCGGCCTCATCATGCTGTAGGGATCCTGGAGGAGAGAGGACGAAGAGGAGGAGGAAGAGGAGGTCAGGTCAAAGGTCGAACGATGGCATTTCATCCAATCAGATCTCATTAAGTTCATCTTGCATCATTTTGTAAGATTATTCATTTTTAAACGAATCAGCGACTCCGTTCCGATCCGTTGTTGATAAGAAGACAGAAATACGAGATTACAGAGACAGTGAATAAATTAATTGACATTTACGCTCAAAATGTGATCAAGTGGGAAGGGATTACAGGAAAAACGCGTCAGTGTGTCCCAGCCTTGGTTTTAAAGGATATATTTTAGGTTTAATTTGTATTTATGCTTTTTAAATATGCGCCGTCTCCTCTCCCCACATTTTAATACATCGACAGCAGTTCTACAAACTTTACATCTGGCTTTTCTTGTCGAGTCGTTGTTTTTGAGCCGAAGCTCCTGAAATGTTCATTTTCATCCTTTTTTGTTGTTGTTTTCGTTAGCAGCTGCAGGAAAAAAAGCAACATGTTGACTGAAGTGATTGTTGACGAGCGGGAAGGAGATTAAAAAAAAATTTAAAAAACGGCTCAGTAAACAATTTCAGTGACACCATATAGAAAAATACTGCGTGGAGAATATTACGTTTGGCTCAAATTTAAATAAAAACTCCACAATGTTCCAGGTCGCTTTAAAAAAAAAAAAAAAAATTGGTCCAATTATCTGACTTTAATGTCTGGAGGAGACTTTTTTTTATATTATTATTTCATATTCCAGTGGGAAAGCTGCCGTTATTTAATTAACACACAAACTTTCTGGATTATTTCTGTTATTCAGCTGCATTTGTAACTATTTTTAAATAGTTTAAATCTCCGGTTAAGAGTTTGGAACCGAATAACTGAATATTATTTTTCTCCTTTATTTTTAATTTTCCCTGGTGTGAATTCGTCTCTTAATTATTTCACTGTTCGCATCCGAACTCTTGTTACGAGCTTGTCGGTCACCTGGAAAGTATTTTATTTGAATGACGCCCACAAATAAAGTCTGACCGACGCTGAACTCTTCCAGAGAAACGACAGCAGAAGTCTTTTTGTCTTTGGAGGTCTCGTCTACGCGTCTCTCGATTTGGATTGGATTTTTGATATTGCGTTAATAAATAATGTTTTATTCCCCGTTTTACAGACCAAACTACGAATGCCTCGATGGAGGCTGTGCCGTCAAGACCCGGAGGATGAAAAGCGAGCTCGTTACCTTTCCCTCCTTCATGGCATTCATGATTTTCTTCTCCAGCCCGGTCGCCTGCTCTTCATCGGTGGGGATCCCTGAAAACACGGCAAACAAAAAAAGACGCGTGAGGACGACGGGCGGTCGAAACCGAGCAGCAGCGGCTCCAGCCTGGATCCGTCAAGCGGGTTCGTTTTTAAAGTGATCGAGAAGTTGGTCAGTTTTGTGTATCAAAAGAAATTCACCGGAAAAAAAATTTAACACAATTTTTTTTGTTTGTTTAATTAAAAAAAAAAAAAAAAATTATAATATTTAACAACAACAAATAAACATGCAAATATTCTCTTTTAAAAACACTGAAACCTGCAAATATCCGACACTTAACGACACTCAAAAATCTCTTTACCCTTCAGCGGCTAGAAAAGTTCAATTATTCAGGTTTCTTGCGGGAAAAGAGACTTCAAAGAAAAAAAAAATAATAAATTCACACATGTCGCTTTACTTTTAACTAATTTCTCAAAACCGGAGCAGAAAAGTTGAACCGAGATCTCAAATCAGTCGATCGCAGGAGGGTTGTGTTGAGACGCCGACGTTAGAAAACCACACTTTACAACATCACAGAATAGAGGACGTAAACGTGGACAGAATTGTCCCCATAAAAAAAATAAAAAAATAACAGCTTTAGCTAGCATTGCTAACGTTAGTTTCCGCCTAAAACTCGGACCGTTTCAGGTCTTTTAAACTTTCCCGAATTTAAGAAAGTGTAATCCTGACTCCAGCGATGACGAAGGTTCGTGTTTTACGAGCCGCGATAGTTGGACGACACGCGATTACTAAAAATGTTGAATGAAGTCTGGCCTGAGCTGCGGTGACGTCACCGGCCACAGCGTCCCCCCCCGGTTAGCAGCGTTAGCTGTCCTTGTCGCTAATAGACCATCTTATAACCGATATTTCGACCGTTTTGCGGACGTCGTGTCTCGGCGCTGGTTTCGTTCTCACCTCCGGCCCCCATGCCGCGGGTCAGAGCAGGAACCCCGGCCGCCCGGCAGGTGGTCGCGGCTCTGACAGCTGAGCGGAGCAGTAACCTTGCAGCCATTTCTCCTTCGTTGTTGATGCCTAGTCGCGGGGTAATGACGTAGAAGATCCAGCTATGCGTCACTCGTTTTCGACAGAGCAAAAAAAAAAAACGTTAATTTTATTTTATTTTATTTTATTTTATTTTATTTTATTTTATTTTATTTTATTTAAAACAAGGAAATTTAACAAGTACTGTACACATGCAGTTATATACATGTATACATTAGGTTTATTGTTTTTACTTTAGTATCTGGGTTGTTTTTATTAGAATAAATTTGAATAAAAACCTTATATCACACAAATTCTTGATACCCAGTAAGGCTAGAAAAGTACATTTAAAAAACAGATCAAAGTTTATTTTTTAATAAATATTACACAGCTAGACTCGAAGAACAGCAGTTTTTTTTGTTTTTATTATAGACCGACTTTACAACAGTGTGTTATTTCATTGATGTTAAGCAGAGACACGCCTTTAACATCACAAACTAAAACAAACATCAAAGAGACAAGAGACATATTTATCTCCACGAAAATAAACATGAAAAGATCAACGAAAGCTAAAGAAGTTCCACGTAGTTGGCCGGAAACATGCCGTAGTGTCCGTCAGGTCCGTATCCTCTCCACCAACCCTCATCCAGCATCTCTATCTGGGTTATGATGTCATCAGGGTCAAAGGTGATCTCAGTGTCGTCCACTGTGGCGGACAAGTGATGGCAACAAGTATGTAAATTAAGTTTTATCTATATAACGCCTTTCAAAACAAAAGCTACAAACAGTGAACCATGAAACAAACAATAAAACAGATATAAAGATATCCAGAGAAGAGCTAAAAGTAACACCAAAATTATTACTTGCAGAGACTTTGACTGACAAGTAGAGTTTTGTATTGTCGGCATGAAAGTGAAAGAATACATAAATACATAGCTAGCTAGCAAACCGTACGTAACAGGTAGAGTACAGCAGGCGTAGCAACTCGTAAACAGGCGGCTGATGCCAGTGTGCTCCAGGTTTTTATACCCGTTCCTGTGAAAGGGGAGGAGTCGTGCAAAGTGGAGCTCTGTGTCGTCACGGAGCCACCGTTGTAGCCCCGCCCACAAAATCCTGAACCGGAAATTTCAACTTTTTACTACTTTCTAACATTTATAATGCGTTTAGAAGCAATTTTCTGAATTTGCTTTACACAGATTTTAAAACATGAATAAATGTAAAAAGGAAATAAAATAGGACCAAGAACAGACTCTTTTGAAACCGAGTTCAATACAGCCATATTAAAAAATGCCAAGCAACCAATACAAGCTTGTTAATTAAGATCAACTTAGACAGTAACACGTGTTTGTCTTTGATGACTCTGCATGTCTGACCTCTGCAGGGAGCCATCCTCACAAGTGACAGAAAAATCATTGGACCTCACAACTGACAAAAACAAGAAAGAGTGTGTGTGTACATACAAGCCTGGTAGTCGTAAATAGCCCTGGCGCGGACGTCCTGTCCACTGGCCTCCGCACTGTGGTCTTCAGCCTGATGTTCAGAAACGAAAGACCAAAAATCATTTACAATGTTTAAAGCTTTTAATTCGGTAACTTTAACCTCAGTTATGTTTTTTTCTGTTTCAGTACTTTCGATATAACTCATTTTTTTTATGCTTTACCAATGGTGCCTGCCCAAGAAACCCAAAAGTCTGAGTTAGCGAGTGAGTGACTTTTTCAAGTTAAAAGCTCTGATTTCAAATTAAAATCCTGTGTTTCAAATTAAAAGCCCTATTAGAAAACCCTATAGATTTTCCAATTGATTTGAATTCCATATTTTGCAGTCGGGATTAAAGACACGTACACTTTGTTTTTGGTCTCACTGACAGTCGTTTTGAGCATGTGGTGATCTGTAATATCTGTAAACCGTAAAGTGAACTCACTGCTGCTGCGTTGGGGAACAAAACATTTTCATACAGGTCCTCGTCGGTGCCTCCCGGTTGTGATACCTCGTACAGATTCTCTTCAACTGGAGTTTCCTCTGTAGATTATTGACATTGAACAATTATTGACAGCTTCCTGTTTGCTGATTTCATCTTTTAAAGGATCAATTCTCAAATCAACGAACTAATTCGTTGAATAATTCTATAAACTCAAAACTTAAGAGATTTATTGATCTATTGATTGGTATCCTACCTGGAATAGCTTCATCTGCGTCATCATCAAACTCATCTGACCATTCCTCATCTTCTGTGTAAACAGCTTATGTGTTCATGAAAGGAGGAAAGAGAGACATCATGTTTTATGTCACAATGAAAATCCTCCAGCAGCGACCGTCTATAAATAAACACTGTTATATTCATATTTAAACGATGTTGTCGCTTTCCTCTCTTTCACAGATGACTTTTCGCTCCTAATAAACGTTTTTCGGACAACATGTTGTACGTTTATGTGACCATCACCTCGTCTTAAAAAAAAAATGCATATGTCCCTGTTTTTAGCAGCGCTTTGTAGCGCATTACTGCCGCCTGAAGGTGGCAGTAAAGCACCTAAAAGGCCGTTTGTTAACCACCATTAGACAACAGAAGAAGAAGAAGAACATGTGTCTGACCTGCAGGCTGAGCAGGTGAGACGGGTGTGACCGGAGACAGGGGGGCCAGGGGAGTTAGGTGGGTCAATGGGGTCAGGGGGGTCAGGGGGATCATGGGGGTCACAGGGGTCAGGACGGAGGGCGGGGCCTCAGCTGGAGCAGTGGACGGAGGGTCCTCAGGCTCCACCTTATCAAACGCCTTCTGGGAGAAAAACGGACTCCGCAGCTTCCCTGAGAGAGAAAACACGAACGTGAGCGACTCATGTCAACACGTTGTTGTTTACGTTTACGTTTGTTGTGTTGTTTACCAGGTTTGGATGGAGACGGTCTGTCGCCGGCCTCGAAGCTCTGCTCCTTCTGCTTGAATATGTCTCTGGGATTGAATGATCTCTGGGAGATCAGAGATTTGGCCTCCTGTGGATGAAAGGGAGTTTTTAAAGGGGACATGAAAAAAAAAAAAGTAGTCTAAATTGAAGCAGCAGAGGTTGAGATATCCTGGTATTTAGTTCAAGAAAAGGCAGGATCCTACATTTCCCACAATGCAACTCTGTAGTTTCTTTCATGAGACTCTCCTGAGTCCAGTAAACTCTTTCAAACTCCACATGTTCAGTTTATAATCACAATAACAAAAATCAAAAATCAAATCTAAGACACAAGCCTTGAGAAATAAAAACTGAAGGAAACTTCGACTCCCAGGGTGCATTTTGTTTTGTATCATCCAATCACAGTGCTTCAAATTCTGGCTAAAAAAATAGAAACGGTAAGAATGCAGGCTTATATTAATTTATTTTCTAATTTAGGGCAGTTTCGTATTCGTCACCGTGGCAACAACGACTGAGACTCGTGGGTAATGTACTATTTAGAGCCGTCCACCGAGATCATGTAAAAACAGCAGAAAACAAATTAGGAAAAAACTGGTGATGAAAACATTAAAAACCTGTACAATGCTTTCATGTTTCTGCTGCAGTCGAAAATATTAATTATAATTATAATTATTTTTTAATACAAAAAAAAAAGACTTGAAACGTTCTCGGGTAGGAAACAAAGACAGACTGATAGATAGACGAATAGCAACATAATAAAATCTGAAAAAAGGAACCAGCAGTAAATATTGAACCACAAACAGGTAAAAATGTGTGTATAAATCTTCTACTTAATCAATCATTACTCACATTTGCTTTCTGAACAGATGCGGCCGAGTTGATTCCGGTCACCTTGTTTCTGTTTTCCTGCTGATCCTGCAGTCGACACATCACATGACGTTAGACTGTTTGCGATGAAACATCGGCACGATTTTTTTTTCCGTCATTTTTGTAAATGATGTTCCAGCCTGGTGCACTGACATAACGTGTAATACACCCGTCAGTCCACCAGAGGGTTAGCCGTGAAAATTACACGCATTAAACAATGCGAGATTAAACAAACCCACGTCTTTCAGCTGGAGGACATAATGTCGCATAATTTGTTCATCTTACCTACGGTATGTTAAATACCTAACAGTAATGTATGGTAACATTACTTAACCACGTGGTTTTTGCTGCCCAGACCACATGTGTGTAATTTTCACGCTTAGGCGATCCAAAACACGACACCGACACGGTGTCCTCTAGTGGACCGCTGGGTGTATTACACGCTTTGGTGTGAAGGTCCAGGCTTTAAGACGCTGGATTGGATCAGCCGGAGGGTCGCATGCGCTAAACTCTACGGCGTTGTGATTGCTCGTTTCTCTGTGAGTAACGTGGTCTGTAACCTTAAGTCCCGGGGATATTATTGCTTTTGAAACAGCGCGTTCGAGTCGACAACCGTTTGAATGTTATCGCTCACATACCTGAATCTGTTCACTGAGTGTTACCGGAGGACTCCACTAGAGGGCGCACCAGAGAAACAATGACATGATTAGAACATTTGACTTTTCCTGAACAACAAACATGGCGACGATCGAGGGGGAGGGTCACTACTTTGCTGGTTTTGAGATCACACAGGGACAAAACGCCATAGGCTCCGCCCACACTCCGGTCTCGGGCTTTCCCCTCACACCTCCACACTGCCCCTACAGGTCAGCTGTATATTACATCTTAACTTCTGAGGACGTGCGCAACCGACGTCAGGCATTCATCATGCTGACGGGTAGTTTAAAGCAAGTTTTATCTCCGACCTAAACCTCCCACAACATAAACAAATATAGCGTGTCCCTCCCGCAGATCCAATCAGTACCAAAAAAAAAAAAAAAAAAAAGTGTTAAATGATCTCACCAGTCGCTGTTGCTCCCTCTCTCTCTCCTCCTCATCCTCCTCTCTCCGCTTCTGATGAATCCTTCAACACAAACACACAAACGGCTCAGTTTCAGCGTCTCCGACTCGCCTTCGTTCGTGTTGGCCGAGAGTTCGACTCACTTCTCCTGTTCGATCTGCTGAGCCCTCTCCTTCGCCCTCCGCTCCCTCTCCTTTGTCTGTCTCTCCTCCATCTCCATCCTGTCCCTCTCCACCTTCTGCCTCTCCTCCTGCGCCCGCTTGCCCTCGTCCCGTTGTCGCCCCTCCTCGTCCCTCTGAAAGGAAGAGAGTGTGTTGGGTCGCGGTTAAATTAAACTACAGGAGTTCAGGTTTACGTGGCGGCGGCTGCGGTTGCCACGAAGGAGAAGAAGGAGGAACCTGAGCTTGAACCCAGAAGTCGTCCTTTCTGGTTTGTTGGATTTCCTCCACGGCGTTTGTTTTCCGATACACCGAACCCTGTCGTGTCAGAGGAGAGGTATCAAACACATATTTTTACCTCCTGGTCTGCAGATCTTCTTCTACACATGCTGTGATTTATGGACGACTTAGGGGCTATTTTTTTTTAAATGTAGCTGTAGGTATTGCGTCTCTAGATTGGATCGGCTGGAAGGATTCACTTAACTCTACAGTGCTCTGATTGGTTGTTTTCATTGGTTGTGGAGCTCAAATGGCCCCTGAACCTATCGTCAACCTTTGGTCCTAACCTTAAACGTGTAACAGCCAATCACAGGCGACGCGTTCCTCCCGCTGATCCAATGTAGCCGTTAAGACCCACCGAAATGTTTGCCTAACTCAGCGCCCTTTGCTTGGTTTTCATTTGTTGTTTTGGTGTTTAAAGTTTTCTGCACATTTTCTGAAAAAATATCATAATTTGAATAAATGTCTGTCGGGCCACGTTCCTGATCTCATCCTGAGTCTGACAAATACGATGACGACACCTAACGGGAGCCATCAGCAGACGGTGAGTGTAAATCGGTGCGTCCTCTCACCACCGGTCCTCTCGGTGCGTCTCTGAACTCCTGTGTTTGTTGGTGGAGGTTATAGCTGCCTCCAGACGCGATGCCCACTTTCGCCAAGATGGCGTCCGGCTCCACGTCGTCCTCGCTGCGGGCGTTTATGGTCACGTGGGCTCCCTGTGATCGCACACATGTAATAATAATAATAATAATAATAAAACATGATGTTTTTTTATTTATTTATTATTTCAACATAAAAGTTCATTAAAAAAAATCAACTTTAAAAAAAAATTGTTGATATAAAAATACTTTTTTTTTTTTTTTGCATTTTATTTACAGGAAGAGAAACAATTGAGGTCCGACTGACCTTCAGGAAACCTGCCATGGAGCTCACGTGGTTGGCGTAGATTCCTTTCCGAAACTCTTTCACACCTTCACCTGTCTGCACGCAGGCGCGCACACACACACACACAGACTTAAATCAATCTGGTGTGTGTGTGTGTGTGTGTGTGTGTGTGTGTGTGTGTGTGTGTGTGTGTGTGTGTGTGTGTGTGTGTGTGTGTGTGTGTGTGTGTGTGTGTGTGTGTGTGTGTGTGTGTGTGTGTGTCTCACCCAGTTTATGAGGACATATTTGGGCAGACCAGAGTTGGGGTCCTGGACTCGACAGAAGGCGTACATCACCTTACCGCTGTTCAGCTCCTCCACCATCTCGTGCAGTCCCCCGTCTACACACACACACACACACACACACACACACACACACACACACACACACACACACACACACACACACACACACACACACACACACACACACACACACACACTGTGTCTGTGTCCACTGCAGTCTCTGATCTCCAGGACCTGACGTGGTCTTCTGCTGCTGGAGTCCATGTACCTCGAGGTTGTCGTGAGTCTGAGCTCAGTTCTAAAAGAGGTTATCTGACCTCTGACCTTTGACCTCTCTCATCAGGCGTCTCCTCCCTCAATGTTTTTCTTTCTCAGTGAAACTCACTCAGATCAGATTCTGGTCCGTGAACGTTAAACGAAGCTCCTTAACCTGCAGCTGCAGGATCTGATGCTGCGCTGCAGCCGCGCGATTGGCCGATTGGATAACTGCACGAGGAAGCAGGGGTTCCTAACAAAAACGAGTTTACGTTTTAAATGCCCGAAATGTGCCACGACTGTAACATCTGGACGCTGTAGTTCACGATGCGTCGTCACGGTTACACGAGCGGCAAAATCAGCCAAAAGGTAAAACACTTTATACATTTAAATTACCTCCACGTGCTTAATTTCACACTTTTGTCCATATTTTATTTCATTAATGTCTTGTCTTGTGTTAAATTTGATCTGTTTTCATAAGTTGTATTCATTAATTTATTTTTAATCACATTTGAACATGTTTATATGTTCCTTTATATCAACACCGCATGTCATTTTCTTGCTTTGAAGCACTTTGAGCTGCATTTCTTGTATTAAAGGTGCTATTAAAAAAAAAAAAGTTTATTATTATTTATTATTATTAATATAAAAGTGGCCTATTTAATGTATTTCGAGGTTTCCTGAGCCCTCACCTCCCGTCTCTGCCAGACGGACGTCACTGCTGTTTCCCTCGTAGGTGAACAGCGCCCTGCGAACAGACAAGAGACAGCAAGACGTACAACAGCTGATCACAAAGTTCAGCCAACAAGCATCTGCAGCTGATCCTCCTTCCCTTTCTTCTCCCGAGTGGAGTCAGCTCACCAGTTTGTGTCCGACTTCCCGTCCACCACTTCTTTGTAAGCGGCCATCAGCGCGGTTCCGTTCTTACTCAGATTTACCGCCATTTTTCTTCCCGCTTCATCCAAACCAGTCCAAACAGGTGAATCTGAGGAACCCAAACAGGAGGAAACAAACAGCTGAGATCGTAGAGAGAGAAGAACCCCCCAGGTAAATCAGAGCAGAAGGACCGAGGCTCTGATTTACTCTGATTTCCAAGGCTGATTCTGCTCCCGTGATGAGTCAAAACCTGTCGGGTTGGAGGATCCAAACCTGATCAGCCGCATTCTTCCACCGGTTCCTCCCCTTTGACTTCCACTCCTTCGCTCATCAGCAAGACAAGGAATGAACGTAGAGGAGAAACAAAACATGCATTTATTCAGGTTTTATTCATTCTGCACATGCGTGACCTCTTCATGTACAGGTCATGCGATGCAGCTCTCCATCGCTTCCCGGTCAACCAGAGATCATCAGACACTCCCCGCCTGAGGCTGTCTGCCTTCTGTTTTTCAGCTTTTTCTTTTTTTTTTAATGATATATCGACTGAACTCATCAATCTCGAGTCTGCAAGGATTTTCTTTCTGACCACTAGGGGGAGATATAACACAGGAAATATGAACCTCAGTAACCCAAAGGGACAATAAATAAATAAATAAATATAAACAAAAAAATCTTCACCTATTATCAGCAGATCTCATTAAAAGATCGACACGTTCTGACAGCCCTCTAATTAGTTTTTTTTTTTAAAGCGCAATTATAATAGTATTCGATGAATTGGTCCAGAGGTGTGACGACAACACCTCCATCAGAGCAGAAAACATCACCGACACTAACGCGCTGATAAAAGTTTACAGTTGATTAAATACAAATTAATTCGTCATCAACATGCATGCGTGCGTGCAGAAACCTAGAAGCGTCACTGCGTGACGTGCAGTTCTGTGCTTTGAGTGTAATTTGGTGATTTTCTCATGTTTCGACTGTATTTGCACGATGACAACTAGCCCCACGCTAGTCACTTCATGCTACATGGGGATCTGAACTCCAGATCTTGAACACCGACAAGACAAGAGTTCACCGGCTTCACACATGTAAAACATGTAAAAATGATCAGCAATTTAAAACAAACCATATTCCTGTTTTTAAAAAGTTCACCATTTGCTGATTCATCCAATTTTAGAGGCAAAAATTTCACCCGTCGACTGGTTTGTGTGTTGGTTTGGCACGTGCTGCACAATATCTAAAATCATTCCCTTTTTGTTTTGATGTACATCTTCGCAACAGTTCAAAGTTATCAATAAAAAAAAAAATTAAAAAACGTTTCTTTTCTGGGTGTTGTTTTATGTCATTTTTGTGCCTGTTTGTATCAG
>NW_027210634.1:3100000-3122500 GCF_029030835.1 Brachyistius frenatus | reverse complement strand
GAGGGAATTTATCTAATGACCCCATAATGACTTGTGGGAAACATTTAGTGATTTTGTATTTCAGGAGAGAACTTGATGCTTTTTGAAGTCTATTGGAGCCCCTAGTGGCCCTCAGTGGTATTGCACTTCAAGACACTTCTGCACGGGCTTCACTTTTCAGACCTGGAAGCGTCGAATATTTTAACCTACAGTCTCCAACGCAGCCATCTCGTTGTTTAGGCGTACAGTCTATGTTTCTTTTTTTTTCTTTTTTTTTATCAATTAATTGTAAACAAAACAGTGACAATCATGTTTTTTTTTTTTTTATTGTCTGATAGTCACAAATTGAACATTGTAACTTCATAAAAACTACAAATCTTCCAGATGATTTTTGGGGCATTTCTCGCTCAATAATTCATCAAACTTTCAAATGCCCGACAACTGATTTTTTCCCTCTGGTAGTTTTCACTTCTTAAAAATGCTCTCTTTGTGTTCTCGTCATTGGAGGAGGAAGAAAAACTGGGTGAAGCGAGAGAATCAGCACATCTGGAGTCGGGAGCACGCCCAGGTCTCCGGTTTCACCTTCCACCGTCGCGAACAGGAAAACGAGGTCACGGACCTGAAACCTGCGAGTGTTTCGCGGCTGATTTTTTTTTTTTTTAAACATCCACCCCCTCCACTCCGACTCCTGGCGGGCCTCTTCGTCCACTTCATCCCCGTCAGGCAGATTGAGATGTGACGGGGGCTGCTGGAGGGTGGAAACACGGCGGAAAAACACATAAACTTCGGTCACAGAAACAGTCATTGTGCAGCAGCAGCTGTGTGAGGGGGGGGGGATTACGGATGGGGTGGGGGTGGAGGGGGGCCTCATGAGTTCTGGCTCAGCTCCAGACAGTGAAGATCCCCCCCCCCCTCCTCACACCTCCCCACCCCCGGGGGCTATGCAGGACCCCGGGGTGGGGAGGAGGAGGGGAGAGGCTGCATACCTCGGCTCAGTCGTAACCTCCTACTGTACGATGAGCGGTGACCCCGACGGCACAGCTCGCAGCGGGCAGCGAGACGTTCCCCGGTGTGTGTGTGTGTGTGTGTGTGTGTGTGTGTGTGTGTGTGTGTGTGTGTGTGTGTGTGTGTGTGTGTGTGTGTGTGTGTGTGTGTGTGTGTGTGTGTGTGTGTGTGTGTGTGTGTGTGTGTGCGGAGGTATGAGGGCCCGTCGCCGGAGAGGAAATCCCTCTTTTGTTTCCCGGGGAAGCCGAGTGTGTGTTTAACGGAAGGAAACTGGAAGACGTTTTGCAGGAAGAAGGATGAATCGTCTCAGAAAGAGAAAGTCATGAAGAGGAGCCTTTAGTCACCTGATCACATCGACATAACTCAGATAACAAACAAAACAAAAAAAAAGCACTTTATAGGACAAGTTTGCTCCTTTTTTTTTTTTTTTTTTAAGTCTGTTAAAATAAAAGTCAGGTCCTGGTATGACCGCATGATTTTTATCACAAGAAGTCATTACATATTACTCCTTATTAGGGTGTTGGTAAAAAAAAAAATAATCAAAGATTTTTTTTTCCTCAACTTGCAATTTCTGCCTACTTTTATTTGCAAAACATTTTTTTTTTTTTAA
Organism: Brachyistius frenatus; assembly: GCF_029030835.1. Lineage (NCBI taxonomy): Eukaryota > Metazoa > Chordata > Actinopteri > Embiotocidae > Brachyistius > Brachyistius frenatus. The sequence continues at coordinate 3,120,906 of NW_027210634.1, read as the reverse complement.
CCAAAAATTCCACAAATTACCTCCCAATTTTTGAAAAATAAAACCCCTCCATGAAGTCCTGGAGGGACATTTTAATTAAAAAAAATTGAATTAAGTCCTGGTTGTTTTGTTTCATAAAAAAATTAAATGAAAGCATTAAGAATTAAACAAACAAAGTGACTCACGCCTTGTTTCTGTAATTTAAAAAAAGATTCCTACAATAAATGTGTCAATAAACAGATTTTTTTTTTTTTTTGTTAGTTGTTTTCTCAATAAAAACTGTGAATACAATTTCAGACTGACTGGAGACCTGTTCTAATGTCAAAGTTTCCTCATTAATTTGATTGAACTTATAAAAACAGGCCTGTTTTTCCACATTATAAGCTTTAATCTCATCCATAAACCTGATCTGCAGGAGGCAGAGAAACAAAGAAAATGCAGAACGACCTTGAAGAAGAGGAGAAAAACTAAACAAAAAAGACTCAGAGGGGGGAACATTCGAGCCGATCCATCCTAATTGCCACCAGGCTTTTCTCCACGGGGGGCCACGATTGAGTTGCGAGTGGTAGCAGTATAATGAGAATGTTTATGTGTTTCTTTGTGCTCGAATGGGAGAAAATACAAACCTCCTGGAACACAAAGCACTTAATCAACATTACATGTGTCAGATAAATGCAGAAAAGCAGGAATTAATGTTGTATTTTTAAGGACAAAGTCTGGTGGTATTCTGTTGTTTTTTTTCCCTTCTCATTAAATCTCGTGCGCAGACACGAACCAGCATGTCAACAGTTGAAGAACTGCGTGGGTGAAATAGCATAAACAAATAAGAGAATTGAGAGTTGTTGTTTTTTTAAAACAATTTGTCATCCTTTTCCTCAACTAATAAACTAAATTAACTAAAACGTTTGTCACTTGAAAATGAATCGGCAACAATCCCAATTATTAACTTTTATTTGTCATTTTTCAGCATACATACCAAATATTCTCAGTCGCCGGTTTGTCAGATGTTACTTTTGGAAGTTTTGCCAGTTCTATATGTAAGTAAACTCAAAATTACAGACAAAAAAACCAACACATTTGAACACATTGATTTGACCTTTCATTGGTAAAAAAAAAAATAAATAAAATAAATCAATTTATTATTAGAGAAAGTACTTAAGGATGAAAATATTTGTTGGTTGCATTTGTTGCAGGACTTCTGTGATGGAATAAGAAAACATAAGTGTTTATTCATGTGTTAATCAGCTGAAACAACAATAAATGATGCGCTCATTAGTTATATTTTGATTAAACAGAACTTTATTTGGAGATACTTGGTCAATATAAAGTCAAATAAAAGTAGATAATTAATTAATTAATGACGCAGGGCCCCTTTAGTTGACCACTAATATGAATCAAACTAGTGTTAAACTTGTAAGGTTTTTTTTTGGGGGGGGGAGGGGGAGGCCCCCCCGCTGCCAGTGTCTGGGGCCTCAGCCCGGCTGTCCTCTTTGTCCGTCCCCGAAGTCTCGACGTGAGAAAAGTGTCCGACTGCTCCTTTAAAACTGTGAAAGTGTCCCTTTATTCCGTCCTAACTCCTCCTTCCCTCCCTCCTCTTCGGGTCAACCTGTTGTTTCCTGGTCCAGGATCAGTTCAGCTGTGCCACCGTTACGGGCTCCGCGCTCCTCCAGGGCTGATCCCGGGTCAGTGAAGATCCCCACTCCCGCCCTCCTCCTCCTCCTCCTCCCCCCCCTTCCTCCTCCTCCTCCTCCTCCCTTCCGTCGCTCCACCGCGGCCCCGCGGTCCTCTCCGTCCACTCCGCTCCGGAGACACGCAACCACCCGGGTGTTGTTTCCCACGCCTCCACAGCGCGCCTCGAAGCAGCAAAAACACGGAAAATATGCGGAAACGAGCGCTTTTTTTAACGGACGTCTGCGGGAATGATGCGGGTTTCGGTGCGGACTCGCGATGCCGCGATTAAATCACAAAAGGCCTCCACTTTTTCCTCCGGAGTAACTGCACACCGGAGGACGTGAACTTTTTTCTGCGCTCGGATTTACCATGTCAGCGGCTCCGAGTCGCTCCGGGGTGATTTTTACGATCGTATTTTAACCATTTTGGATCATCTCCGGTCGATGCGACGCAGTTTTTTTTAATTTTCTGCTTTCTCGGTGGAAACGAGCTCCGAGGAAGCACTTTTTTTTCCGCACCTCAGGAATTCGACGCCAGAAAACTGAGACGGTCCGTGAACGCCGCAGGTAGCTAGCCCGAGCTAGCCAAGTAGCTAGTTGTTTCTAAAGGCGGTTTTTTGTTTTGTTTTTTGTGGGTGTTTATTGAACGAACCAAAAGGACGAAAACCCCCCCCCCGGACATAGCGTCAACTCTGTCTGCGAGGCGTTTGACAAGCAGCTGGGGGTAGCTAACTACTTTGTGGAAGGTTTTCCAGTCTCTTCAGGGTTTTTTTTTTTTTTTTTTTTTTTTTTTTTTTTTTTTTTTTTTTTTTAAGAAACTGTTAAGTTCCTCCTGAACTCCGCCCGGATCGTTGAGTCGCCGACGCCGCCAAACGGCCAGAAAAAAAATATGCCGCAGCTGAACCAGACGGACGGAGACGACCTGGGAGCCAACGATGAGCTGATCGCCTTCAAAGACGAAGGGGAGCAGGAGGAGGAGAAGAGGAACGTGGCCGCCGGACGGGACCTGGACGATGTCAAGTCCTCCCTGGTCAACGAGTCCGAGACCAACAGCAGCTCGGACTCCGAGGTGAGCTTTTGTGCGGGCGGGTGACCCCCGGTGCGCCCGGTGCGTTCACTGTCAAGTCTGCTCTGTGCCGGACCGGTGTGTTGTTTACTGTCAGCGTGATGCGTTCACTGTCGATCGCATTGCGTTCACAAGTTAAGTCTGCTCGGTGTGGGGGCTGATGTTGTTTTACCGTCAAGTCTGCCCAGTGCTGCCGTGGTGCGTTCACGTGTACTGTGGTGTTCCCCCCCCCCACCCTCCCCCCCCTGCAGGCAGACAGACGCCCGAAGCCCTTTCCAGATGTGTTGGCCAGGCTCAGACAGAGCCAGCTGTTTGAAGAAGGTACGTGGATGGTGATGATCACTGTTTAACAAATTTTTTTTTAATTTTTTTTTGGGGGGGAGGGGGGTATTCTGACTTTTTTATTCATCAAAACAAAACTTCAGAAGGTGTCATTTTTCTGTTGTGTCAATTTTTTTGACAGTTTTTATGGCGTTTCATCCACTAGTTTTAAAATTAGTCCGCAGATGAATCGATAAACGAAGGAGCTGTTCGCTGCAGCCCCGGTCAATAGATTAATGAAACTTGAAATGAAAGAAAACGTGACATTGACGCTCAAAATAAGGCCTTGAATTTCAAATACGTCTTCAATATTTTCATTGTTCTGCCATGTGTCCGGTTGATGTTAATTGATAAATTGAATAACTCTTAAATTATTGACATATGCAGCCAAGTATGCAACAGTATTAAACTGAGTTCAGCTAAAAAGGTCTTAAATTTGGCGCAGACCTCGGTTCCCCAGAAACCATGAGGAAGTTATTAAAGTAATTTTCCCAAACTTCCCTGCAGAGCTTCTACACATTATCCAGCTGTTTTTACAAGAGCAGCTCTCTCCTTTAACAGTGAGCCGTTCCCTGTGTGTTTAAATTACTCTTTAAAGTCCCTCTCAGACACATGAATGTAGCTCTGCCGCTTCGTAGCGACAGGACAGGAAGTTCTAACGTCACTTCCTCGGCCGTTGTGATTGGTCGGAACCACAGACGGCAAATAAAGGTGGCCGATGTGTCACAGCCTCTTTCCCCTCGAATAGAATTAAAGCCAAAATAAGTCAAGAGTTGTTGGCTGCCATTTTGTTTTGGTAAACATTGAATCAAATGACAAAAAAAAAAAAAAAAAAAAAGACGATATATGTGATAAAATATCAGACTTAATAATAATAAAATGTCGGTAAAAAAATAATTTTCGAACATATGTCCAGGAAATATTAATACCAGAAGCTAAAATCTGTCAGACATGTCATGTACAGCCACACGTGTGCATTTAGTGAGAAGGGGGCGGGGATTGTATTTTGACCACGCCTCTTGTCCCGCCCACCTACAATGCCACACCCTCTGAACTTAACGGGGCCCCCCCAGCTGCTGTCGTGCTCCGGTGAAGGCATATGTAAAAACCAGACGTGTGCCGGGGGCCGGAGACGTTCCCTGCCTCTTGACTTGAGTCGTGAGATGTTACCTCGTCTCATTTTTTTTTTTAAATCGTAGAGTGACGTCTGTCTGAAGCGTCTCTCGGTCTGACGTTAAATCTTGTCTCTCAGCTCTGAGGAAGCAGCAGGACGGAGGTCTCCTCCAGCCGCCTCCGTATGTCGGATATCCCTTCTTCATGCTGCCCGACCTCGGCAACCTCTGTGGTCCCTACCTCGCCAACGGAGCCCTCGCATCAAGTGCCCGCACGGTAAGACGGCCGGCCCTTTTTTTTTCTTTCTTTTTTTACAAAGGTCGCCGTGTCCGACAGCGATGGACAGTTACCTGTTTCGATCTGCTCGTTCTCACCTGCACTTCTTTTATTTTGAAGGAGTTACAAGCAGAACTTTCAACTGCCTTTAAACTGAAGGGACATGTTGTTGTCTGTGGACGGTTGAGCCTCAAGCGTTTTATTCGACTGATATTTGGAGGCCTTTAAACTAAGACGTGATCCAAAACCATAAACTGAGCAGTGTCATGTTTGTCTCCTGACCCTTTTTAGGGTCCTGCCCCTCAGGTTGGAAACCACAATCTTTGTGATTTTGTTTCTTTGGGCTTCGGAGAAAGTTCGTTTTCTTTTTTCTTTTTTTTCTTTTTTTTTTTGCCATGTTTATAAGTGGAGGACATTATTGAATGCTGATCAAATTATTGCACCCCTCTTCTTTTTTATCGATCATCATCTTCTTCCTTTGAATTAAACATCTCGGTGAACGTTTCCCGTCACAGATCCGGCTGATGAGACTCAGACACTCGGGAGCGTTTCGTCCTGAAATGTTCGCGACTATCGGATCGCTAATATTCACATCGATTGATCTTCCTGCAGAGTTCGTCTGCAGAAACTTGAACCAGGAGTCTTGAGGCAGAATCGGCTGCATCACAGTGTTTTGATACCGACTCGCCTCGGAGCGGTCTGGTGTGCATGCAGTTGGTGTGTGTGTGTGTGATGACGAAATGGTGTGTTGTGTTTGTTCAGGTCAGACAGGCCCGGACATAGCCCACCCGCAGCAGGAATGATGGAGCGCTGTGCGGCAGATTAGCTGCTCCAAGATAGATTAAACTAATATTTACCACATCGCAGTTCTGAATCTGAAAGCTGCCTCGGTGGCAGACAGAAGACTTAGTATGCAGTCTATGTAACGACATGAGTCAGCAAGTCGTTCTGACTGATTGCGGTTCAGTTCAAGTCAGTCTGTGGTGTCGGGTCTTTCTTTTTTTTTTTTTTTTTTTTTTTTATCAGTCAGAGTCCCGTTTGCCTCGTCTTGAAACCCGACTCCTCTTCTTTGAGGGTAAAATGTTCATATGGCAACGTTTCAGCCTGAAGAACATTTAAATACAAACATTTTCGGCTCGTGAAATATTTCCCTGAGAGAGCAGAGGAAAAACTTCAGATGTTTGAGTTGTCTTCATGTAAAAAAACAAAAACAAGATTCCCTTCGCATCGTATCGAACAGCAAGATGAAGCTGGAGGATTGAACTTTTATTTCATTTTTGCTTCCTCTCAGCTTCCCGTTCGCACGTAGGCAACGTTTTTTAATGCGATTTGAAGGGTCCCTTCCGCTTTATTTCAGCCTCCTGTGTTGAAGCGTGGCGAAGTTCATTTGTACGGCACATTTCAACAGCACGGCAACTCCAAGTGCTTTCGACAAAAAAAAAACACCGAAAGCATCGAAACGCCAAGCGAAACAAACGCGCCACCAAAACAAAAACGAGCTAAAATAGGCCGAAAAGTTCACTGCGTCTGCTGCGTCTCCGCGGGTCAGGCCGACTTTGAGCTGTTTCCTCGTCCCTCGTCGTCTTTCCCGAAAGCCCGGGCGTGTGCCGACGCGTCGGCGGGTGTTTTCTTTGCTTGCGTGGTCGTTGTTTACCTGCGCGCGCGTTGTCGACCTCTGAACCCTCCCCAACCCCGACGAGGTGAATCCACACCCTGTCCAAAGTGGTTCCACGGCGTCACACCTGAGCAGCGGTGAACGGCGGGAGGACGAGCGTCTGCGTGTTAATGCTCCCGTGTTGGTGTTTCTGTTAAAAAAAAAAAAAAAAAAGGCGCCGCTGCTTGTTTAGTTTAAAGTTGGTACCCCGCCCCACCTCTACCCCTTTTCAGCCGGTCCCTCCGTTTCCTCCGACATTGTCTCCGGAGTCTTAAAATACCAGGAGGATGACCTGTCTGCAACAACTCGCTTCCCTGTGCACACATGAAGCAGCTACGCACACGGGACACGTCCAGACTTTTGTTTTCGCTTTATTCTGCGTGTTTGTCTGTAAGCGGGATGGAAATAGAAAACGCCGTGACGAGTTTAAACACCAACCTTGAGCGAGGTCGTAAGCGCCACAAAGTCTTGCCGCGATTTTTGCCGAGAGGCTGCCGACGCCACGAGTAAAAGGCTGGGTGAGAAAGTTCGGAGACGGTTCCTGTTGCGCGCGAACGGTGCGCAGCGAAGCGATAACCTCCACGAGGAAGTGTTCCGAGTGTCGTCTCTCGATCGACATCAGCGCCTGAGCTCCACACGTCAACGTGACCGCCGGTACGTTTGTGATTTCACCACGGACCTGAAAGTGGAGCAGAGAAACATCCGATTTTGGGTTCAGTTTTTGGTGTGTTTGTCATGTTGGGGAACCCTGGTTGCCACGGCGACCACAGTTCAGGTGCTTTGTGTTCTCTGGGTTTTAAAAAAGACGCCGTAACGGACAGGTTGACTGAAACAAACTGACAGAGAGGGAAGAAGAAGAGCACAACAAGGACAACGAGGAACAGGTGGAACTGATCAGGGGGCGGGGCTAACCATCGTACAAAAGGACAGGAAGTGAAGTAATTTCAAAAATCAAACGGGAAGCACAAAACCCAGACTGACCTGAAGACTACGAAGCAGAAAAGAAGTCCGAACCGGAACAGAGCCTCAGGAGGTCCCGGTGGAACTCGGTGTTGACAGTCTGACCCTGGGGGGGGACGAATTCACGGTGACACAACCACCGCCGTCGTCAAAGAAAACCCACCCGGTGTCTCCTGAGCCGACGCGCCTCCTTCGGTCTTGGACGGTGAAGCTCCGCCTCCTCCTGAAACGTTGAACGTCTCTCAGAACACCTCGCCCGGCTCGTCGCTTCATCGCCGCAGACTTTCTGAAGCGCTTCGAGGGTCGCCGTTGACCGTTTCCAGAAGTTTGACCCCAAAATCTTGATGTTTCTCTGCTCCGGGTTTCACGTCCGCGGCGAAATCACAAAACGTTCACGTACCGGCGGTCACAAAAAAAAACGTCGATCAAGAGACGACACTTGGGACACTTCCTCGTGGAGGTTATGGCTTCTCCGAATAACCTTCAACTCTTTGTGTTGAACTGTGTGTTTCATAAACAGCAGTGAGCCTAATAACTTTCTCCTGAACTCCACAGGGTTTCATACTACCCGCAGTAATAGACTCTGATTGTGTGTATGTGTGTGTGTGTGTGTGTGTGTGTGTGTGTGTGTGTTCCTGGTATTTCCAGCAGCTGGATCCAGTTAGCGCTCTCTTCCTCGGGCCTCTGAACGGGTGGGGGGGCTCGCGGGCTCGCTCCGAGTTTCTACGTGTTGTGTGCTCTGTGGGTCGCTGCAGATGTCTGTGCAGTCAGGAGGGGGAGGTGTGGCGCGGTGCGGTGCGGTGCGTACATGTGTGCTTGCGCCACGGACTGTATATAAAAGTGTTCGTAGCTTCCGGATCTGAAAAACGAGGCCTTAAGCTGCAATACCACCGAGTGCCACCAGAGGTCGCCTCCACGGACTCCCATTCCAACTTCTCTCGTGAAATTCTCGGGCAATAAAATATTCCCCGCGAGTTATCTCGGCGTCCTCAGCTAAAGTCGCTCCTTAGTTTTTCTGGCGCTCCGTCTGAAAATAATCCCGTCGTTAATGAGAAAATAAGTTTGAAAAAGATGTCTATTTGGGGGGGGGGGGGGGGGGGGCGTCTGTTTGATTGACAGGCCTGTGGTGCGGGTATCGGTGGGCGGGACGTATTATCGTCTGGTTTCCAATCAGGTCAGTCAGACCCGCCAGAGCTCGCTCCTCCCCCCCCAGCTCGTCCAAATACGGTCACTTCCTGCTCCAAACCGCTCCGAAACTAGCAAGATGGCGACGGACAAAACCCGAACTCGAGGCTTCATAACGTCCGTTCACGAACCGACGGCTGACTGAACTCTCCGGCCCCTCGTGTTGCGTTACGATAAAGTTCTGCTCGGGCACCTTCAACATGACAAAACGGAGGTGGAGAGAAAAAATATGACGGGGGCTGCTTCTTCTGCGATCAACGAACACGGCGCCCTCTAGCGGACTGACGGGTGAACTGCACGCTCTGGCGTCGTATCACAACACCAGAAATAACATCACAGGCATGGAGGGTAATGGTCCGTTTATAAAAGGAGCGTTTGTTCTCTCGGTCTGCCTCCACAGTATCTGCCGTTCCAGTGGCCTCTGCTGGACGTACCGGGAAGAGCAGCCGGCAGAGACACGGCGACTCCGACACGCATGGTAACACACACACACACACACACACACACACACACACACACACACACACACACACACACACACACACACACACACACACACACAGTGTGGGTCAAACAATCTGCCTGTAAAGCGAAATCACACTGCTGCTGTAGTTCCTGCTGTCTGCCTGTAGAGGGCAGCAGGTGTCTTCATATCTATTGTATCTGATTGTGAAAAACCTGCAGCTGTAAAGTCCAGAAGCTCTTGAGTATCTGAACGTGATGGCCCGAGAGAAGAGACACAACACGCTAAAGCTAATGGATAAAATATTTACACGCAAGTTTACAGTAAAATAATAATGATTTTTTTTTTTATGATAATAATATAATTAATCATAATAATTCTAACTCATTGTGTGTGTGTGTGTGTGTGTGTGTGTGTGTGTGTGTGTGTGTGTGTGTGTCCAGTCCAACAGCGTGCCCGTGGTGCAGCACCCCCGCATGTCCCACCTCCACCCGCTGCTGTCCTACAGCCCCGAGGCCTTCTCCCCTCAGAGGGCCTCACCTGGCTTCTCTCCTGACTCAGGTGAGCCCCCCACCCCCCCACCCCCGACCCCACCCCACCAAAATACTCCGGCACAGAACACGCACTCCGAACAGCTTTGACGTCAACCTGTTAAACGTTACCTGTGCCGCCCGCAGGTGTGTCGAGGTCCCAGCACGCCGCCTGCTACCCGGTCTCCCCCGGAGGTGTGGCTCAGATCACACACCCTCTCGGATGGCTGTGAGTCCCAACGCTTCGTTGCGAAGATGTTTTTATTCAATTGTGATTTCGCACGCAAAAAAAAAAAAAAACAACAACGACCTCCGATCAGGTCGTTGTATTGTATCGTAGAGAAGTTTGAAGCTGCAACCAACGACTGTTTTCATTATCATTTTTGAAACACTCGCAGCTGGAAACGGTGAAGTCCAGATGCGCCGAGATATAAAAACTTGACTTTGCGTTGATTTAAAAAAACAAAAACAAAAACTGCAGATTCAGTCCAGAACTTCCACTGACAGTCTTGTGTTTTGCGTCCGCAGGCCGGGGCAGACCATGTATCCCATCGCGGGGGGGTTCAGTCCCGCAGCTCTCGCCATGAACGCCTCCATGTCGAGGTGAGAACTGAAAGCGTGCGACGGGAAAACAGGAAGCGGATTTATTTGTGTACGCTTTAGAGACACGGATCTGGAGTTTCACGGATGATTTTTCAGAATAAAACATCTGTTGAAGGCCCACGTGTTTCTGTGATGCACTTTATTTTGAAATCCATCCGCTCCACCTGGTGGAGGAAGCTGATATAACCGACACAAACAAACATGCAGTTTACTGTCCTCCTGTTGTTTTTTAATTTCAAATTTCCTCCGATTGCTTTTTCAAACTTGAAGAGCTCTGATTGGTCGGGTTTTAAAATTGAGTCGGGAATCCTCGCCGAGTTCTGGATTTTGTTGGTGTTATTACAATAAATTATAATATTTTGAGAATTAAGGCAGGAATTTATGACAAATAAGTAAAAAAAATATTTATATATATATATATATATATTTCTGTATTAATGTCAGTGTTTGGAGAGAAGTTAAAAATTCACAAAAAATGTTTTTTAAAAAGTGTCCACGGCATCTTTGTTAGTTTTTGTTGGGTCGTTTCCCTGAAAACCAACTTCTGTAACTGCATAAATAAAGGTGTCAAAACGGTAAAGTGTGTTAAATCAAATGTGCGTAATGGGAGGCTGTAGCTCCCGATGGTGTACCATCGCTGTGTTGTAAGTCGCTTTGGATAAAAGCGTCCGCTAAATGAAATGTAATATTTCCTGTCGTCAGTCTGCTGTCGCCTCGTCTGGTGCCGACCGCCCAGTCGTCCGTCGCCCACCACGCCTTCATGCCCGTGGCGGTGAAGCAGGAGCCGGGAAGCAGCTGCCAGCCGGGGTAACCAACAACAACAACAACAACAACAAACAATAACAACCCACAGATAAACCCACCAATTTAACATGTTCTCTCCGTCCGTGTTCCTGCAGGAGGTCGACGGCCGACTCCCAGAAGGAGGAGGAGAGGAAGCCTCACATCAAGAAGCCGCTCAACGCCTTCATGTTGTACATGAGGGAGGAGAGACCCAAAGTGGTGGCTCAGTGCAAAGTGAAGGAGAGCGCCACCATCAACCAGATCCTGGGACAGAGGGTGAGGAGGGGGGGGGGGAGTTGGTGGGTGTGGCCATGTCGAGACTAAAGTTATTATTTATTTTTGAAAGAGCAAAATTTTGTAAGAGCAAAAATACTTTGAGAATACAGTTGTATTATTTAGAAAATACAATTTTAAGTTTACCAGAATTTTTTTTTAATTTTTTTTTTACTGTTTAATGCTTAATATTTTAATAAAGTGGAAAATGTGTGAAAATAATAAAATATTATGACATGAAAGTCAAAGTATTTGGAGAGAAAAGTTTCGTTTTTTTTTTTTTCTGTAATTAAAGTATAATTTGACCAACAAAAAAAAAAAAAAATGCAGGAATAAAGTCATAATAGTTTAATAAAAAGGATGAGATGTCTTTTAGAAATGATATAATGTATATATGTAAATTAATTTGAGAAGAAAATATTTCAAGAATAACGTCATGCTGCAGTAAAATGTCGATAATATTCAGGAAATGGTCGAAATATTTTTTTGAATACATTTTTTTTTTATCTTTCAAGAAGTTTAGAATTGACGACAAAAAGTGCAAACTTTTCAAGATGAAGAAAAAAATAATGGTTCCACAATCGTGTCAGAATTTGCGGAGAAAAGTTTGAATATTCTAATAATGACGTCGTAACAAAGTCATCAAATTATTTGTGTTCTGAGAATCAAGTATTTAAGAAAATTTAAGATCATATTTTCAGAATAAAGTAAAAAAAAAAAAAAAAAATAATAAGTCATACTGTGTGAAAAGTTTCAGGAAAAAGATGTTGGAAATGAAACTGTTATTCTAATATTCTGGACAAACCGCATATTACTTGTATGATGAGTATTTCATCTCGTCATATTAAACGTTGATTTCCTGAAGTCGTCGCTCTGACGTCTCTCGTCTCTCCTCAGTGGCACTCGCTGACGAAGGACCAGCAGGCCAAATACTACGAACTGGCTCGGAAGGAGAGGCTGCTGCACTCCAAGCTTTACCCCGGCTGGTCGGCCCGAGACAACTACGTGAGTACGCCCGACCGGTCGCGTGACACGGCTCGGAGGTCAGCTGACGTCGAGTGCCGCCCCCGCTCACCTGTCTGTTCTCTGCAGGGCAAAAAGAAGAAAAGGAAGCGGACGAAGAGCGAAACTCAGCTGGAAGGTGAGACGACAGAATGGTCGAACGTCGGCGGGTTGTTGGTTTTGCTGGCAAAAAAAAAAAGGCTGTTTGTTTGTTTATTTGTCGGGGTGTGATCCGAGGGTCGGAGCCGTCACAGTGAGCCAAATGCGTGTCTTTGTGTTTGCGCCTCAGTTGTTACCGCGGCGACCGCAGACGACTTCCCCCTGCAGCTGAAGAGGCCCCGCGTCCTGCCCGAGCCCGAGCCCGTGGAGTCGCCGCCGCCGCCGCACGTGCTGCGCGAGCAGCACGCGCGCCCTCACCCGACCCAGACGCACGCCGTCTCCCACCTGACGCACACACACCTGTCCCAGGCCAGCCCCGCCTCCTCGCTGGACTCCCCGGCGACGCCCACCACGGCGCTGGCCTCGCCCGCCGCCCCCGCCGCGACGCACACCGAGCACACGCACTCGTCGTACGGCGGCCACACGTCGCCGTACGCGGAGCAGCTGCAGCCGCTGTCCCTCACCACCAAGCCCCACCGGACACCCCTCTCTCTTAGCCACGCCCCCGCCGGACCCTCTACGCCGTCCTCAGGCAACCCCTCGCCCCACGCCTCCTCCTCCTCTTCCTCTTCCTCCTCCAGGGGCTCCCCGCGTCCTTTCCTCGTCCCGCCTCCTACCTCCGCCCACCAATCAGCGGCGAGCTCTCACGGTGCCTTAACTCAGTCGCAGCCGCTGGCGCTCCGAAGAACCAATCAGCTGTGAGGATTCCGATGACATCACGCCTCACACACGTGACCTCTTTTTTTTTTTTTTTTTTTTTTACAAAACAACTGTAAATACGCCTCCTTCTTCTTTTTTTTTTAAAAGCTTTTTTTTTTATAGATGTATCACGTTTTATATTAGTACGAACAGGACGCTTCGTTGGTCAATATTTGACTGTTTTTTCGACAAACTTTTCACTTTTTCTAATGTTCAATTGGAGACACAGAGCTGTTTGTTTCACACTGCTTTTTTCACCTGGTAGTAATGAGTTTAAATCTATTTTTTTCTGTGGTAATAAATCTTCATGGAGTTCAGACGTGCTGCAGGAAGTTTTTATTCTCCGCATCAGACGGAAAGGTGAGGTGAAATGGACGAACGCCAGAAACGGGCTGGTTTTTCAGCATTATTCTAAGACAGGATTATACTGATTTTATTAATATTACATAGCTGAAACAAAGCAGTCCCAAAGACTTGCTTTATGTGCGAATTAAAGGACACATCTGGGGTCAAAAATAACTCGCAGTGTCGCATACTGCATGGTTAGAAAGTGAGTTTCTGAGTATTTTTTGGGGACCAAATACAATATTTTCAATTTTGTCTGAATTTAGAAGTAATAAAAAGGTTTTGATAATATAGAAGTAAAGTGCAAAAAAAAAAGTATTAAAAATAGAAAATTGGAGAATTAAAAATAATAAATACTAAAATCAACAGCATTTAGGATTCATAAAATATGACTTTATTAATCATTGAAAACCGCTTAATAAACAACTTTTGACTTCAGATCTAAAAATGTCTGCTGTTTTCTTGCAGTAGTCACAGCAGATCTTTGTCTTTAGTATGAGTAACTCATTTCCTGCCGGTCGTTTATCTGAATAGAAACCAATCCCAGTTCAATTCAGGTAAAATAAACTGGTCATGTTTTCAGGTAAGCAGACGAGTGACAACTAATCCTGAAGAACAAACACATCGGGGAGTCACGTGGAAAGATTCCACAACGCTGTTTCCTGGCACATGAAGAAAAAGACAAAAGTTACGCAATGCCAACTCGTGATCATTCAAGGGAAGTCCATATATGGTGACAGGTGTAAAGAGCGGTGTGGCTACAGACATGAGATACACTCACTGAAAGCAGCAAACACATCAGTACAAAATACACAAATATATATGTTACTGTGCAGAGAATAGAAGTTTTGACTTCATGTCCTCATTGATTCAGATCTTTCTACGTCAGCTGCTGCTTCCTGATCTGGAGGATGTTCTCATTTACAGTTTTATTGGCATTGGGATAACCGAGCACCTGATGTCCATAACCTCCTAAAGGACCCAAAAGGAACCCGTAGCATCTCTTCAATGACCCCAAGAGAACCTGGTACCTTCTCCTTGACGACTAAAATCGCCTCAAGGACCTCTAGAACCTCCTCGGTGTCCCCAAGGACATCCTAAAGGACACATAAAGTCTTCTCAGGAAACCATAAAACCTCTTAAAAGACCATTAATCTCCATAAAACCCTCATCGTCCTAAAAGAATATATAGAATGTCCTCATTGGAAACTAAAACCTCTTAAACTAACTAAGAACCTGTTCTTCGAACACCAAAACCTCTAGAACCTCCTTAATAGACACTAGATCCTCATACAGGACGTCCAGAGTCTCCACGGTCACTTTCAGAACCTCTATCAATCGAAAACCTCTTCAATGACCCTTAAATCTCCGATAGGACTCGTAGGAAGTCTTCCGTGACCAGTAGAAGTCCCAACATCCCAAAGCATCTCTAGAACATCTTCAATGACAACTAAAACCTCTTATCCAACTCCTAGAACCACAAAAATGGCCACTCGGTCCTTCGAAAGAACCTCTAGAATCTTGTCCATGGAGCCTAAAGGGCCGTCGTAACCTTTTTAATACCCATGAAAACCTCCTTTAGGTCACATAAAACCACCTCAGCGATCTGTAAAACGCCCTCAAGGATTTCTAGAACGTCCTCGAAGTTCTTCTTTTAACCCTCGTGTTGTCCTTGGGTCAAAATGCAGCTGTGTTCAACCAATTTCTATTTTATTTTCATATTTTTTAGGATCATTGGTGACAAAGAGGCTGTGAGGGTTTCTTTAAAGAATGATGACCAATGATCCCAAAAAATATAAAAATATAGAAATAAACTAGAACTTGGCTGAACACAGCTGCAGGTCATTTTGACCCGAGGACAACACGAGGGGTTAACGTGTTCTCGCCTGCTTTTTTTTTTTTGTTGGTCTTTTTACCAGCAGACATCAGAGAACTGAAAGTGTTTGTGTTCCACTGACATCATGCCTTTATGTAACACAAATTACATAACTGCTTCAGCGTTTTTTACACTCAGGACAGAGAGCGATACATTAAACCCACCGAAAGTTCAGGTGGAGTTTTACAGCTGTTTTTTCTTATCTCTTAACAGATACAAAATTGTCGTCCCACAGATGATTATGATTATAGATCGCATTATTTTTACTGATGATCTCTGTGAGCAAAAAATAAAGACAAGCGATGAAACCTGTTTGTGCCTGAAGGTTTCCGTCGACCCCTTCACGAGTCAATAGTAGGGTACTTCAACAGAGGCGCGCACGTGTACCTGATGATCTGTTTCGTGCAAACCGTGTCAGGTTATCTTTCTTGTAAAAAAAAATCCATGAAGGACATGTTTGACATATTCTGCAGTAAGGAACCTCATCCTGTCTTACTTCCTGTAGAAAATCCGAAGATATAATGAAGGAAATGTTTCAAAAAAACAACGTCAGTTCTACGGTTTGCCGTGCACCCGTCCTCAAGTGCCCTCAACCGCTCCTCCGTGAGTCCATGCAGGTGGGAAGAATCTGCCTCTCCAAGCATCAGCGTTGCCCTGAAAAAAAACCCCGCCGTTTGCCAACATGGACAGTAGGCTGCTTCCTGCCCGGCAATAAAAAAGGGCTCGCCAGTAATTCGGACCTCTGCTGGTCAAGCACCTGTTGTGGCTCGAATGTACACAACACATCTACCACTGGCTGGTCCCCCCCCTCCCCCCTTCCATTGCCCACGAGGATATTAATCCCTGCTCTCTCCAGGACGGGAAACAAAGACCGGGGTCCCCTTCCTTGCAGGCCTTCCTTATACCCCTCTGCACCTGGATCAGGGCCCGCTACGCTCTTTGTCGGACCTCCAGTAAAAGGGTAATCAAAGAGCGACCGACCGGAGACACCCCGTTGCACCCCTGGCACCCACCTGGTCAGCAGATTTTGGCTCTTTACTCGGGTACCGACCCTTGCGGCTAGAGTCCGGGAAGACGGCCCCCTGGATTCGTATGAACCCCGTATCGGTCCCCAAAGAATCGACCTAACGGTTCCACGTCACTCGCATCAAGTTAAGTCAGTCAAAGAAAGACCTCTGCAGCCCACCTCCAGACCCCGACACGCCAGCCGCCATTAAGCAGGACCTCGCAGAGTCCCTCTTGGGCTGGGAGGGTTACGTTCCCCAACAAGCCCTCGAGGGTCTCTGAGTTTCATGGATCGTGTTTTTTGTTGTTGTTGTTTTTTTAGTCTGTTGTATGCATGTTCCAATCGTGCTGTCATCTCAGGCCCTCCGACACTCCCACTCACCTGCTCACCTGTTCCTAATTCCCATTTCAGCCACCTACATACATACAGGGTTTATTTCCATTTGCCCTCTGCCCTTACGGCCTATCCGGGTGCTTTTACATCCTTGTTTCCTTTCGTTTTTGTCTAAGACATTTTAACTCGTGCACATGCCTACGTGTCGAGCTCTTGCGTCCGTGTTTGTGAATCGCGTGACGGGTAAAGGAGTGGAGAGATAAACGGAGATTTACGATCGTATCAGTCTGTAATCCGGGGGCGTTATCGTAACAATCATACTTTTACGATCAGGTGGTTGTCAAAGCAGCCTGCAAAACTCACCAGTCAGCAGGTCGTAAGGTAATGCGACAGGCTGAAGGAAGGCTTTTGATTACCCGCCTTCGGTTTTGTTTTGAGCACCAGGTGTGCATGATCGACTTTCATTTTCACTGAGGTCAATGAAAACTGCAAACGAAGTGCACAAAGTCTATTCGTGCTGCTCCAATAAAAAGATAAAGTTACATTTACTGTTCATTAATACATAAACACACGGGGGCATTTCATAAAACGTTCACGTTTAAACATATGACAGGTGTGTACAGTATGCGCACAATATTTCAAGCATTTTCCTCAAAAGATTTTTTTTTTTTACAGGAAGTCCGACAGCGTGAGGAAATTACAACCCGGGTTGTTACTGCGGTGAAAATACCCACAAGCAACCTGCTGATATGTTATCTGTCTGCATTCCTGCTCACAATTTTTGTCCTCGTACAGTCAATCGCGTTCGCTGCAGTCTAACTGATGGAAGGAGTCCGTGTTCTGGTGATCTCGGTGCCGACCAGTGACGTGGCCGAGATTCCCGCGGCCCCGCTGTCCTCCGCCGGCTCCGCGAACGGGAACACCTCTCTGGTCAGTCGCGTCAGCAGGCACGGCATCTCTTTCTTCCCACCCAGCGAGCGACCTTTGGCCTGGAAGTTGTACGCCACCCTGTGGGAGAGGCGGGTCATCAGGCGGGTCAGCTCCAGGTTACGGTTGCCCTCCTCCTCCAGCAAAGAGCAGAAAGTCTGCAGGAAGATGGATCCCTCTGCTTGGTGCATGAAAGCTCCGTAACCTGATGGAGAGGACGGAGGGAGCGGAGGTCAGACACGGATATTTAAACATTTCTGGTCTCTGGGAAATATTCAAAGTTTTGAACGTTAACGATTGTAGTGTCTACCGTCATTTTCATGTCCATTAGGGAGTTGTACTGATCAGTAAAAAGGTCATAATGGGTGTTTGGGAGGTTAATGGTCACTGAAGAGGTTCTACGGGTCATTTAGGAGGTTTAAATGAATCACGAAGAAGGTCCTTTGGGGTACTTTATGGGGATCTGGTAAACAATGAGTTGGTTCTATATATAGGTTAAGAGATTAACTTGTAAATAAGAAGGTTCTGGAGGTGCTTTTGGAGGTTCTACCTGTTCTGTAGGATATGCCAATGGTCTAGTGTTGGGTAAACAGGTTCCAGGGATCCTTTAACCCTCGTGTTGTCCTTCGGTCAAAATGACCCGCAGCTGTGTTCAACCAATTTCTATTTTATTTTCATATTTTTTGGGATCATTGGTGACAAGGAGGCTGTGAGGGTTTCTTTAAAGAATGATGACCAATCATCCCAAAAAATATAAAAATATAGAAATAAAATAGAACTTGGTTGAACACAGCTGCGGGTCATTTTGACCCGAGGACAACACGAGGGTTATGAGATTCTGGTGGTCACAAAAAGTCCTTGAGGAGGTTTCAGAGTAGTTAAGATAGTTTTATTGGTCACTGGGAAGGTTTATGGGTTGTTGAAGAGGTTCTACTGGTCCCTGAGATGGTTCTAGGGTCTGTTGAGGTTGGTTCTAGTGGTGTAACTGCTGGAGGGCCGGGTGCTTACCTAGGACTGTGGCGTACATTACTGCTGTATCCACAGGAATAGAGAGTTGCTGTGAGAAGCTGCTCTCTGTGGTATCACCAGCTGAATCCACCTCCACTCCATCGTCCAGAGCGGCTCCGCGACACGCCTGCAGAGACAGCAGCGGGACAACGTCTTCAGTATCTCGGGTCGTCAAGGAAACAGATCATTTTATCCCCTCAACATGACTCAAAAGGCTCCTCTCCTCCCCGCCACCCACCTGTATGAGGAACACTTTGGTCTTTTCCTCCATGTGTTCGTTGTCAAAGTACGAGAAGATCCGAGACAGTTGGACAGGTTGGCCGTCGGCGCCGAACACGCAGCCCTCCTCCCCGTGAGACGACAGGACGGCCAGGAAACAATCCTTCACGGGCCTCCTGCTCTCTGCAGCACAAACACAAGCAGACACGTTAATTATGCACTTCACACAGTCATTATACAGTCATGCAGAGACACATAAGAAATGGGTTGCACAAGACAGAACATAAGGTACACATGAGCTCACTGCAGGTACGCCTCTATTACAGTGCACTCATATTTACTCTCGACGGTGTCGACAGAAACCTTCAGGCACAAACAGGTTTCATCGCTTATTGTCTTTATTTTTTGCTCACAGAGATGAACAATAGGACGGCCTCTAATCATAATCATCTGACAGTTTTATCTATTTGAGATAAAACAGCTGTAAAACTCCACCTGAACGTCCGTCGGGTTTAAAACAAACACTGAAGCAGTTATGTAATTTGTTTTATGTAAAGACACGTTGTCAGTGAACGTCAATAATGCTGACCTAGGTGACTTTTGGGAGATTCCAGGCGTCGCTGTGGAGACTTTAGAGGTCCTTGAGGAGGATATTGTGGCCATTGAAGAGGTTCTACCGGTACTTTAAGAGGTTCTTATGGTCCGCGAGAATGTTCTTGAGGTCCTGTAACATGTTAAGGCTCTTGAGGAGGTTTTACGGGTCACTGAAGAGTTTCTATGTGATATAGGGGTCACTGAGTAGGCTCTAGAGCTACCAGTAGCCCGCGACCCGGTTCTGAGATCGCGGAAGGTTCGAACAATATGCAGCGCTTCCCGTACGCAGTATATTTGGAGATCCATCTCTTCAGCCTGTCCGAGAGAACGACGCTATCAACGCGATCGATTAACTTCGACTTAGAGTTTAGACTTCATCAGTCTCACAAAGTTGTTATCACAGCAGCATAGAAACACATTTTGGAAAAAAAACAAGTGAGCTACGCAGAGGTCAGAGGACACAAACGCAGCAGAGACTCTCACGCTGACCTGGAAACAAACGGATGAACATAAATTAGGTAAATAAAGTAAATACCACATTTTCAGCTTGACAGCAACAGTTATAAAGGGTTTTCAAAATAAAAGCCCTCCAGCTTCACACAGGGTCCAGCCATATACTAGATTTTTACTGAGACGTGTATCTTTCAGGAAGGGCAGGGGATCCCAATCGAAGGAAAACACTAGATTTTATGAATTAAATCTTATATTAGAGCGATTTATTTGACACTTTTCAAACCAGTTTGGCTGCACAAGAGTTGCGTGCACTGCAGGAGGCATTTGGAAATATTTCAAAACATAAAGAAATGTAAAAAAAAATTTAAAAAAAATAGTTCACATGCAGCTGAATTTAAGCTGTTGTGACACAAAATGTGTGCGGTGGAGAATTAATTTGTTATTGTTCACGTAAAAGAAGCTGATTCTGCACAGTAACAGATATATTTCTATATTTTTGACCTGATGTGCAGGATAAAAAGTGTTGCTGGTCTGCTGGAACCAGACGTTACCTTTGAAGAACAGCTCGTAGATCTCGTCACCGGTCAGGTCGTCGTACAGCTCCACCTTGAAGCCCAGCTTGCTGAGGGTGCGGTGGATCTTCTTGGAGTCCCTCTTGGCTCCCAGTCTCCCGCTCAGCTCCACCCCGGGGTCGAACCGGACCACGGACACCACCACCGCCCTGTTGCACTCCCCCCGCTCGTCCCGTTGTTTTCTCCACTGCAGCATCGTCGTTCGGGTAGAAAGTCTCTGGAAGAATGAACGTACACTGTGGTTGTCAGAGCGCTGTCATACTTTGACTCTTGGCTTCTGCACGTCTAGTTTAAAGCAGAGCTGTAAAGGTGTAACCACGCCTACACACAATATAATGACACTTGCGGTTGTGAAGTCAAAGGAAGTGTTGCGCAACTCTGTCCTTTTCATTCCCGTGCTGGGACACAAGGGCGTGGACTCCCACCATATGTTTCCCTCAGGTGTGTTTCCAGCAAGTGTGTTTGCTTTTCCAGGCTGTAAATCATGTTTAAATCACTTTTTTTTTTTTAAATTACATTTATATATTCATATTAATAATCCGTTCTTCTCAGATAAATAAATGAACAAAGAAAGAAAGAAAGAAATGCATGTAAAATAGAAATACAAAAACAAACAAAAAAAAAAAGATATAAATTAAAACTGTACGTCGGGGATCCAGCGGGTCGGAGCCGCCGGCTCCCCGACGTGCAGCACGCCAAGGTCCGCATATTCCCCCCTTGCAGTTTCATTTTTTTTCTCGATCTCGTTCCCTACTCTTCTTTAAAAAAAAACAAAAAAAAAAAACATATATTATTAAATATCTTCCTGTAATGTGTAGTGTATGCAAAACTTTTCAC
>NW_027210634.1:2332500-2387500 GCF_029030835.1 Brachyistius frenatus | reverse complement strand
CTGGCGTCTTCGCTGACCACTCGTTCATGGTGAGGTTCTTGTCTTGTCGCCGTGGCGACGGTGCGCGTCGAGAGCGCGACCCGCTGCGGCAGCTGACGCGGCGGCGCGTGACCGATGGAGACGGAGGAGGAGGAAGAGGGATGAGGAGGAGGATGAGGATGAAAGGACAATTCAGGTGGGAGAGGAAAGAAAAAACTTTATTTATACTGAAAGAATTTAGACGATTCAAAAAGCTAGAAAGTCCAGACAGGAAGTAAACAGCTTTATTTTGAAATGAAACAGATTTGGATGCTGTGTTCTCAATGTACTTGCACAACATGCACTGTTCATCAGTGCGTTCACACTGTCGCTATGGAAATATGCCTTAAGGTACCAGATGGTGAACTCATCCCGGTCCACACGCTGAGTGTGTTCAACAGAAGAAACACAGACACGTTGAATTCTGGGTAAAATAGTTTGAGCTGCTGCGATGTTGTGTCAGGTGATGTGTTCAGGTGTTAAAGCTATTTCTAGTAAGATCAGAACGGCAGAGGGAGACAACACTGTACACATTCAAGTACTACACAAGTCAGAGTACTGACGTGAAGTGTACTGTGTATACGTGTACGGTGTATATGTATACTTTGTGTATGTGTATATGTTTACTGTGTATACTGTGCGTGTGTGAGTCTCTCATTTGGAACGCAGCATGTTTCAGGCTTTAGGTCTGAGACATTACATCAGAGAGAGAGTGACCCAGTTGGCAGCTACAGAGGGCGAGTTAGAACAAAGGGGGGCGGGTGGGCGGCGTTAGAGGAGATTAATGTGTGTGAGTGAGTGAGTGAGTGAGTGAGTGAGTGAGTGAGTAAATAAGGGAAGAGCTGTTCAGGTCAGCTATTTTAGCCTTCTACCTTATCCTCTGCTGACCTGCTAACCCAGTTAGCTCAACTGCTTCCTCTCAGATCCCCCCCTCTCCTCGCCCACCCCCAAGTTTAAGACTTTTTCATTTCTCACCTCTAAAGTGTCGCAACACGAGGACTCGGCTCACATGATGAAGACGAAGTCCACATGACGAAGGCTCAGATCACACGACACGGACTCAGTAACAAGGACTAGGGTCACATGACGAAGGCTCAGATCACACGACACAGACTCGGTAACAAGGACTAGGGTCACATGACGAAGGAAGTCCACATGACGAAGGCTCAGATCACACGACACGGACTCGGTAACCAGGACTAGGGTCACATGACAAAGGCTCACGGATAATGAAAGGAGTCATACGACGAGGACTCAGTGATGAAGACTCTGGTCACATGACGATGACTCGGAGGCAGTTACATCCTCCCCGTTTATTGTTTACATATATATTCGTCCTCCCCTTTCATTGCTTCCTGCTCTTCTCCT
The DNA here is from genome assembly GCF_029030835.1 of Brachyistius frenatus. Taxonomy (NCBI): domain Eukaryota; kingdom Metazoa; phylum Chordata; class Actinopteri; family Embiotocidae; genus Brachyistius; species Brachyistius frenatus. The sequence goes on along the minus strand of NW_027210634.1, from coordinate 2,386,114 downwards.
CCCGCACTCTCATATTCTCGTTAAATCTCGTTATCACAATCAGGCCCCAGGTGCCGCGTTTGCCTCTTCGTCGCCATCTGAGCACGCTCAGTGGCGTGTGTCGCCCCGTACCTTGGCGCCGCCGCCGCCCAATCGCATTCTTCCTCTACGCCCTGTCCGTGAGTGCTCTGCGGCCGCTCGGCAATCGGGTAAGAAAGGCTTCTGATTGGACGAAGAGAGAGGGGGAGGGGCCATACCGTATATAGACATCCTCCCTCAGTTCGTCTTTTGGTCTTCCGTTTTCACCTCCTCATCCTCTTTCTCTATTTTTCCCCGTAATATCGTCTTCTATCTCCTCCTCATCCTTTTTTTTCTCCCCTTCCTGTCTTCCCCTTTCTCTTCCTCCTCTTCCTCCTCCACCTTCTCCTCTTTGAATAATCTTTCTGTAATATGCTGATAATGAATATAAAGTTGCAGTTCCTGTTTGCTGCTGCAGGTGGCATTGTACCGGTCCTTCCCAACTCGCCTCCTCTCTCGGGTCTGGGGTCGTCTGAACAGGGTGGTGCTGCCCACCTGGCTCCGAAAACCCGTCTTCTCCCTCTACATCTGGACCTTCGGGGTCAACATGCAGGTCAGGACACGGAACCAGCCTGTGTGCTGTCATTTTGTTTACTTTATATATTCATTCAGACATTTTTGCGTGTTTTGTTTATTTTTAATTGTTGTCCGTCGCTTTTGTTCTTCTGTTTTTTCCACCAGGAGGCAGCAGTAGAGGATTTACATCATTACAGGAATCTGGGGGAGTTTTTCCGTCGACGTCTCAAGCCTGCAGTCCGACCGCTCTGCGCCTCCTCCTGCCTGGTAACCTCCTCCTCTTCTTCCTCATCAGCCTCTTCCTCATGCCTGTTACCTTCCTCCTCCTCCTCCTCCTGCCTGGTAACCTTTTGCCCAGACAGGTCTTTAACTGGGATAGAGGTGTTGAACTGGGTGTTTATCTGGGAGTTGTTTAAAGTTGAATTTGGACTTCCTGGTCTTGTCTTGGACTTTGGATTTGGGACTTAACCTGGTTTGGGTCTGTCTGTGTGTTCTCTGCCAGACCTCTCCGGCTGATGGGAGGATCCTCCACTTTGGTCGGGTGAAGAACTCGGAGGTGGAGCAGGTCAAGGGGGTCACCTACAGTCTTGAGAGCTTTCTGGGTCCACACCTGAGGCAGGGCAACGGTAAGTCCCTCCACGCCAACCCTTGTGGAAACCATCCAGACGCACGTGTAGCTCAAACACGACAGAAACACACGATGCAGAATATTTTAAGGAAATAAATAGACGCGTGAAAACATGAAATTTACTCAACTTTAACTTTAACATTTAAAATTATGTTAAATTTGGTTTATTGACCAGCTCGGGACTCTCTGAGGACTGGGGTGTGCTCATTGGGAAAATGTTTGGACCTGATTGGTTGCTCCTCATGTCTTTATGTCTCCAGGCTTGTCGCCCTCGTCCTTCCGGGACCTCCTCCTGTCGTCTCCTGATAGCGACCTGTTTCACGTCGTGATCTACCTGGCTCCGGGGGACTATCACTGCTTCCATTCGCCCACAGACTGGAAGGTGGAGCTGCGACGTCACTTCCCAGGTGAGCGCGAGTTCACCTGTGCAGCTGTCTGATCACCGCTGTCCCCTGGTCCTCATCTTCGTGTCTGTGCTCGTTAGGCTCGTTAATGTCGGTGAACCCGGGCGTGGCTCATTGGGTAAAAGAGCTCTTCTGCCTTAACGAGCGCGTGGCGCTCACCGGCCAATGGCAGCACGGCTTCTTCTCATTAACGGCGGTCGGAGCCACAAACGTCGGGTCCATCAGAGTTTACTTCGACCAGGTGACTTTACTGTTTTTGTTTTTATTGCTGGTGTTTGTGACATCAATTATTTAAATTCAAATTATCAGAACTTTTACAAGAAAATAAAAAATGTTCTGAATCATGACGGATTTCAGAAGATTTGATCACTGTTTTTAAGGTCTTTAGAATTGAGGTGTTTTTTTCTTGTAGTTTTGAAGATTTCTTATTAATATTTGATAATATTTGATCAGCTTTAGTTTAAAATCACTCTTATAGTCATTATTTTTATGATGTAGTGTGTGTTTACTTTAATGTCATAATATTTTAGGTATAACCTGAGTGTGTTGAATTGTCATTGGATAGTCAGTCTGCTGTTCACATTAATATTTCCTGCTTTTTAAATATGAATATTTGTATTTTTTATTTTTCATCTCTGGTTTTGTTTCTGTTCTCAGGAGCTTAAGACCAACGCGTCTCACTACAGTAAAGGCTCCTACCATGATCGCAACTACGTTGCCATCGACGACCAGGCATTGAAGGCGTCAAGTGAAGGAGGTGTGGTCTCAGTCGATGGAGGGGGCGTGACCTTACAGAAGGGGGAGGTGGTGGGCGAGTTTAACCTCGGCTCCACCATCGTTCTTTTGTTCGAGGCTCCCAAGGACTTTAGCTTCAACCTGCAGCCTGGACAGCGAATCAGAGTGGGAGAGGGCCTCGGCAGTCTCTGATTGGCTGAGGTTGCAGGTGAGGCCTAAAGAAGAGTTTAAGACACTGTGGAGGGCATGAAGAGGATCTTTGTTTTTTATGACAAGAACTCAAACTCCCAGAATGCCTTGTGCCTGGTGAAGGGGAAAATGCCAAACCTCTCTGTTCCTAAATATTCCTTTAAAATCAGAAACGTTGAGATTGTACTTGACAAATGTTTTAAGAAGATAAAAGATTGAGAATAACAGTTCCTCCGTCCGCTGACGTAGTTTGAATGGTTGAAGCTTTTTTTTTTTTTTTCAGTTTGTATTTGACTCTGTTAGCATTAGCATCAGCTTGCAGGAGGCCTGCGAAGTCCAAACAGAAACATTAATTCATGTTCCCATTAATATCCATTGTTAATATTCAAATGTGACCAAGGATCCCACCCAACAACTAAAGATGTGTTTTTATTTTTGTTTGTCAGCTTCTATATTTTTGTAAAATATGTCATGATGAATAAAAAAAAAATTTCTCAGCAGGTTTGTCTTTCCAACATCTTGACAGCCCTTACATTACAGTTCACATTATATCAGTCCGACCAGGAAATCACAATAATTCACACAATTAAACGCAGCCTGCGCAAGATTTTAAGGAGTTGTACGAAATGATGATGTCTGTAATCTACCAATAATCCGGTGATGTCATATTTAATCTGACGATGTCATGAGATGTCAGTCAGAGGGATCAAACAGGACTTCTACTGTCACACTGTACCACCATGTGGTTAATACAGTACTTGTACTTGTACCAAGTATTTTAACATTGTTGTGTTGGTACTTTTAAGTGAAGTAGAGGATCTGAATAGTTCTTCCAGCACTGTTTACTTCACCTAGACAAACATGGAGCAAGACATCAGAGCACTCTGTCAGCAGTATCATACATTATCTTAATGTTTTTCAATTTAGTTTTTAATGTGTTTAAATTGATTCATATTTCCAAAGAACATTAATTACTTCTCTTTGTTCCTAAATGTCTTTTTTTTTTTGCACTTCAGGCTTTAGCATCATGTTACGGTTACTCTCTAAATATGTTTGCAACACTGATGGAGAACTAAAGCAACTCGCATTGGTCCATTCTGGCCTCGCCCTTTGGGAATGGCCTCGCCCCTTGGTATCATCCCCGCGCTGGGCAGCAGAACCAGCAGCACAGCCAGTAGGACGGCGGTGGGCAGCAGTTGGCGTATCGATGGAAGCGCGGCTCAGCCAGACCTCCGTGCATCCAACCATCATCTGTGACCTCCTTCCCCAGCCACAGCTTCCCATCCTGGGCCACGTCTCCAGCCGGCACCCCTTCCCTGCGGCTGGAGCTCCAGGAGGAGGAGGAGCAGGATGAGGTGCAGGTCTGCTGGGCCTTTACTCCCAGGAAGGAGGCCAAGTCCAGGTCCAGACCCGCTGCTCCTCCTCTGGGCCGAGGCGTGTTCTGTCGACACTGAGGACACGGGATCCACACCTGGGGGAGGTAGGAGCACAGAGGGAAGGTGGGAGGAGGGGGAGGGGAGTATGTCTGCTTTCACTGATGACATCTCGCACTTTCTGCACTTCAAACCCTTTCAGGTGTCCTCACTTAATTTCATCCCCGTTTTAAAAACTTTGGACACGGTGTAAAATGTAAATAAAAACAGAATGGGATGGTTTGTAAATCATGTAAACCCATATTTAATTTAAAATGGACCGAAGACAACACATCAAATGTTGAAACTGAGAAATTGTATACGTTTTACAAAAAGTAGGCAGCAACACGTCTCAAAAAAGATGGGACAGGGTCAACAAAAGACTGGAAAAGTTGTGTAATGGTTAAAAAAAAAAAAAAAAAAAAAAAAAATTAAAACACCTGTCAGAACAACTAATTTGGTTACTTGGCAACAGATCAGTAACATGATTGGGTATAAAAAGAGCATTTCAGAGATAAATCTCTGAACGCAAGGGACGAGGCTGAAAAGCAATATTAGATGGTGGTGATCTTTGGGCCGTCAGGCAGCACTGAGTTAAAAACAGTGGAAATCACTGCATGGGCTCAGGAACACTGAACACAATTCTCTGCTGCATCCACAAATGCAGGTTAAAACTCTAACATGCAAAGAAGAAACCAAATATAAACATGATCCAGAAACACCGCCGCCTTCTCTGGACCCGAGCTCATTTAGGATGGACTGAGGCGAAGTGGAAAACTGTCCTGTGGTCTGACGAATCAAAATCTGAGATTCTTTTTGGAAAACATAGACACCGAGTCCTCCGGGCTAAAGAGGAGAGAGACCATCCAGCTTGTTATCAGTGCTCGGTTGAAAAGCCAGCACCCGTGATGGTACAGGGGTGCATTAGTGCACATGGCATGGGTAGTAGCCTGCACATCTGGGAAGGAACCATGAATCCTAAATGATATACACCGGTTTTGAGGCAACGTATGCTGCCATCCAGACAACGTCTCTTTCATGGAAGGCCTCTCTTATTTCAGCAAAACAATGTCAAACTGCATTCTGCACGTATTACAACAGCATGTCTCCCAACTTTTTTTTAGACGTGTTGCTGCCGTCAAACTCAAAATAAGCATATATTTTTCATAAAACAATCAATATGTTGTCTTGTCTGATGTCAATGTTCACACTTCGCATGACGTCACCTCCTTCACGATATAAACTTGAACTCTGCACTAGTTTCTTCTCTGGCTCCCCCTGACGCTTCTGTTCTCATATTTTAAGTGACACTTAAATGTATTTGATCTGTTTCCATGGTTACCTTTAGTACACATGTTCTTACCCCTAAACCCTATCCTGACAAACTCCGGTGAGTTTTGATGATCTCATTGGTCACCTGTTCATTGATGACTGTGTCTAGTCTCTTCAGACATGCCTGGCAGAAGGCGTGGCCACAGTGTAGGCGCCGCGGCAACCGGGTCGCCAGGTCATAGCTGCCAAAACACACTATGCACACCAGGTCCTGCCTTCTTAGGGTCATCATTGTCTCCACAGCAACAGAGGAGGGAGGAGGGGGGATGGGCTGACAAGTCACTTCCTGCTTCTCCTCTTCCTCCTCCTCTTCTTCTTCTTCTTCTTCTTTTCTGTCGTTTGACATTTTGCTCTGATTGGAAGAAAAAAATAAAGTGACTGTTTAGGATCCTGTTTTCTTTTTAATCTACTGAAACCTGACCAGAGCCAGACTGAAGCCAGACCAGAACTAGACTGAAGCCAGACCAGCCAGACCGAAGCCAGACCGAAGCCAGGCCAGAACCAGACTGGAACCAGACCAGGGCCAGAAAAACTGGAGCTAGACTGGGACCGGACCGAAGCTACCAGACTGGGACCAGACTGGGACCAGACTGAAGCCAGACTGGGAACAGATTATTTCCATTCTGACATAGAAAGTATAAACAAAATAGAACCCAACAATAAAAGTAAACAACACTGATAAATAGATCAAAACATTTCAACAGTGTTTCTGGGTTTGTTAGAATCTCTCACCTTCTGTCTTCTGATTGGTACGATAGGAACTAACCTCGATTTAATTCTTTCTGTCCTCGTCTTCTGTCACATCTTCTTTTCTCCTCGTTTTGTTCCGTCTCTGCTTGTTTATCGTTGTTGACACGTCTCTTTTCTCGTCTTTTTCTTTCACGTCCTCCTTCCTTTTTTTTCCTCACTGGTTGTTCTCACTCTTTTTCCTTTTGTTGTTTTTCTTTTGTAGTTTTTTTTCACCCGATCCCTTTTGCTACTCTTTCCTCTAGTTTTTCTTTTGTCTGGGTTTTTTCTTAACTCCTTCCCATCTTCTTCACCTACTCGCCTCTTCTCTGTTCTGTCTGTCTTCCTGCCTCAGAGAAAGAGAGAGAGAGACTCACTATCAATAATTCAGCGTCGCTCGGCTGACGGACAGCCGTGCTGCCGGTTCAAATCAGAAGTGTGTCAACAGCGATGGTCATAATGACTGTAAAATGAGAAAACACGTGATTATGAATCCAGAAAAAAAGAAATACTAAAACAAATAATGACCACTTAAAAGTATGTGCAAGTAAAATCTATACATCTGTCTGTCTGTCTGTCTGTCTGTCTGTCTGTCTGACTATCTAATATCAATGAGAAATGCCAGTTAGATGATCAATAATCTCACCTGTAACCTGACCAGCCAATAGAAAGTGGAGCTGTTCTCAGGTTTCGATTTGCTGCTAGTGTCAGCCTATCAGGTTACAGCTCAGTGTAGCCAGACTGAGGTCGCTTAGCAACAGAGAGAGAGAGAGACAGTATGTTGTGCGTTGCGTATGTACACACAAACGTACTGTAAATACTGAAGTAAAGCCCTGCAGTTATTGATAAAGGAACTTTATCCAAAAACGTGAACCAGATCAATCATACCTGAACCAGAGCAATAATACCTGAACCAGATCAATAAAACTTAAATCAAATCAATAAAACCTGAAACAGATCTAAATAACCTGAATCAGATCAATACAACTTGAATCAGATCAATATCTGCAAGTGTTCTAAAAGCTGATCAGTGTTCTAACAGCTGATCAGTGTTCTAACAGATGATCAATGTTCTAACAGCTGATCAGTGTTCTAACAGATGATCAATGTTCTAACAGCTGATCAGTGTTCTAACAGATGATCAGTGTTCCAACAGCTAATCAATAATTGCAGGTTCATTCATCTGATCAACCCTCTGATCAGAACCATCTGATTGATCACCTGATTGATCACCTGGAAAAAGAAGCTGAAACATTTGTTCTTCGTGTTTCACCGCATTGATCTTCTCCCAGTGTGCGATCGCCATGGACACAAGTGAAATTAAACAGAGCTGAAGGAGATGAAACATGTAAACAATCAGTTTATTGATTTCTTCATAAATGATTCACAATCAATCTGGTTTTGTTCTCCTGATACACGTTAAAAGTTTAAAAAATCCTTCACACTAAAAACAACAGAGATGAAAAAATATAAATACTTTAAGAAAAAAACGCTCTGTGAGAAGCACTGAAATATTCCCCGGATCAAATATGAAATATCAAACACATAAACTTCACCCGGTTGTTCGTCAGCTGAACGTTTTTACATTCAAATATAAAAACCTCCAATAAGAAAGAACATTTTACAGCTGCTTCATGAAGCCTTCTAAAATAAAGTCCACTCATAAAGTCGACAATCATTTCTGTGTTCTGATGAAGTCATAAAATGTCCTGATGCGTTCCTGTCACTTAACAATCAATAATATGGAAACAAATTCATAATGAAGTTTTGTGACGATCAATAACTCAATCAATAATTTTTTTTGATTAAAAGAAGCAGCTTTTGTTGCTGTTTGTTTGAAAAACATCAGGAAAGATTTCAAGTCTTGTCAGACGTCATTAGTTTGAGTTGTCATGGCAACAGCACAGAAGTGACACTGCAGCGTCCGAGTTCGGCGGCAGCCATTTTGTGTCTGAAATCATGTGATCAAAAGTTTTCAATAATTCCAACTTCAGAAACCTGAAAAACTTACAGATTAATTTTATTTTATTTGGGTTAAACAGACTGAACGCATAAACCTGTTATTGATTATTGATCGGGACATCCTCCTCCTCTTCCTCCATCCTCTCTGTCACCATGGAAACAACAACAACAACAACAACTTCAACCTCCGAGCAGCAGGTTTAGACGAACATCTGGATCATTGTAAGATATAAACTGCCGGAGTTTAACCGTACTAGTGCCAGGACCCGCCTCCTCAAACGTCCCCACCAAAACAAGCCCCGCCCCGTCGCTGTGTCCTGGGTTTAGACCCGCCCACAACGCCTGGGAGATGATTTGTGGTGGCTGACAGATTCTGTAGAGCCGAGGGTCCACGTGACAATCACAGGTCCATGTGGAGGTTCTGGTCCTGAAGAGGGACAGGACTCAGGTGTGATAAAACATTTGGTCAGGTGTGTCAGTACGTTTGATCTGTTCTGTGATCGATGCCAGTAAAACAAACAAGGCTTCTAGACATTTTTGATTTGGAACCAATTACAGACACAAAATGGCTCATTCATTCAGTTCATGACCTTTCTTTACTTCCTTCTCGGCATGTCCATGTTTTCTTTGTTATTTCCATCTTTGTTCTATTCATCATTTCTTTGTTCTTTTCCTCCCCTGATTCAGTTTCCTTGTTACCTCCCTTACTTTGCTGTTTCCTTGTTTCCTCCCCTCTTTCGTTGTTTCCTCAGCAGGAACAAATAAATGAATCGAGCCAATCACAGTTCTCCTCCCGGTCGGTCTCCCGCTGTGGTGATGTCACTTCCTCCTCCGACACCGGTAGCAGCAGGCGCGGTATCTCCCCCCCTCTTCCTCTCCATCTTCCTTTACCATATATGGCGGCGGGGGGGCGGAGCTCGAAACGCCGTATGGATTCCCGTCGTTGTTATTCAGAGCCATAGGATTGGCTATCACTGTGTCAATGTCTTCAGAAGAGCGGAGCTTAGCTCGCGGGATGGTCACCTGACCATAGGGGTTGTCCAGGGAGACTTTGATCGATGACATGGCGGCGTTTCACTGAAGGGCGGGGCCAAAACTAATCAATAATTTAGGCGGAAGAGCTCTGAAGAGAAAAGAGAGAGCGAGAGACATTAGCTGTGATAGGAAGAGGAGGAAGAAAAAAGTTGGGACGCTGTGTGTAATGTAAATAAAAACAGAATGTAATGATTTTAATTAAAAATAGATCAAATACAAAAATGATGGCAGCAACACGTTTCAAAAAAGTTGAGAAAGGGTCAACAAAAGACTAAAAAAAACAACTGGTGGAACATCTCACAACTAATTAGGTTACCTGGCAACAGATCAGGAACATGATTGGGTATAAAAACAGTATTCAGCAGGAAAAATGGGGAGAATAATGTTCCTCAGCGTAACATTACAAAGAATTTGTGGATTTCATCATCTACGGTTCATAATATCATTTAAAAGATTCAGAGAATCTGGAGCAAACTGAAAACCATGATTGGATGGTTGTGCTCTTCGATCCCTCAGGCAGCATTGCATTAAAAACAGACACAAATCTGGAGTGGAAATCTCTGCATGGGCTGAGGAACACTCAGAAACTCTACAAAGAAGAAACCAGATATAAACATGATCAAGAAGCACCGCCACCTTCTCTGGGCCTGAGCTCATTTAAGATGGACTGAGGCGAAGTGGAAAACTGTCCTGTGGTCTGGTGAATCAAAATTTGAGAATCTTTTTGGAAATCATGGACGCCGCGTCCTCCGGGCTAAAGAGAAGAGGGACCATCCAGCTTGTTATCAGCACAGTTCAAAAGACAGCATCCGTGATGGTACGAGTGTGCATTGGTGCACATGATATGGGAAGTTTCCACATCTGAGAAGGAACCATTAATGCTGAATGATATACACAGATTTTGGAGCTTCACATGCTGCCATCCAGACAACGTCCTTTTCAGGGAAGGCCTCGCTTATTTCAGCAAAACAATGTCAAACTACATGTAATAGTAGAAGAGTTCAGGTGCTTATGTCACCCGTTGTAAAAAAAAATACGACAAAGGAGACCCTGAACTGTTGCGCAGCTGAAATCCTGTATCAGGCCATAATGGGACAACAGTTCACTTTCAAAACTAGAGCAACTGGCCTCCTCAGTTCCCTATGGTTTACAGAGTGTTGTTAAAAGAAGAGGTGAAGCAACACAGTGGTAAACATGCCCCTGTCACAACCTTTTTTGAGTAGTGTTTAGAACCCAGGTCATTTTCAGGACTTTTCTCAGCTGACAATATACCTGTAGTGTTACTGAAGTTTAAGGTGACTCACCTGTTCACACCTCCACAGCTGCCTGCTTCTTTCTTCTCAGTCTTGCGTTTCTATACAGTAAATCAAACTTCTTCTTCTGGTGCTGCTGGTTTTGTTGTTTCTTCCTCTGCGCCAGTAAAATAAAGTTAAACTGAAGGAAACAACAAAGCTCTTTCTCCCTCTCTCTCTCTCTCTCTCCTTTTCACTGAGTGTGTGAAGCTCACTCGACTGCCTCGCCCAAACCTGTTCTGCCGGCTGACACTCCTTCCCTCTCTCTCCCAAATCATTCTCTAAGGAGGTCAACTAGAGAATCCAACACACACACACACACACACACACACACACACACACACACACACACACACACACACACACACACACACACACACACACACACACACACACACATGGACTTCAGTGAACTCATCATGCCTCTATGTCTCAAACAGGTTGGACAGAAACTCTTTTGTCTCCTCTCATTCCTGTTTTCAGCTCTAAGCCCCGCCCAGACTCTGCTGATATTGGCTGATATTGTTTTTGGTTTTTTTCACACCTGTATTAAACTTTTTCTCCTCACTTCATTATTTCAAAACATTGGTGATGAATTTGGATCACGGGGAGGGATTGATACTCCGCCTTCGATTGTTTGTTAAGTTGTGGGAGGGTTTGAGTTTAACGTGAGGAACCAGTTGACTGACAGTGAAACAACCAATCAGAGCAGGGTTGAGCTCGGCTGCTCCGATCTACCATCTGTTTTAAAGAGTTGAGACGCTGTGTAAAATGTAAATAAAAAAAAGAATGTGATGATTTAATCTTTAATTCAGACCAAAGACAACATATAAAATGTTGAAACTGAGGAATTTTCAAGCTGTTGCCATCTTGTTTTCTTTTGGAGCCAGGTGGAGCAATACCACCGATGGGCAGTAGGGGCTGGTCCAAAACGGTTCTTTTTCGTTTTTACTATAAGTGGGCGGGGAATACTTTCTTCAGAGATGGAATCAGATCCACCGCTTGCTCCTCCCCCGGCTCGTCCAAATATGGTCTCTTCTGACTCCGAAATAACAAGATGTCGGCGACTGAAATATCGAACGCCGGGTCACAAACCAGTGGATGACATCACGGTTGTTTGCAGCCTGCTGAGAACCCGAAGAACACTAAGCCCCGCCCACTTATACCAAAAACCTGACTGTAACCCAGGCCTGTCCATCAAACAGCCCCCCCCCCCTCCCCAAACATAGCTGAGTTTGAGCCCTAATTTCTAATGAATGCTGGTATTAATTTTTTTTAAGTACCACCATAATAATATTTAGCTCATGAACCCATAATGACTTGTGGGGAACATTTATTGTATTTATCGAGTCTATTGAAGCCAGCCCCTAGTGGCCCTCGGTGGTATTACACTTTGAGGCGTCACTTTTTTTTTTTAGACCCAGAGACTACCAACATTTTTACAAGGTGACTGTTCAACTGGCAGAGCGGATCAGGTCCAGCTCCAGGTTCAGCCCTGATACCTGAGACTTGGATTTGTCTCGTGCTGCGGTCCAGTGTGACGTCCCGCCCCGTCTGGTCTGGGTGGGTCTGTCCTCATGCTGCTCTCCCCCCCCCTGCCCCACCCCGCCGGTCTGCTCCGGTCCGGACGGACTGGCTCCGGTTCTGATAGACAGTGCGGTGCCTAATAGTGTGTGTTAAATCTGACATGTGATTGTTTTTCTTCTTTAATAAACAAGACAATAAAGCCCCCCCCCCCCCCCTCTCTACTCCCCCCCTTCACCCCCCTTTTCCGTTTCCCGCGGAAGCCCCTCCCTGTTGGCCGTTAGCCGTTAGCTGTGTAGCCGGACGACAGGAGGAGAACCGAGGAAACGGAGGAAAATAAAACGGAAGAGGGGGGGAAATGTCCCCGGTGGAATACGGCAGAGGACCGCGGTGACCGGACAGCGAGTCTCCCACCACACAAAGTCGCTTACCGGTACGTCAATACGGCTGAAAACGGCCGCGGGGGAGAACTCGAAAACAGCGGACTCCCCTCCCGACTGCCCTCCTCCTCCTCCTCCGTCTCCTGCCTTCATCTTTGCTTTTTAGTTCCCGGAGGAAGAAAAAAAACAAAACAAAACAACAACAAAAAACCGCTGGAAACCAAGTAGACAGCGACTAGAAAAGTTTCTGTGTGACGGTTTGTGTCGTTGTTGTTGTTGTTGTTTTTTAAAGGCGATTTTTCCAAAAGGGTTAGCAGCCGTCATTAGCAATGTTAGCATCTGTTTTCCAGGAGTTCCAGTGGAAACTCCACAAGCCGCCGTTATGTTATCCCGTTAGCACGCTAGCTCCACTTCCCCATTCGTTTGAATGAGAAGGAGCGGCTAGTGTTAGCCGAGCGTCAGTTTTTACATCCCCACGGATGGGATTTAAAGAGTCGGGACAACCCCCGAAACAACCAGCCACAACGGCGTGGAAAAACACTTTGTCTACATCTTCGGTGTGTTGGTGAAGAAGTTTGAGAGTTTTAAAGTAAATTCATGCTGTTATTGTAAAGTTGCGTGAACTAACAGAGGCAACTTTTTTTTTTATTAAATATCTCAGAAAGGGGTTTGATTATTAATCATTTCTATTTGTTTTGGGAATGACATTTTTCAGAACAGTTTGTAATTAGAGGGTTCAAACTCCCATTGTTTGAGAGATTTTTTTATTTTTTTATTATTTTTATTTTTTTTAAAGGAAGTTTGTGGAAGTTTTGTGAAAGTTCAGTCTGTAGTGCAAAGAAGTGTTTCAGGCCCTGATCTGTCTTCTGGTGAAGAAGATGATGGTGAAGATGATGATGATCTGCCTGAAAGCCTTTAGTCCTCTGAAGAAACAGTTTGTTGTAGTTAAACGGAGCAGACGGATGATGAACTTGAGACTTTTTGTTCTTAAAATACAGCTAAAAGTCTCACAACCTGGTTGGGGGGGGTGAGAAGAGGAGGCTGAGTAGGGTGAGGGGGGTGGGGTGAGACCCTAACCCCATGTCAACATCATACATTTATTTAATTATTAATCGTATATACTCTTACAGAAAATCCATATCACTTCTGTGCAATATACAACACACTTTATATCACCTACGTGCCATAATAATCGGTTTGTTCATGTGTTTAAAAAAAAATCATAACAATATATTTAATATTATATAACTTATTTTTTTGTAACAATGGTGAAATAATGAGGGGTCCCAGACCACCTCTGAATGTCTTCTGAGCAGATCGGATCTCAGTTCATCACGAACACGTCCTGGTTATGTTCACAGCTGATCTTAGAGCTGATCACTTGTGATCGATCACATGTTTATGTCAGGACCTTAAAGCGTGTAGAAGTACTACATGTGTAACCGAGGTGCCACATGTTCTGTGAGAGCCACACTTGTTTAATATGACTGAATTTGAATTTCAGGAATATTAATAATTTAAGAAAACAAGAAAAGTTAATGTACATTTAATGTTAACAGTTGACGCTCCCTTTTTATTTGTGATTTAATGACGTCATGACAGCAGCAGGTGCCAAACAGAGAGCTGCATTAAACACGGGGGCGCATAGGTTTTCGAGCGTGTGAATGGAGTCTCATTTTTTTGTGTTTTTCGGTAAACGTTTTTCTTTGAAAATGGAAATGTCCTTCGCGTCAGAAAGAAAGTTACTGTGTCTTCAGCTCATTGGTGGCTTATTTTTGATAACTCAGACGGAACGCCGCTACGTGTTCCTTTGACAGTATTACCAGTTACATGTAAATGTTTTATGATTATGAAGCTGTTTGAATGTCACATAGCTTCTCTGTCTCTATTGTTTTTTCCACAGAGGACCATGCTATCACTTCCCGCTCGCCCCCGCCGTTAGAGAGAGAGAGAGAGAGAGAGAGAGAGAGAGACCGTGATCCAGGATGGGGTTCGGTCGGGATCTGAGGAATTCCCACGAGGGGTTACTGAAACTGCAGGACTGGGAGTTAAAGGTACAGCTGTCTCCACACTGCCAGTTTCTGAAGCAGCTGTAATGGATGTTTCTAAGAGTGCTGTTTTAAAACTGTTTATAACACTTGCATACATTCATCATGTATACCTCAGGAAACATTAGTCTTTAGAAACATTAGAAAAGCCTATAGTTCATTCAGTTCGGTTCAATCTGAACTGATGGTGGCGGTGTTGTAGTTCACCGCGTGACCTGATGGTGGCGGTGTTGTAGTTCACCGTGTGACCTGATGGTGGCGGTGTTTTAGTTTATGGTTTCCACTCTTTTTCTCTGCCCTCACTTCCTGTTAGCTGCCAAATTAAAACTCCATGAATGTGTCGCCCTCTAGCTGCTGGAGACGGTGAAGCGCTTCATGACTCAGCGGGTGAAAAGCGACAAGGAGTACGCCGCTCTGCTGCTCAGCATGACTCAGCAAACAGAGAAACAGGAAGCTGCTGACTATGTCAGCACGGTCAGTAAGGTGAGGCGCTCGCCAGTCGCCTCAGTCTGTGTACCTGTGGTCCTCCACGACACCTGGTCTCAGTCTGTCTGTCTCTGTCAGTCGTGGTCGCAGGTGATTCGTCAGACGGAGGCGTTGGGCCGAGTCATGAGGAGTCACGCCGACGATCTGAACTCCGGTCCTCTGCATCGCCTCGCCACGCTGATCCGAGACAAGCAGCAGGTGAAGAAGAGCTACCAGAGTCTTCATCAGCAGTTGGAGAGCCACAACCACAAGGTCAGAGTGCTCACTGAGTTCATTCAGCCATGTTCACCTCATCCCTGGTAACAATTACAGCGAAAACAACCTCCTGATGTTCTGTCACACTTTTCAGTTGTTTTCTTCTGCTGCATTTGATCAGTTCAGAGATTCTCAGATTCAGACTGAACTTGAGCTCTTATTTCATGTTGAGTGGAAGAACAGGTCCTTGTCAGATCTCCAGGAGAGACAATGTCCTCCACAGTAACTGGAAGTTCTGCCATGAAGGTTTGATTTTTTTTTTTTTTTAATTTCCTGCTCTTCCTTCAGTAATCATGGTGTTGTTGTTTGTTGTTGCTAGGTAACAAGGAGTGACCTGGAGAAGCTGAAGGCGACTTATCGTCAGTTGAGCCGCGACTCTAACAACGCCAAAGAGAAGTACAGAGAGGCCGTAGCTAAAGGTTCGTACAGCTGTTCGTCAGGAAACCTGCAGGACTGTCGAGGCCAAAACACAAAGGTGCAGCACGTCAAAACTGCCGCTCCTCTTATTTTCTGCGCTCCCGCGTTTTTTTTTCCATAGAGGTTTTTGGGGATTTAGCAGCTCCCGAAACAGTTCATGTTCTTCTCTGCTGCTGGGCAGCTCGACTTGTTACCAGGACAACGGCAGCGTAACCATCATCTCCTTTTTTTTCCATGGTGTGTGTGGTCTTCACGCGGCTCTGCGCAACCGGTCCCATTGGTGCAAGGGGCAGCACATGACGCGCTTACGGCACCTGTGTGTTTCAGCCTCATGCACCAGTCCTGGAATCTAAAACCCCTCCCTCTCTGCCTCTCTCATCCAATCGCAGGACGGGAGGCGGAACGTTCCCGTGAGCGTTACGACAAAGCGACGGCCAAGCTCCACAACCTTCACAATCAGTACGTGTTGGCGGTGTGCGGCGCTCGAACGCAGCAAGACGAACATCAGCGCCGAGCCGCGCCCGCTCTGCTCGACGCCCTCCAGAGGATGCAGGAGGACATGACGCTCGCCCTGTGAGTCACATGACCGATGACACGCTAACACAAACTGCATGTTAAGCCGAGTCATTGTATTAAGAGTATCCTGCAGGACTATTGAAGTATATCTGTGTGTATTCCTGCAGTAGGAGTATCCTGGAGGAGTACTGTGAGATCAGCAGCCTGCTGTCGGAGGAGGTGGTGAAGGTTCATCAGGAGATCTCAGCAGCTGTTCAGCAAATCGACCCACTGGCTGAGTACCAACACTTCATCGACGCATACAGGTTAAAAAAAACACCCAGACTGGTCACCATGGAAACCACATGAATCTTGCTCTTTCTCGGTCCTGGTTGACGTGGTAACAACTGTCTCTCTCTCTCTCTCTCTCTCTCTCAGGTCTCCAGAGACGCCGGAGGCAAGCGTGGAGTTCGACTCGTCGCTCTTGGAGGAGACGGACAACTTGCCGGCCAACGAGATCCTCTGGAACACTCTGACGGCCGACAACCTGCAGGCCATGTGAGCTCCTACAAAATAAAACTCCCCCACCACACTCTTTCCTGCAGCCTGCCAAATTAAAAGCTCCTTGGAGTCCCACCACTGGCCTCTTGGTTTGCATCCTAACCAGCCCCCCCGGGGGTTTCCCTTTGTTTGTTTCATCTGCTTTACAGGTTGTCGTCGGCGACGGAGGAACTGGCGCTGACTCAGCAGAATCTGCGGACGAAGGAAGCGTTGGCCAACGACCTCGACTCCAAAATCCAGACGAGTCAAGAGACTGCCGAGAGGAAGAGCGAGTGAGTGTGAGGGGGCGGAGTCAGAGAGACCAACCACCTGTCATCTATCCTTCTGTGTCCTGACTGTCTCTCTGTGTCCTGACTGTCCCTCTGTCTGTCTCCTCAGCTGTGTCTTGCTGCTCAGTCAGAAGTTGTCCCTCCTTGAGCTCCGTCACGCTGTCCAATCACTGCGCGGCTCCGAGGCGCGCCTCGCCTCTCAGAAGGCCATGTTGGACGCCAAGGTGGACGCCGCCGCCTCCCCTCCCCCACCCCCTGCTCCCCCCGCGCTGCCATATGAGGACGACACCCGCTCCGTCGGATCCACCGTAAATATTGAGCTATTGATTCATCTGAGCTGAGGTCGGCACAGCTGACAGGAAGAGCTGCTCTTTCAGAATAAAGGCACCTCAGCGTTTACTTCCTGTTCTGCTATGTGTGTCTTCAGGACAAGACGAAGGAGAGGAGCTCTCGCTTTGACACATTGCGTCATTCGCTGGCCGGAATGATTCGATCTCCCAAAGCCATGCTGGGCTCCTCCACCTCGGTGAGACTGAAGCCTTTTCTACCTGTGAATGTCCCGACTCACTGCTCAGATTTAGCTGAATTGTAGGCTGTTCTGGGAGAAAGGAGCTGCTCAGCTCCTCCAGCAGAAAGGGATTAAACACACAGGTTAACAGCCTGATCCAGCACACAGGTTAACAGCCTGATCCAGCACAAAGGTTAACAGCCTGATCCAGCACAAAGGTTAACAGCCTGATCCAGCACACAGGGTTTAAACACACAGGACAACAGCTTGGTCCAGCAGAGGGGGGTTTATCTTCTAAAAATAAAAGATCATTGAGACTAAACGGTGTCCTCGTCCTGTGTTCCTGCAGCAGTTCTTCGATGTGATCCCCACGTCGGAGCGCCCTCTGGCGGAGCAGGAGTGGTACCACGGAGCCATTCCCCGCACGGAGGCTCAGGAGTTACTACGGCAACAGGGAGACTTCCTGGTCAGGGAGAGTCATGGGAAACCAGGCGAGTACGTTCTGTCGGTGTTTTCTGACGAGCAGAGACGACACTTCATCATCCAGTACGCCGACGTACGTATACACACTGCACACAGACTACACACACACACACACACACACACTAAACACCACACACACAGCAATCCACACTATACACACAACTAAATACTACACACAGTAACACACTATCTGTAACACACATTGTAACATACTGAAAAACACACTCTGTTACACACTGCAACACAATAGAACATATAAACTGTAACAAACACACTGTAACACACACTTTATAACACACTGTAACACACACAGTCTGTAACCAAATACGAGAACTTCAGTTTTGTGTTTTTTGCGGTCGTTGCATACAAACATGAAAGAAAATAAACGAATAAACAAATAAACAAAGTGTTTACAGTCTCTCTGTCTCTCTGGTAGAGTCAGTACCGTTTTGAAGGGACGGGCTTCTCCACCATCCCTCAGCTCATCGAGCATCACTTCTCCACCAAACAGGTCATCACCAAGAAGTCTGGAGTCGTGCTGCTCAACGCCGTCGTCAAGGCAACTGCATACACTCATAAATGTGGACACATGTGCGCCAGTCGTTACAGCGGCGTGAAATCTAAAGCTGCGTGTTTCTGTGCAGGACAAGAAATGGATCCTGAACCATGAGGACGTGGTGCTGGGCGAGCTGCTGGGGAAGGTGACCTCACTTCCTGTTCGCTCCTTTCATCGGTCACACAAGCTTTTACAGTTTTTAACGTGAAAACACTGCTCTCACCTCGTCTGTCTGCCTCCATTTCCCACCATGCTGTGCTGTCTGCCGGTTGCCAGGGTAACTTTGGCGAGGTGTTCAAAGGGACGCTGCAGCGCGACAAAATACCCGTCGCTGTCAAAACGTGTAAAGAAGATTTACCGCCAGAGCTGAAGATCCGCTTCCTGTCTGAGGCCAGGTGAGCCCTGAGACATCGTGTTCATGAGAACCTGATGGACAGACAACCGTAAAACATCATCACTCTGCCTGTCTGTGATTGGCTACAGGATCCTGAAGCAGTATGACCACCCGAACATCGTGAAGTTGATTGGCGTTTGTACGCAGCGACAGCCGATCTACATCGTCATGGAGCTGGTTCCTGGTGGGTGGAGCTCACAGCATCCAGTTTGTGCTGTGTTGTTTTTAACGGTCAGTTTCTAACAGGTGTGTTTCTGTGACGCTTCCGCCAGGTGGAGACTTCCTGTCCTTTCTGAGGAAGAAGAAGGACGAGTTGAAGACGAAGCAGCTGGTTCGCTACTCAGTTGATGCTGCTGCAGGCATGGCATACCTTGAAAGTAAAAACTGCATCCACAGGTAGCTAAAGTTAAAACTGGAGACTCCTAACATTTTATTACAGATGAAAACGGTTTATAACAGGTGACTGACAGTATGCAACAGGTTACTAAAAGTTTACTACAGGTGACGACTTACAGTTTAACCCGTCTCTCAGGGACCTGGCAGCGAGGAACTGTCTGGTGGGGGACAGCAGTGTGTTGAAGATCAGTGACTTCGGGATGAGTCGCCAGGAGGACGACGGTGTTTATTCTTCATCGGGACTCAAACAGATTCCCATCAAATGGACTGCACCTGAGGCCCTCAACTACGGTAACACCTGTCCCTCACCTCGCCCTCTGGATTACTCTGTAAAGGTTTTATTACAATAAAAACACAGTAAGAACTGTGATACTCTGATTGGCTGCTAACTGTCTCCTGCTCTGTGATTGGCTGCTGCAGGTCGTTACAGCTCAGACAGTGATGTGTGGAGTTATGGCATCCTGTTGTGGGAAACCTTCAGTCTGGGGGTGTGTCCTTATCCTGGGATGACCAATCAGCAGGCGCGAGAGCAGGTGGAGAAAGGTAAACACTCAGAGAGAAAAAGAAGAGTCCAGCATTGTTTTAATAAGTTTAATCAGTGGCGAATAATCATGTGAATCGGCTTCATGATGTGTAAATAGTTTATTAACGTGTTTATAGCTTACAAACGTGTCAACCAATTATTAATGCATAAATAGTTTATTAGTGCGGAAATAGTTTATTCATGTGTGAATAGTTTATTAACGTATATACATTTCATTAATGTGTAAATAAATGAATTTATTATTGGTATTCTGTCTGATAAATAGTTGTATTTTGTAACAATCTGAACGTCTTTTGGTTTGGACTGTTGGTTGGACAAAATGAGTGATTGGGAAGTAACCATGGAAACCCCGTCTTGTCGCCCCGGTTGCTAGGTTACAGGATGGCATGTCCTCAGCGTTGTCCTGATGATGTGTACAAAGTGATGCAGCGCTGCTGGCAGTACAACCCCGAGGACCGACCAAAGTTCTCCGAGCTGCAGCGAGACCTCGCCGCCATCAAGAAGAAATGATGATGTCACCAAGAGGAAGTGATGACGTCATCAGAGACAGAAGAAGCACGTTAAGTCACGTTCTCAGCAGCGCCACAAGAGTCACTTTTTGGTTTGCATTTATGTTTGTTTGGAGGTGGGCGTGGTCACCTGGTGGGCGTGGCTAACAAGTTGGCGTGGACTTTGGAATCCTCCTTCAGTGTTATTAATAATCAATAGTGAGCGTTCGTTCAGATTTCAGACGTCATCATGTTGCCGACGTCTGTAAAATGCACAGCAGTGCATTGTGGGACTTTGAACAGCCAGGGTAAATGCTGACTCTAGTTTTTACACGCTCATAAAACAGCCGACAGTAAATGTCGTGAACAGGATATGGAGTTTTCTGGTGACGTGCGAGTTAGCACGGATGGATGGAAACACATTAAGTCTGTCACAGTGATGAACACCGTACAACTGCATCGTTAAAGTGACGATTGTTTTTATTACCGCAAACGGAATCAAATGAGGTTTGCATGAATGTGGCAACACGAAGAATTCAAATCTGTGAGATGCATGTGTTTAACATGTTCCTGTCTCAGAGCAGAGAAACTCCAAAAATATTCCAAAATAAAATATTCAATTCAAACTTTATTTAAACTGCAGCACGACACCCCGATTAAACCTCAACCTCCCTTTTAGTCACCTGAAGAAAATGTTGAAACTGAAACAAGAAACCTCAGCAGCAACAAACGGTAAACAAACTCTAAACCAACAAACAGTAAACAAACACTGAAACAGCAATCAAACACTGAAACCGAAAACAAGCAGTAAGCAAACACTGAAACACTAAACAAACACTAAACAAACACACAAACCGTAAACGTGCTCCTGTGTTTTTTTCACAGACAATTATCCAAAATGAACGAAGGACAAAAGCTGACGTTTAAAGAGGTTTGAGGTTTTTCTTTATATTTACACAAACAATTTTTTTATTTATTTTGTTCTGACGTGTCAAACATCTGTAGGAATAAAGTGCTCAACGTTTTACAAAAATAAGCTGAAAATGTGAAGGTGAGACACACTAAGCCCCGCCCCATCACACCACCAGTACTGTAATCATGGCAACAGATCGTTTCCACTGAGGAGTTCTTAACACTAGAATAAACAGTTTATTTTTTTTTATCTTTTATTTATTATGTTTTTATTCATTTTATTTCTTTGAATATTTTCTGACCAACTGTTTTTAATCTGAAGGAAAACTGACCTTTAGTCTGAAAACCAGCTGTCAATCATCACACTGACCACGCCCACCCATGAATTTGTTTTTTGTGATTCTAGGAAGTCGTTTTTGACCAATCAGTGATTTTCACCATTCTGTTGTTGAATAAAAAATATTTCCCAAAAACTTAAAAATTATTTGATAAAATAATGTGTTTAAAAAGTAAAGTTTTCTTTAACCTTTTCCAAAAATATCCAGTTAAAGTAAAACAAAAATCACCAGCACTTTGTTCATTTCCTGGTTGTCATGGTAACTGAAATCCTTTTGAATCACTTGAAAATGTAAAAAAAAAAAAAAAGTTTAATATACAGCAAATATATATTGTTTACAGATTAAATGAACCGTGAGGCCTGATTGGTCAGCGTCACTTCCTGGACTGCGTGAGGGTGGAGCCTACATGTTAGTGATGTCAGACCTCAGTCACCTACTGACTATTACTGTAAATATATTGTTTTTCTTTGACTTGTTTCCGTTTTTGTTTCCAACACTAATCGTCTTTTATATTTGTTGAAACTCTTTCTAAAAATATTATTGTATCTTTTATTATGAAAATAAAACAAATCATATGAACACCTCGTTGAGTAATGTCTTCTATAATTAAGAGTAATTATTGTTTTTGGTTGACAAACACAAGACTAAGTCAAATCATAAATATTTGGAATATTTCTGCTTATAATATGCGTTATATGGTCTTTATTTTATTAGACATGTACAAATGTACATTTTTGTATTCTTTTTAGCATTTCTATTTATTCTCCACTTTTCCAATCTTGAAAAATATAAATTAATTCATAACAGCTGAAATATTTTATATTAAAATTAATTTTATGATATGAAAGTACAAACTGAAAAGAGAATCACGTTTTAATTTTTTCTTCTGACGACCGCTCAGGTCCACTTTCGGACCCTTTGGAGGCACTGCAAATTTTTGTACTATTCAGCATAGAGTACTTCAAACAGCTGCAACGCGAAGAAGCTTACTGTGCTGCCCTGGTACTGTTAAAGTACTGTTACCACAGACACTGCAGTGTAACAGTACTGTTACAGACACTGCAAGTGTTTTTACTTCAAACAAAACAAACAAGATTTTCTGTACAAACATTATTTTTTTTAATTAAAACTGTAAACTTCCAAATAAGGTGGGCAGCGTCGCTGGTTTGGGGTGGGGCTTGTAGCCAATTCGCTCGTTGATCAGCTCCGCCCTCACTGTTGCAGTGGAAGAGGACCCTGAGGCAGAGGCTCCGCCTCCAATAATGTCCACGCTGATGACAGAGGCCCCGCCCACGCCACCTCCTGACTCCGCCTCCTCTCGCTGACGCTTCCTGGCCTAAGACAAAATAAGTTTTCACTTCAGCTGATTTATCCAATATCGTCTCGATCAATTAAGTTTCAGTCAATGTTCGCGAAAAGCTAACAACTTATGTTGTTTACTTCCTGTTTACGCCACTGTGTGACAAGGTATTGATTAATAAGAATAGTATCGATTGCCATTAGGAATGAATTAGTGATGGAAACCTCAAGCTCCTTCTTGACGCTCTCGAACTCCTCTGTGTCGTCGATCTTCAGCTCCAGACGAGTCGGTTTCCTCCTCAACATCTTCTGATTCTTCTGTTCAGATCAGACCTGGACGAACAACAACATCAACAACAACTCTCAATGATCGATCGATGACGTCAGTCATTTCACAATAAAAGAGGAAGTATTTGCCTTGAATAGAGCGGTTTCCTGTTTTCAGACATTTCACGGCCTGAACAATGACGGGAGGAAACACCAGGCGGATGAATGACTGTTTAATATCCAGCATGTTTATATCGTGTTTAAAACTGTGGAGCAGGCGGGAGCACAGGAACAAAAGATGGTACTGCCCCGACCAGGAGGGAATGATTCCCGCCTGGATCAATAGTCTGTGAAGGAGCTGAACAGTTACACACTCACTTGTGTTGTTGTTGTGTACATCATGTGACCAAACATGATTACATGCTGCTGCCGGCACGTTTTGCCGCGCGCGTCAGCTGACGTCGCTACTGCTCTTTTACTGCCGCGTTAAACAAAACGACAACACGCACAAAAAAAAATAATAAAAAAAAAAAAACAGCCGCAATTACGCCGTTTTTTGTTTACGTTTCACTTTGAGCCTTTGAACAATAAAACGAAGCTAAGCTAACCAGCTAACCGTCTGCCCGCCGATGTGAAAGCGAACATTAAACCGGAAAGCAAACAAACATTCCTCACGGAGGTCTAAACCGTCATAACAAACAGGTGTGGAGTTACCTGACGGGTGAGTTGTTACGCTGTTTTCGTGGGTTTTCCCTCCTCTTATGTGTGTGTTTGCTGTGCAGCGAGGGGGGCCTCTTCCTCCTCCGCTTCTTTCTCGTGTTCTTCTCCAGTCTACCGGTGCATCAGCGCCCCCTGCTGTTCCGGAGTGAAGCTGACAACAGATGGACGATCTAATAAAATAAATAAATAAATACTGCTCTTTCTCCTGCATAATGTTTTTCCGTCCTCCTCCGAATGTTTTTAATCCGTCTACCTGCCCTGTAGATTTTGATGTTTCTAAAAGAGCAACTTCCAACAAATAGCATCGGAAAAAGAACCTTCGACCCGGAAGCTGAAAGCATATTGACATCCGGGTCGCGAACCTCAGGGAGACGCCGCCGCTTCGTTTGCCGAAACCGGTGAGTTTCTTTAAAAAAAAAAAAAAAAAAAAAAAAAGAACAGCGTAAACAATCGTTCACCGCCGTTAGTCAACACCAGTGTGTATCTGCCCGGTGTCTGTGTGACGTCTGTGTGACGCACGTTCACGCTGCTTCAGTCGCTGCTTGGTTGCTAATGCTAACACTAGCCGAGTGTGTTTCTCCTGTGTACCAGACTCCGTTGACTAATCGTCTAATTTAAGCCTGATCGGCTCCCTAAAGTTTCCCCTGCTTTTATCATGGTGAACTTAAAACGCCAAAATCAATCAATCAATCAATCAATCAATCAATCAGAATCTTGGTCTGAGAGGTTCCACTGACGTGTTGTCGGTTCAACTCACATGTTGTTTCTCAGGTTTGTATTTAAAGTTAATCTTTATATTCACAGAGAAAATAACCTTTTCTAACTACTGCTGTTGTTTATGGAGCTCCGCTGCACTTCCTGTTATATTTCCTGCTGCCATCAGTCAACTCATTACATATTGACCATTGTATATTGATTATTAAATATGTGTTTGTGACTGGTTATTTAAGAGGTTTATATGTTTATAAAAAATAGTTACAGCTTTATGAATAATAAATCAAGAGATTCATGAATAGTTAGACACAAGGTTTATAAAAAGTTAGTTACGAGGTTTGTGAATAGTTCATTAAGAGGTTTGTGAATAGTTAATTAAGAGGTTTGTGAATAGTTAGTTACGAGGTTTGTGAATAGTTAAGAGGTTTGTGAATAGTTAGTTACGAGGTTTGCGAATAGTTAATTAAGAGGTTTGTGAATAGTTAGTTAAGAGGTTTGTGAATAGTTAGTTGCGAGGTTTGTGAATAGTTAAGAGGTTTGTGAATAGTTAGTTACGAGGTTTGCGAATAGTTAATTAAGAGGTTTGTGAATAGTTAGTTAAGAGGTTTGTGAATAGTTAGTTAAGAGGTTTGTGAATAGTTAGTTACGAGGTTTGAAGGTTCCGCTGCTAGTTTTCCTCCTGGTTGTGTCTGTGCTGTCGACAGCTGGACTCATCACATGTTCATGTTGTTGTCATCACGGTTTCTGTCTTCTTCTCTTCATGCTGGTTTTTTTTTTTTTTTCAGCAGAAGAAGTGAATCAGAATGTCTGACGAAGAGGACACGGCTCGGGCCGTGAAGAGGAGTCGCGTTTACTATGGAAGCCTGGAGGAGAAAGAGCGCGAGCGTCTGAGCTCAGAGGCGGGGAAAGGAAATGATGGGGTGAAGGCGGGTATAAAGGCGGGAAACATCAACATCTCGTCAGGTGGGTCACATGTTCTTCCAGCTGTTAGTCATGTGACATCTGCAGCTCTGCAGAGAATAAGACTCCGTTTCCCATGATGCCCTGCAGGGGAGACTCTGGAGATGGAGGAGCGGGTCAGCGAGCGGCAGCAGGATGCGCTCGCTGAGTTCGAGCGGCGCCGCCGAGCGCGACAGATCACCGTCTCCACCGACGACGCCGAGGTGAAGGCCGGCCTCCGAGCACTCGGCGAGCCAATCATATTGTTCGGAGAGGGACCAGCTGACCGCCGGGAGAGGTGGGGGAAAAAAAATATTCCGGTTTCGAGCAGCGTGATGAAACCGTCCTGATAGTGAACAATTAAAATGATAAAGGTTTTATGAAGCAGATGTTTCTCGTATCATAGCAACTAAACAAGTGTGTTTGTTCAGACTGCGCGGGGTTCTGTCGGTGGTCGGACCTGACGCTCTGAAGAAGTCCAGAAAGGACGAGGAGAGGGCCAAGAGGTCCCAGGATGAGGTCAGAGACGCACAGTCATACACAATAATACACCCTATAATACACACAGAAATACACAATCATACACAATAGTACACACAATTAAAGGGAATCATCTTCATGTCAAATATCCAACAAAACCCTTTTCTGTCTGACCAATCACAGTGCCAGCAGACGTGGTACCACGAAGGCTCCGCCTTCCTGAAGGACGCCCGGCTCTGGTTGGCCAAATACTCTCTGCCCCGGTGAGTTATCATCACAGTGTCCAATCAGAGAGAGGACGAGCTCTCTGACGTCGTCCTTCCTGCCGGTGTCACGCTGAACTCGATCCCCCTTCAGATTCCGTTTCCTCCCCTGACATTGTTCCCCTCGCTCCTTACGACTCAACAGAACCAAGCTGACCAACGCTGCCGTCACAGAATCTGACGGGGGGGACAGATTTCAGTGTAACACTGGTTGAGGACAGACTGTACTGCCTCCTGATGTTTAACCTGGTTTTTACAACATGAATCTCATTGGCTGGAACTCACAAGCTCCTACTGTGATTGGTCCATCAGGGCACTGAAGCGCCTGGAGGCTGCACGCGCTCAGAAGGATGTTGCCGAGGCAACTAGGACGATGCGCCAGCAAGAGCTACACAAGAGTCTGAGGGTGAGACAACATTTTTCATTCGATCTTCTTGGACATGAACGTCGACACGACACAACTGATGAACAGACGACCTTCTTCCTCTTCCTCTTCCTCTTCCTCCACAGAATCTCAACAACTTCTGCAGTCAGATCGGTGATGATCGACCAATCAGCTTCTGCCACTTTAGCCCGGACTCCAAAATGCTGGCCACCGGCTCCTGGTAAAAAGCCCCGCCCACTATTATCGCACACAAACGACCACCGGAACAGCGAGCACCGTCAACAAACCCAGAGTTAGCGTTAGCACAACGGTTGAGCTTACCGCCAGCTCAGCCCGTTTTAGCCCGTGTAACTACACACGCTCGTGTTAATGTGACA
The DNA here is from genome assembly GCF_029030835.1 of Brachyistius frenatus. NCBI lineage: Eukaryota > Metazoa > Chordata > Actinopteri > Embiotocidae > Brachyistius > Brachyistius frenatus. The sequence continues at coordinate 2,359,328 of NW_027210634.1, read as the reverse complement.
CTAATGCTAACATGCTAACACCCCTCAGGAGTGGCCTGTGTAAGCTGTGGTCCGTCCCTGACTGCAACCTGATTCGTACACTCAGAGGTGGGTGGAGCTTCTTAATTTGCTGATGTTTCAGTTCATACAGTTTAACCTATAATAAATAAATAACACACACACACACACACACACACACACAGGAACCAATGCTGTCAATTTGGGGCGGGGCTTTTTGTATCAGCAGGTGGAGATAGAGGTGGGGCCTATTTGACATTCATAGTTGATCAGGGACTAAATGAGGTCAGAGGTGTCGGGTTACATCTGAACCACTTCGGGGCTCTGTGATATTTTTTCCTGGAGAAACTTGTCGATCTGTAACAAAAAAAACCTCGAGATTTTAGACGTCAATAACAGGAAGTTGATCAATAATTAACAAATTTATTTATTTTAAATTTTTACCAAACATGTTAATTGTTGAAAAAGATTTAAAGGGTTTAAAGAACCATTCCACCCAAAATTAAAGAAGCAGGTCAGACAGACATCTGAAAGGCCTTTTAATGTCATTTTAATGTGAACACTTCCTTTGTAACCGAGACTCCGCCCTCTGTTTGCCCCCTGCTCTCTGATTGGCCGAAGGACACGACACCAACGTGGGTTCGGTGGTCTTCCGCCCGCAGGTTGGAGTCTCACTTGACCAATCAGATGTCAGCTTGGCCTCGTGTGCTGCTGACGGATCTGTAAAACTGTGGAACCTCGAGAGGTGAGTCGTCAACACGGTAAAAGTTCTAACAACAGAACCTTAGAACATCACAGAGGAACCCAACAGATCAGACAGCAAAAACTCCAGATAAGGAGGGAGAGGAAGAACTGAATAATAATAATAATCTGTCTGTCTGCCTGGTTGCCATAGTGACGAGCCGGTGGCTGACATCGAGGGTCACAGTGATCGAGTGTCTCGGGTGTCCTGGCATCCCTCTGGAAGGTTCCTGGGAACGACCTGGTAAACTGGAGTCAGACCACAGAGTGTACTTTTAACTCAAGAGTACTCCCGAGTACTGTGTGTACTAACGTGTGTGTATCTGTGCAGTTATGATAACTCGTGGCGTCTGTGGGATCTGGAGGTTCAGGAGGAGATCCTCCATCAGGAGGGTCACAGTAAAGGAGTCCACGACCTGGCCTTTCACCCCGACGGCTCCCTGGTTGCTACCGGGTAAGTACTGATACTGCACTCTGTACTGTGCTCTATGTAAGATGTCTGATTGGAGTACTTGTCAGGAGTAATAGTACTAAGGAGTATGTAAAAGAGTATAACCCCCCGTATCTTTGGACCAATCATCTCTCTCTGTGTCTCTGTCTCCGCTCCCCTTGGCTCTCGTCCAATCAGAGGACTGGATGCATTCGGCCGGGTGTGGGACCTGCGGACGGGACGCTGCGTCGTCTTCCTGGAGGGACACCTGAAAGAAATCTACACCCTGCACTTCTCCCCCAACGGGTCAGCCAATCAGAGACGAGCATGCCTCGCACACAGCCAATCATAGGAGAGCAAGCTTAGAACAACAGCCAATGAGAGACGAGCAGGAAGAAGATTCAACGCAAGGCTGTGATATGAGTGTGTTTATGTTTCCGTCTTCTCTCAGGTATCACCTGGCGACAGGGAGTGGTGACAACACCTGCAAGGTATGGGAGATGAGAAACAGGAAGTGCCTGTATACAGTCCCCGCCCACCAAAACCTGGTGTCTGCTGTCCGTTTTCAACGTAAGAAAACTTGATAAAATGTTTTTTTAAGAGTTTCTTTTGTATGTATCTGACCTCACTTCCTCTGTGTCTCTGACATCACTTCCGGTGTGTGCAGCCACAGAAGGTCAATTCCTGTTGACTGGCGCATATGACAACACAGCAAAGGTTTGGAGTCACCCGGGGTGGACGCCACTAAAGACGCTCGCTGGACACGAGGGGAAGGTGCGCTCTGATTGGTCCATTTGGGCGCTGCTGCTGCCGATTGGTGGAGAGACTTCACTGTTAACGCGTCTCACCTGTTTTTCTTTGCAGGTGATGGGCGTCGACGTGTCACCTGACGGGAAGCTGATTGCCACCTGCTCCTATGACCGAACCTTCAAACTGTGGCTGTCAGAGTGATGTCGCCAGTGATGGCATAATAGAAATAACATTTTTTTTATAACTGCAAGAATTTTTTTTGTAAAATAAAAGTTTGACATTTTGAATAAATATTTTGTCTGTCGCAGTTTTCAATGTTGACAGTCTGTCGCGTTGCTCTCTGTCCACCAGGGGGCAGCTGATGTCCTCTACTTCATAAACTGGGTTTTCGAGTCCTGAGCGAGTCACTTTCTGATCGGCAAACAATGTTTTTTAAAACTATTCCATAAATAATAATGATTTATACAAGAAACAGTCCAGTAATAAAAAGAAAACTACTTCTACTGACTACTACTGTTTTACTAATTATTAGCTCCACATCAACAATGGACGTCAAAACCTCCCTCTCCACTTCTCCTCCTCTTCCTCTGGATCGGATGGAGGAGAGGAGCTGGAGGGAGAAGGAGGAGGAGGAGGAGACGCTCAAGTGTTTTCTCACAACAGTTTGTATCTGACCGCAGCGGAGACTTCTGGAAGATGTAATAACAATTTACAGAAGAAGAAGAAAACAAGAAGACAAGTAGACGGCGAAGATTAAAACAAGAAAAAGAGGAAGAAGAAAATAATGATAAGAAAAACAAAAGACGAAGAAGAAGAAAAGTGGTTGGAATGGATCCTCTGTGGGTTAGTTTCACTTTAAACAGCTGTTTAATAAACAGATATTAGAAGGAAAACAACAGAAATTTTATGATAAAATTCTGTTTTGTAGACTTCCGGCCTCTTAAACCTTTTCCACAAATCGTCCAATGACAGCTGGTTTCTAAATGGGTTTCTAATGACTTTTGGTTTCAGGACTGGAACCTGACCTGGTACACCTCCAGACCGGACTTCACCCAGTGCTTCCCGAAGACTGTTCTGGTGTGGTTCCCCTGCGTTTATCTGTGGACCTGTTCTCCTCTCTACCTGGTTCATCTGCAGCTCCGCCCCCAAAAAGGCCTCATCCCGCTGTCCAAACTGCTGCAGCAAGACGGTAAGAAAACGCAATCCTGAATCTGATCTGGGATCAGAAGTGTTTTATTAGGACTTTTATGCCTTTGGGTCATGATTTGTCTCACTGGGTCTCTGTGGTCTCTGGTCCAACCGGATCTCTGTGGTCTCTGGTCCAACTGGGTCTCTGTGGTCTCTGGTCCAACTGGGTCTCTGTGGTCCCTGTTGCAGCTCCTGGGCCTCAGTCTGGCTTCCTTTGGTCTTCTGGAGATGTTTTACTTCCTGGTGAAGAACGAGGAGATCCAGAAGCACTTTCTGATCCTGCTGGGTCCGCTGATCCGGAGCCTCACTTTGGTACGGCATGGTCCTTCATAAAGGTACTGGTTCCCGTGGCAACGGGTCAGATCCTGCAAACAAAAAACCTCACAGACATGAGAAAAAATAAAAGGTTGATCAATCAATCAATCAATCAGTCAATCAGTCAGTCAGTCAGTCAGACAGTCAGTCAGTCAGTCCCACCACACACTGTTATTGGCTGTTTAATCCACTCTTCCTCTCCTCCTCCTCTTCCTCAGTTCCTGGCTGTAGTTGTAATCCAGGTGGAGAGGATGAAGGGCACTCGTTCATCCCTCCTCCTCTTCCTCTTCTGGGCTCTCCTGGTTCTCTGCTCCACTGCTCCTCTGAAGGTCAACATTGAGCAGATTATTGATCAGGTATCAGTGATTGATTATCTATAATTTATACTCTCACAAAAGAGACATCTTTAGCTTGCCGGTGGAGCGTCAGGGGGAGGAGGTGGAGCGTACATCGTGACGTCTCCCAGAGAGGATGTCTCGAAGGGAGGACGTCACCATGAGAGGACGTTTTGGTGTAACATTTGGGACGCGGTCACTCGTCCAGCTGCAGTATTTCACAGCTGTCCGCAGTCAAACGTCTCTGTGGCAGCGTCGCGGGTCTCCATGTTCTGTCCTCTGAATGTGTGAACGTTCAGTGTGAGGACGTCATGTGAGTGTGAGGACGTCATGTGACTTCTTCACATGTAGCCGATAATCACAAGCCAGTTTTGCTGGAAGCGACAGATGAGTATTTTTTCTGAGGACGACACGACGATCGATCACAGTCATCGATGAATGCTTTGAGTTTTTCTTTATATTACTGTTTTCAAACGTCAAGCTTGTTTTACTGTTGATCTTTGTTTGCTGAGTGAACCTGAATCTGACCTCTGACCTCTCTGCTGTTCCAGGGTTGTTCATCAGACGCTCTTCGTTTTGTGTCGTTCTTCCTCTGTTTTTCCCTCCAATTCATCGAACTGGTCCTCAGCTGCTTCTCTGACAGCCGACCTCTATCTGATAAACACACCTACACACAGGTAACTAACACACCTACACACAGGTAACTCACTTTTTTCTTCTGGTTCAGCAGGTATGAACATCCCGACACCAAACAGCACCAAAAGCAGAAATATTAAAATTAAAGGTGGACATTAAAAGTTGTTAGCTTAGCATGTAGCGCAGCCTTAAAGAGCCCTCTACCTGTGAGTTTCCTGTTTTATTTTTGAAACTCACACGTATCTTGTCGTTTCTGTGACTTCACTTCCTGCCGTAGTTTTTTTTTTTAATCATTCCTGTGATTATCCGCCCTGATCAGTTTCACCTGTCTGGAGTGTATTCAGCGTGTGTTGCTGTTTGTCTGAAAGGTTCACCATTAAACATCTGAACCAGTCAACTTATTCCATCTGGTAAATTTCCTTCTCAGTCCACATATTATTATGTATTATTATATAATTATTATGTGGGGGGGGGGTCAGGTTTTAACCACTTAGTTGTGATGCATCTAGTTGCTGCTGTTATTAATATTTATAGAAGATATTTTTTTTTAGCTCTTCCATCAAAGCCCACTGGTGTTAGACCCGATTGTGCCATCCTTGGATCATTTGTAAGGTTTTGATGAAATACTCTTTCAAGTGCCTCAAAAGCCTTCTCCCTGAATGTTCTTAGTTTGGGGCGTGTCCCAAATATGTTGTGGTTTCGTGTGAGAGACTCTTTAAGAACAAAAGTGACCGCAGGGTTCCTCCCGGTGGTGCAGAAGTGTTAAAACAACCTCAACATGTCACCTTTCATGTTGCAGCATGCGGTTCAGATGCAGCTGCAGGTCATATAGACTGATTGTTGCAGACAAACTACTGAATCCCTGTGAAGTGAAAGTGGAGCTGTGATGTGTTTGTACGCAGCCTCGGTCAGCGGCAGCTGCTCTGTTTGGCCCGAGCTCTGCTGAGGAAGACCCGCATCCTGGTTTTAGACGAAGCCACGGCAGCTGTAGATCTGAACACGGACCAGCTGATCCGGTCCACCGTTCGTACCCAGTTTGATGACTGTACAGTCCTGACCATCGCTCACCGCCTCAACACCATCCTGGACTACAGCAGGTACCAGCTGACGTCTCTTTCTGCTCCTTTTTTCATGTCTTTTATTGAATTTTTTTTAATCTCCTGCTCAGACATAAAATATAAGAAACTTTTTCCTTAATTTTGAGACGTGGAAAGAGTTTAGACATCCAGTGACGATGTAGTTTTATAGTCTAACAACAAGGTGCACGTCGCACAATGTAATTAAACACGATGTAGAACCATCAGTACAAATGTTTAATATGAATTATTCACAGCTGCTTTTAGAAAGCTTCTCTTCAGTGGTAGTGAAGGCAGAAACGTGTGTAGAGTCAGACAGATAACTCGGCCATTAATTATTTAGATGTAAAGTTTCTACAGTCAGAGTTTTTGGCCCTTGTATTTGGTTTTGGGATGTTGGAGACGAATATTTGTGTTTGTAAAAACCTAGTTGTCTTGTTTGTCTTGTTTGCATCTGATTAGTTTGTTCCTGTGTCTCTGTTTTGGTCTCCTGGTCCCTGACTCCTGTGTCTCTTGTCTCTGTGTCCTAAGGGTTATTGTGATGGACTGAGGCTCCATCCTCTCTCAGTTCCTCCACCTGCAGGGTCACTTTGACCAGATGGGTCTCGAGGCTGGTTTGGTCTGAAATAATACTAGTGAGATGTACCGATCCTGATTGTATCAGCTTGTTGTGTATTTTACTGAGGCAATAAAACGGACTGTAAGTTTGTGGAAATCTGCTTTGGTTGGGACTGTGTGATGTAAAACCAAACCTCGCTGTGATCAGGATCTCTCTTCAGGACACAGATGTTTGAAATTGGATGTTTAAATTAGTATTTCAAGACTTGTTTTGAAGCTCGAGCGTAGGTTTGCATACGGACGGCAGGGCAGGGACATGTCCCGACCAATATTTTGGGAGGACATAATTGTCCTCACCAATATTTGAACAAGGTTGTTCAAATATTATCTATACCCTTCATTCAGGTGACCAAGGTTTGGACATTGGTATTTTTTCCAAAGAGGTTTTAAAAAAAAAAAAAGTTGTAAAATATTTGAGTGAAATAACTTAAGATATTGTTCATGGCCCAGATAGCTGACTCCTGCATACAGTCCGTGATGTAATTTACCGTTGTCTCCCTACCAATGTTGTGTCTAAACCTATGCTCTTATTTTGAAGGTTCGCTAATATTCGGGACAGGTATCTTCAGTGTAACCAGGCGTTGTAGTATCGCTGTCTTAATGACGGGAAAGACAGAGGTGTAAGCTTTTTGAACGAAGCATTAATTTACTAAACAATGTATAAAAGTCCGCTTCACTGACGGTCAGTCATGTCGGAAATCTTTTTTCAACTTTATGGGGGGAAATAGAAACTGCTGTGATTTCGGTGTAATCCGGTATAATTCAATGAAGATATCCTTTAATGCATTAATTAATGCTTTTTAAATTCAACTAGTATGTTCGAATGTTAAATAAAAGCACATAAATACATTTGATTTTTGGTTAGCGTTATTGAATACAGCTGTTAGGATGTTGCGTTAGGGTTAGAATAAATATAAGTAACTCATGAACTGCAAGTGTAAGAGTCACCAAATTTGCTGTGCATTGTCACCTGGTCCCAGAGATCATGTGTGCCAAGTTTGGTGCAGATCGGTGAAAGTTTGAAAACATGTTATTGGCAAATCATAAGCATATGATTTCTATTATTGTGATAGAAAAAAAGAGATCCGATGCTTAATGGATGTGCGTGTCCGTGAGCACTTCTTGTAAGTCCGCTTCCTCTCCAGCAGATGGCAGCGTTTACTCGCGGGGAAACCCTCTTTGGACTGGGTGGTATACTGTAGCTTCACACAGCTGCTGAAAAAAACCATTTGTTATTCAGGTTATCTGGAGGTCTTAAAGTATTGAAAAGCTCTGACTTCAGTTTCCACAAGTCATTAAAACGTCTTTAATTTACTGTCAGCTACAGTAGCCAGGAAACTTGTTGACAGTTGACTTGTTGAGCTCGTTTCAATTTTATAAAAAAAATGTTGCCCTATCAGCGTCCAAGTTATGTAAATTCTTTGGCCATAGTAGATTCGATTAATGTTCTTAATAAATATGTGTTATTGCCTGTACTGGCTTTCTGTCCTTTTTCTAACTAATACAGACGGATAAAGTGAATAAAACCTGTGGTGCAGGAGGTTTTAAAGGGCAGCAGGGTCTCCAAAGTTTACTTTAAAACCACTGTTATCTTTTCTCTTTTGCAACTGAAGCCCTTTGGAGCCTTTTTGTTTTTTTCTTTTTTTGCAAGCTATTCAAGGTTCGCAAAATCGATGTCTTTACTCCAGATGTCATCAAATCCGTCGTTTGAGTAAACCTGTGGAGTGAATCTCGATCACATATAACGAGGGCAAGTGGACTTCGGTTGTGTGAAGACTCGTTGAACTCGCAAGTGCCTTTCACGAGACATCATTTGGTTAAATCTGACTGATCCCCGTGTCCTTCTTCCTGTTGCTAACGAGAGGTCATTTCAGTCTTTCAACATGGGGCAGGTGACCGAGTGATCGGACCCTACCTCGCCATCCACAGCGTTCCCTCTGGCGCTGTTTGTTTTGAAGCCCGCTGTAATGGGTACATTTCGGCCCCTTCGACCAGAGACAAGACTGAACATGTGTTCTAGTCGTAATCGAATCAGTGGTTTCTGAGTATTCGTGCCGGTTTGTTGGGGTTCATGCGTTCAGAGGTTTTAAGATGCTGGAACGTTATGCTTGAATATGAGAGCGAGGAATGCGTAAAGAGGAATGACGAGACACTAGATGTCGGCTGGCACAGAGCTGGGAGTTTTCCACATTTAAGTTCAAGATTTAGAAATACCTTCTGACCTGGATTTCTGCTAATGCTCACAGCTCTGATCTAATTTCATCCTGAGATGGTGCTAAATAAGGGCCTCCATGAGTCAAGTGTCCTTGTAATGTAGCTCCAGAGAGTAACAGGAATATGCAAATATAAATCTTTCCCTGCACTGTTTAGGTACTTGGCTTTTGTGTTTGTTCAAAGCAGGCCAATATTTCCCATGACCCCTGCTTCCTCCTGTCAGGAGGACGAATAGCAGCCATGATAAGACAAGATATTTATTCTGAGGGGTAATTTGTTAAAATAGATGGTGTCTGTTTCCATTTATTGCCAAAATCGGACAGAATTTAAAACCCCAGAAACCCAACCAAAGACAGCGGTAGACTTTCTAATGTTAATAGAAATACTGGTGGTTCAAGGGGTCCAAACCAGAACCTCAACAACTGTTGGTTGGATTGTTTTGAAATTCATGGTCCAAGGAGGATGAATCGCATCGATCCCATGATAATCCCTTCACTGTTCCTATAGATTATTTTAATGACGGGATTATTTGCTTAAATGGGCTGCGAGAAAACTAATAAGAAGGAGTGACTTTAAAAAATGTTTTGACTTCGTATTTCATGAGAGAAGTTGAATGGGAGTCTATTGGAGCCGACCTCTAGTAGCACTTGGTGGTAGCGCACTTTAAGGCATTTCTGCATTGGTCTCATTTTTGAGACACGGAAGCTACGTCCACTTTTATATACAGTAAACTGGTGCCAGGACCCGTTACATATGTAGATATGAAAGGTTTATTCCAAAGTAACGGAAACACAACAAATCCTTCGTAAATCCTACATACTGAACTTTTAAAGGAATCCATGCCGGTGTTAACATTAACCGTTAACATGTCTGTATAGACTCACAATGAATTAATCTGCACTACAAAGTACAAAAGATGTTGTAACTGTGTGGTGAGACACTTCCTACAGGGTAATGCACACATCCCCCGTACAGCTGCAGTTCAACGGGGACCTGCCTCAGTACATGCGAACCAAAATTAGCCAACAGTTCCAAGAACCGTCATGGAGTTGCTGCACATTGTGACACACTCAGTATTTGAACAGTGTTATATCACTGTTTACTCAAAAGAGCTGCCTCACAGTTACTCAGCCAACTCTCCTGCTGACGCGATGACCTATAGACAAGCCTGCTCTCTGTTCACTTAAATAAAATCAGCACGTTATTAGGTTCTGTTTCATGTGATGTTGTGACTGTATGATTGGTTTCTGTTTTTATTTTCGAAAATTGTAAAATATCTTTTGAAAGCAACATGATGGCAGGGCTTTGACTTCTCGAGGTCAAATAGGAGCCAGAGTGAAGTTGTGTATGTGCCAGTTGAGCAAAGGTTACCTAGGAAAAACCTGTTTGCATTAGACACGCCGTGCAGCCTCGCTGAAACACGCCGGACTGCCATTAATCATGTTTTTCAAGGAAACTTTTTCCTGAGAGTCTGTGCTATATTTGAATTGGCTCCGGTGTCGGTGCAGAGTCCCTGGTGCTGCGCAAACGTGTACCTAAATCATCTGCCACGGCCCTGTCATTGCGCTCCACACGACTTTCCACTCCTCCGCTGGACATGTGTAATTGAAAAATAGGTAATTTCATGCTGTGCGTGATTGTTCTATATGCTGGGTGAACTCGTCATGCGTGTGCTATAACATGAGGATGGCAGAAGCCTGCAGAAATCATTTAAAAAGTAATTTTTAATTAATTTATTTTTTTTGTAATTTTTTTTTTTTTAAGCTATTTTGGGGTTTTTCATTTTGATTCCTTTTGAAATATGAAAGCAGCTGAACATGTTGGTACCTTCAAGTAAATCTTGGAGCAAAGAGACATCTCGTGCTGCACCTTGGGGTCTGCTCAAAACAAACTTTAAACAGCAGACAATGCACACGGTCCTACGCGCCACAGTAAACATGATTGGATATTGATTAATGCTGCATATTCTATAGTGTGCTGCGTTCAAGCAAAAAGCATAATACAGCAGCACTGCAAAGGAAAAGAACCTAGACAAAAACAACTATCACGGCGTTGTTGATGTGCTAGCTGGTTACCAGTGTAAATAAAACCTCTTTATGAAATGTGAGATTATAAGTGATTTTTGACTTATTTTGTAATAATAACCGTTACTACATACCTCAGGTTAGTAGAGGCCACTTATTCTAACACAAGCTGATCTACAGTAAAAATAATCATTGGCTGACATCTGTGGGCTCAACAATGGACGTGTCAACGAAATTAGAGCAGAGAAACTGAGAAGGGGTCAAATGTGTTGCGTCTGTCTCAGAGTCAGTGACCTTACGTGTACACACCATCGCTTATGACCATTCAGCGTGGTGAGTGAGCTCCTGTAATGGATCCCCATTTCATAGATTGACAACAGAGCTCGTTTAGTTAATCACTGAGGATTTGATCAAATTTATACATTTGATGCCGCTGTCCATTTTAAAATAGCGGAGCTAGTGCATGAAAGCCCCGAGGCCAGATGTCTGACCTTTGACTGAAAGCAAAGAAAGCTGCGCTGACGGCCACATCGGCCTGAATCATACGAGCGGAGGTTTGCAGTAATGCCGTAGTTTTCAATCTCTTTCTGTTCCGTGTTCAGTCGCTTCCCGTCCTCTTCCCAAAATGAAGCGATCTTCTAATCCTTGCATTAACGAGCTCGTGTCCGGTCCCTCTTTTGCTTTACATTGAGAGCATTAGAGGGAAATCACATTTCATTAGGTCACTGCAGATATATGTCGAGTTGGACCTGAGCCTAAGAGGATTGCAGCAGTGTTTAGAGCACGCATGTTGAACCTCACATACGATGGGCTCAAGCTGCCTCGTTGCAGTCCCACATACCACAGCGCCAACTTCTTTACCTCATCAAGTTGCCATCTGGACTTTGAGGCATTTTGGGTTGAAAGCTCCTTAGAACAAATCCCAACAAAGTCCCTCAATATCATCAGTGTATATGTAATGTATGTGCACTGAATATAAATAGTAGTGGTAATCCTGGTTGAAAAGCGTTTGCCAAAGGACATGCTGTATATTGCTTGTGATGGCATCCAATCTTTTCTCTACCGAAAAAATGTATAGACTTTGTATTTTACAACAGAAGTTATTCAACTTCTCGTAGCCATAGCCTTTTTGGAGCCAACCCCGAGGGCCGTCGGTGGTATTGCATGCTATGGCACTTGCGCTTTGGCCTTACTTTTCAGACTCTGATGGAGTGTCCGCTTTTACATACAGTCTACAGAGTAGATAGGTCTGCCTAATCAAGACTAGTGCAAAGGTAACAAAACCTGCCCTACTAACCCATCTAAAGCTTGCTAATATAACAGTAAATCTAAATGCAAAAAAACAACAATTTGTGGTTCAGTCAGTGGTCAGGCCGATACATTTTCTAGCACATTGGGTCTATCTTCTTCATCCTTCTTTGTTTGTGTGTACCGTAGATTAATTCCTGTAGGTTTGCACACAATCGGTGGTTGTTTTTGTTAAAACATTTCAAATCAGCTTTGAAAATCCCTTTATGATATCCGCTGTACCCGCTTATATTCACCCTTCGCTCTCATTTGATGATGGTTTTAGCGCTGCAGCTCTGCAGTGACATAACATCCCGGCTCAGAACGGGAGCGCACAGGCTCGGTGATGGGGATTACAGCTCATTCTTCAGTGCGCTGGGTTTATTTTAGGGTCTGACTGGATAAAACAGGATTAGCATCACAATGAATCTGAAACCCACAGGTCAGCTCCTCCGTGGCCTTTGACATTTGAAATGTTAGTAAATCCCCATCTGCGTCGTGATAGCTAAATATAGATTTGATCAGCTGTCATTCCAGCAGCCCAGTTTTGATAAGTGCTGGTCGTTTTTAGAGGGTCTGTGCGGTGGTGACAGCTTCTTATTTACAAGTAAATTTTCTCCATTGCAAAGCTTCTCTGTGCGGCAGCTACCGATCCACATGGTATTTGTCCTGTGCTGAGTGGTGATGAACTTTATCTCAAGGAGTCTGCAGCTACACTGGAAGCTTTGTCGCTATGTACAAAGGCCCTTTCAAACATGGCGCTTCCTGTTTTTTTGGGTATTTGAAAGCCAGTAGCCCACTTAAAGAAGTCAAAATTAATCAATAATAGGTATTTTTAAGGTGGCAAAAAGTTATGTATTTCTGTTTATTTATTAGTTTTGCCAAACCAGCAGAATAAAAATTACAGTATGGTGCAAAGTATGAATAAAAACATGGTCATAAAGATTGTGCTAATATGTTAATGTTTTGCAGGAAATGTGTAATCACCATCTTAGTTTAGCATGTTGGCTTGCTTACATTTTCTAAGTAATATCAATACAAAGTACTGCTGAAGCTGATAAGAATGTCAATACTTTTGCAGGACTTTGGTCATAAACAAGTGTTGGAGACAATTTTAGACTTACATAGTTACAATTGACCCTGAGGGGGACATGAATGTCGGAACCAAATCTCATCTAATTATTTCAATACAGAAAACGTCAGGGTAAATTCAGTACAGTTTATCATCTGGGGACTAAGAATGCCTGCACAAAACTGCTTGGCCATTCATCCAAAGTTTTAGCACATAAACAAAAGTTGCCGGACAAATTCAAATTATGACCCAATCATAGCACGAGAAGAGGAGTCAGAGGATCACCAAAGTTCTTGCGATACATCCTCTGGGAACCATGAATATTTGCACTAAATTTCTCAGCAATCCAGCCAGTATTTGTTGAGATATTCAAAAATGTTGTGTCAATCCAACACCTATTGGAAGTATTGGCACAAAATCCACGGTTCCCAGATGATGTATTAAAATGACCTCTTTCTCTCTTATACTGGATGGATGGCTAAGAAATTTTGTACCAACATTCGTGGCTCCCAACGTTCTGGTTTGGAGTAATATATCTCTTTAACTGCTGTTGAATTAAACAGACATAAAACTTTAAGTACCCCAATGTATACTTCAAGAATTGACCCACACAGATGTTCAGGGTTCCCAGATGATCTATTACATTGATCTGGTGAAGTCTTTTCTAGCTGCTGTGAGGCTGATATTTGTGGTTTAGAGTGAAATGTCTTAACAGCTGTTGGATGAATCACTATAAACTTTGACATTCCTGTTCCCCTCAAATACGCTGTAATAACGGCGAACAGTTCTCATAAATTATTTAGTTTCTATTACCTGCCAAACCGATGACATTCCCATCAGATGTGGCTGTACTTTGCATTTATCGTTGGGAAAAGGCAGCACACTAACATGCTAAACTGTTAGGTGAAGGTCTCAGACCTTGCGTGTCTGAGACCAAATTCACAGCCAGTAATACAGTGCAGATTCCTTACCATATACACCTGTAAAAGCCTGGCTACACAGTGTAGCTTATGTGAAGTTGTTGTAAAGATTGTGTCTTGTGTTCTTTCGACTCGTATTGGACCTGAAAGTACCGACTGTTTCACATTGTTTTATAACTTCTGCCACGTTCAGGAAAAGGAAGATAAGTGACAGTTAGGGCTTAAAGTAATTTATTCATCATAGCCTTGGGTGCAGCTTTGAAGGGGGAACAGGCTCTAACAAGAGAGGGGAAAAAAAAAACATACCATTTTCTTGGACCGACTTGTTAATATCTTACTGTAAAGTCAAATCTATTTTGTTTTTAAGGCAGCAGAGATTCTACCGCTTTTGCTGTTTGTACTTTGGCCTCACGGATGTGCTATGAAATGAATGAATTAAGCCATAATGGATGTATCAGAATACAGCGGCACTTTTGACTTCCATCTGCACACTTTTACTAATCAGAGCTGACGTCATTGCAGCTGGGTGAACCCTGCCTTGTTAATTATTAAGAGACCCACATTGCACATTAGCAATTAGATAATCACCCCAAGCATTATCTTTGAACATGGAGATAGCATTATAGATTTACATTCCACTTGGTCTGGAACCTCTGCGGGTTTAAACACTCCCGAAAACATGGTTTATAAATATCTAAATATCCTTAACTGAGAAAGCAAAACATCTTTATGCATGATTAATGAGGAATTCAGCACTTAAAAACTACTGCAAAAATCCTGATTGGTGCACAAAAGTCACCTTTTCCATTTGGAAAAAGGAGAAAATATGTACATGCATTGGTGTCCATTAGTATTACAGGTACAGTATATGTTAGTACAGAGGTTTTCAAAGTGTGTCACTGGTCTACATGATGTCAACTACAGCAAATGTATGATGTAAATGGGACACGAAGGAACCTTTGTGTAAAAAAAATATAGTATAACATGAAAAAATTAACAGCAATATATTTCATAATGCATAATTATATTTTATGTTAGGCACATTTTGGTGGATAATTATTAAAACTTCAGTTCACATAAACTTAGGGATTTGGTAGATATAAACAGGAAGTCAAATTGATTTAGCTGGATGCAACGAATTGAGCTATGTTATTTAGCCTATACTTGTTTACATTTTGGCATATTGGCATGGAAACTGTGAGTCACACTGTATCTAAAAGGGTTTATAACTTCTGCATATTCAAATTTCAATCGCCTCCTAGGGGGAATTGCAGCTTCCTGTTTTTAGATGTGCCTCTCTTGTTTAAAAACCACAGTATTAGAAGTTGTCACGTAATGCATTTTATTAACACATCCTGCCAAATTTGTTTAGCTAATTACAAAATAATTACATACATACTCCATTGGGAAACAATATCCACTTTTCTTAAGAACTGTTGCAGTGACCCCTCACTGTGAGGTTTTGACCTTCCTCCTCCGGTTCAAGGGGCTGCAGTCACCTTTTATCGTCAGTTTAAATGATAGCGATCGAGACAGACGAAATGTCTCCATATCTGCCAGACACCATGTATTGCTCTGGCAAGACTTGCTTACTCAGGATAATGCTCTGGATTATTGATTAACAGTCTTGAGTATTTACAGTGTGCACATTTGTGCGGGGCAGCATCACTCATGTGAGTTGGTACTTCAATGGTCTGACTTCAGGTTGGAGGTTGAAGTTGTTTTCAGTGTGGCTCATTGGACTGTTTGTCACAGGGGTCAGATTTTCATTCAGCTGCACAGTGTTGTGACCACGTGTTCGTTACTGTTATTGACATGTTAGAAGCTGGTTCGTGAGTTTTGAATGTTTGATTTTCCTCCCACTCCCAAACATTTCTTAGACCTGTAGATCTCTGCCTGCTCTTCCTTTCGTTTGAGTTTACCAGAAAAAAATGTCCTGTGCCAGTCTGACGAGCACAGGTGGAAATGTACAGAAAGTCTGAGAGATTTTTACCTGCAAACTTGCGTATAAATCAGCTGTTTACCGAAGAAAAACACAGGCTGGATGTGATGCTTGTTTCACCAAAGTCTCCTCTGGGTTGAGCTTGTTTTATTTTATTTTATTAGTTGCCACCCCCTCTCAGTTAATTTGTCCACCACAGTTCATTCGACCCTCTCTTAAACCAGTTGAAATAATTAGATAATCTGAGTTTAAATCAACATGCACAGATGCTAATCCTGATGGTGCAGATTGTGAATTACAAACTGCAGTGTTCAGAGATTTACAAATACAAAACACGTCATCAATTTTCAAATTTTCAGCTCAAGTGATGAAGGATGCCTCATTTAGTTATTTCCCTGTTGCGTCGTCTCCTCTTATTATCCTTATCTCCTTGTGTATTTGCGGGATGTTTAAGCTCATTTATGGAAGTGAGATTTTCAGCAGATCCATATGGAAACACATGATAATGTCCTTGTGTAATCTGTTTGTGATTGGACCACCCAGGAGGTATGTTAACGCCGGGTATGAACCGGACCTGCCATGTATGTACCTTTGGAACAGTTGACTGTGGACAGACATCCAAAGACAAGCCTGACATTCCCAGGTTGTTCTCACTGTAATTGCCTTCAGTCGAAGCTAAAGTATTTATTTAAAGGTTAACCGGCCTCGTTCAGGAGAGGACGTTGGGTAAATCTCAGACAATGACTCATGATGAAGATAACGCTGTGAACCTGCTTCCAGGAACGTTACGGTTTTCAAAAAACAGATTTGAGCTGGTCTGTGGATTCACTCGGCCGTGATTGTATCTTATCTGAAAAGACAGTGGAGATCTCTTTGTTTTGAGGCATGAAATGTGATTGAAACATCAAGGCCAAGCGCTGGAGGATGACACGCAGATTATTTATATTTTATAGATGGAGAAAAATGAAAAAAAAAAAAAAACTTCAAACGCACTCGACAGAAAGTCGAAAGTGTGGCTCACTGCTGAAATATTTGTTTTATAAAGTTGCACCACGGTGGCTGAATGAAATGAGGATCGTTTTGTGGTCTGATTTCAGCATAACATGTATGTCACTGTTCATGACAAGCTTGCTGATACTTTGCAGGAGGGGGGTAAATGATGGACTTTGGTCCCTAATTACTTCCCTGAGATCTCTTTCTCAGAGTTGCTCATCGATGCCTCTGATATATCTGTTAATATTTAACAGGGTGCTGTGCAATGCCAGAGCCTCTGCTCCCTCTATCAGGGTTTTCTTAGATAAGCCATCTGAACCCGTTGCCTTATCTTTAAACCTCATCCTTTACAGCTCTGTAACCGGCGTGGCTGCATTACAGTCTGTGCACCTGACCTGAAAGAGGAAGAATTTCTCTTCAAGAAGAACTGCACAAGAAAAAGTGTAGGAAGTAACCATTTTTACATTCACCATGCCTCTCAGTCTTGTGACTTTGCTTTGGCCGGCAGACGCTGATAGAAATAGATAAATGTTTCACTGCAACTGCTTCAAGCAAGATTACTTGCATAAGCTGAAGTACTGGGCCATGTTCATGCTTTATAATATCTCAAACCCACCGTATCTCACCGATGCAGGAGTCCATCAACATCGCCGCCCCGTGATGTAACCCGCCAGGAGCGTGTAATAATTCCACCTGAACCAATAATGCCACTCACTACATGTATATGTATATACATACCCCCGTTTTTGAAATGTTTGTGGCGGTGAAGTAGCAACGGCGTGTTTATCGATCCAAACTGAGTCACTTTTCACCAGGAACAAGGGCAGAGCAGCTGCGTTTACTCGTGACTGTGAGCACTTTTTCATTCTTGCACAACTTGTGTTGCTTCACGTTGCTGGTGGAGAGCTGCACAGCATGCACGGCTACCTGTGAATTGTATTGTTGTTGTAGTAATATAGTTTGTGTTTGTGTTTGTATCAGATCTAATACAAATGATCAATTAAAAAACTGCAGACATACCGTGCTACGAGCAAATTTGAGTAAAAAGTAAATCGTAAAATTTACAAAGTATCCTTGCAGCATGAGAAGTAAAAAAGAGCTCATGGAGGGATTCGACAATCAATTCTATACAATGTTTACAAACTACGGCTGGACACAAAATAGGGTAGTTTGAGGCCAAATACAGGCATTTTAGTACATTATAGAAGTACATTTGTACATACGTGATGTGTAACAATTCAGCTTTATAAGTACTAAGCAGTACTAAGTAATAAGCTAAAAAAATAATAATTCTAAAAACAGATTTAAATTCAGTCAAAACTACTATGAATTCAATCTACTTTAGTTGGACAATGAAGAGTATGTCTGAATATGCAAAGTATGATAAGCTTACTAAATATGATATAAAAGAAGTAGAAACAATGATTATCAATTAAATCTATGAGATTAAATCTACAGTTTTTCCCCTTACATCGTAAAAGCTTCAGTATTTTTCTGATTGTTCGTGGTAACTTTCCATCGCCGCAGATGAAAACTCGTCGGGTCAGTCGATCAAATTCTGATGAGAAATTTCCAAGTTGATGTCGTGTTCTAGTTTTGATGCGTGTCTGGTATGACAGTCATGTCCGAAGATGTTGCGCGAGACAAGGTGAAAGCTTTCAGCTGTCTGTCAAAAAAGAAAACCAGTTTATTTAACTGTCTGTAATTCTTCATTATGCTGCCAGCCAAAACTCAAACTTGTGTTGCGATCCAAATCAAAGAGCCTGGAAGACTATACTGAGTAATGTCAAAAGTTTTACTTTTTTTTTCATGTTTTGGACGACGTGACTTTTTTGTTCTTTTTTCGGACAAAATGCAAGAGTATGACTTTTTTTTATCACTTTTCGGAGGACATGACTTTTACATCATATTGCGGTCGACATGCTATAGAATGACTTTTTTTCACATTTCGGATGACAAGTTCAACTGCTGTTCACATGGAACCCTTCTCAACGTCGGCCTTCAAAGTTCTCGTTTGAATATTTGCTACTACCACCAAAATCTGCAGGGTTAGGGACTGTTTTTCACATTTTGGACGGTATGACTTTCATTTCATATTTACATGTTATAGTATGACATTTTTTATCATATTTCGGGGGACATGCTATAGTATGACTTTTTTATCATATTTCAGACGACATGCTATAGTATGACTTTTTTTTTAATCATATTTCAGACGACATGCTATAGTATGACTTTTTTTTAATCATATTTCAGACGACATGCTATAGTATGACTTTTTTGTCATATTTCAGACATGCTATAGTATGACTTTTTTGTCATATTTCAGACGACATGCTATAGTATGACTTTTTTTTAATCATATTTCAGACGACATGCTATAGTATGACTTTTTTGTCATATTTCAGACATGCTATTGTATGACTTTTTTGTCATATTTTAGACGACATGCTATAGTATGACTTTTTTTAATTTATCATATTTCAGACGACATGCTATAGTATGACTTTTTTTTAATCATATTTCAGACGACATGCTATAGTATGACTTTTTTTTAATCATATTTCAGACATGCTATAGTATGACTTTTTTGTCATATTTCAGACGACATGTTATAGTATGACTTTTGCATCATTTTTTATCGTATTTCGGACGACTTTTCTGAATTATAACCTGAATAGGTGGCGTTGGATTCCTGTTAAAGTCCCTCCTGACTATGACGCTACTTTATATCAAGAGTTTACACCTTACAGTTACTGAGAAAATCGAAGGCAAAGTTCACTTTTTTCGCATTTTGATATCGAAATTTCCTAATTTAAAATATTCATTAAAAATAACTATAACAATATCATGACTGGATTCTCATTCAGGAGAATCTCGACTATGACCCTGAGTAATATCAAAAGTTTGACTTTCTTTTTTTTTCATATTTTCGACATGTATGACCTTTTTTTTTTTTTTTTATTTATTTTTTTTTTATCATATTTCGGATGACAAGTTCAACTTCGGCCTTCAAAGTTCTCATTTGAATATTTGCTACTGACACCAAAATCTGCAGGGTTAAGGGTTAGGGCTGGGGACTGTTTTTCACATTTTGAATGACATCCTATAGCATGACTTTCACGTCATATTTCGGGCGACATCGAGGTGACTGTATTGTATCCTCACAGCGAAAAGGTTCATGGTTCGAATCCAGGCCTTTGTTTGCAGAATTTGCATGTTCTCCCTGTGCCTGCGTGGGTTTTCTCCGTTTACTCCGACCATCCAACAACATGCACCTCAGGTTAATTGGCGTCCAAATTCCCCTTTGGTGTGAATGAGAGCGTGCGTGGTCTTTATTTCTGTCTGTCTGGAAGTGTTGGTCCTGTGACGAACAGGGTGTACCCTGCCTTCGCCCAAAATGATCTGGGATAGGCTGCGGCCAGTTTGGACGGCATAATATAGAATGACGTTTCTCTGACAAATATATATAAATAGAATCACAGCAGGGTCACAGTGGTGGCAAACATCACCTGGACCTCCACAATGTCGATATCATTGTTACGCCCTTGTTCGAGACCAACTGACCAACCAACAGAGCCATGTCGCTAATACATTACTTTTAATTCAACAATAAAACTAAAAAGAGAGACACATTTCTTAAAAAGAAGTGTTTTATTTCATTTTTAACAAAGCCCATTACAGATTTTAAGCAAAACTGGGGAACACTGGCAAATCTCAATCCTATCATCATGTTTGGGACACCAACAAAAAAGAGGAGCTTCAAATAATGATAAAAAAAAAAGACATCTAAAATAATCATACAACCCAGAATTGGGGAAAAATAATGTTGCATGTTGTCCAAAAATTGACTAAGGGAAACAAAAAAGTTCATGCCAGTAGCTGTCAGGGATGTAAATAAAATCAGACTTCTAGTAAAATAAATCTCAAATACGACAGATGTTGCATTAATGACACCTGTTAACTGCTTTGAAAGAACCAATAAAATCTAAAATAAATGACAGTTCCTGTCAGTGTGCTAAAAAAATTAAATCTCATGAATAATTTGGTTAAATACAACTATAACACTTTTGAACTCTGCCGTGTGTACCGTTGTTTGTTGAAGCCGTTCCGCCTCGGGGAATTGTAAATAATATGCAAGAAATATATATATATATATATTTTTTTCGGTGGTTGCCTGTTATTACACTTAGACCTTCTCCAAGGATAAAAGTTGTGCCAAAGATGGAGATAATTAAAAGCCAAATTAAACATGCCAATGAAAATGGAAGCAACAATTGAAATTTAATTTTGTTAATGTTGTTTTTGTTTTTTTTTACATCTAATTTGTTACATACTAAAAACTGTATTAATGGCTGAATTTAAAATTTGCAATTTTTCTTGTCAGATTTCGGGATGACATATAGGTAGTTCTGGTGATCAAACTGATCGTTTGCGTCATGGACTTGTAAACGCTAAAGATGGGGAAAGAAAATAGCTTTGAACTGTGGCTATTTTTGTTTTGTTTAGGATTCCACTGGCACGTGTTGTCCTCTGAAATATGAAATTGCTGACTATCTGAAATGAGCCGATCCACCCATGTAAACACAGTGATTTTCTGATACAGAAAAATACTAAGTGTACAATGTATATTGATCTTTAATAACAATATCCATCAGTTGAAAGCATCAGTCTGCTTCGATATATTCTCATATGGGAACATATATATATTTTATAACAAAATAAATCTATACTGTTGTTTTTGTGGTGATAAGGGTCCATTCTCTGAGTGCTCAAACTTTCTTTGTCCATTTCAACAAAGAACTGCATGTCGGCGTCGCTGTCGGAAATAGTACTCGTGACTGAAGCAGCTCAAACACTCAAAAGGCTGTGCCTGAGAAGAACATTAGTTTGAAGCAAAAAAAAAAAAGAAAAAAAAAAGACTAATAAAATACTCATCTTTTCCATCTTTATAGCAGTTGTTAAAGTAATTTATAATAAAGTGTATGTTTCTATTATTATCTTTAAAAAAAAATCATAAGCATTTTTTTACTATCTTGGCATTTTGACACAAAATATCCTCTTGGATATGTACACAGGAAAAGATACTTTTCAAGCAATAAAACAAGCTTATATTGTGGGGTTGCAACAGAATAAAACAATTCTGAAGTAAATTTTGCTACATTATCAGCTGATCCATGGTCTGCTACTGAACCGTTAACACAGTGTGCTACACAGATCCCCCAACGTCACACAGTTTCCTGATTCAATGAGTTTTGGTCACATGGACACACACACACACACACACTCTCTCTCGCAGCCACACACACCCACACTCGCAGACAACACACACAACGTGAAAGGAAGAAGAAGAAGAAAAGAAAAAAAAAAAAAAAAGTGGAAAAAGAAAAGTGGCCGGTGAGTTCAGATCCATTTAGAAGGTTTATCTGCTGCGATTCGACATTCCGGCTGGTAAAGCTTCGAAAAAAGAACAAGCACCATAAGGAAAAGGCCTCAAAATGTCCTCCGCTGGGGGAGTTCAGCAGTGTCCGCTTGATTCTGTACTCCCACAAAAAGCAAAAAGAGAAATAAATCTACATTCAGACTCGCCTCAGGCTTGTGGTCAGGCAAAGTCACTGAAATGTTTCAGGCTTTAATTGCATCTTTCCCCCCTCCCCCCCCCACTTCCGATTTCAAGTCTTGAGTTTTTCGCCATCGGAGCCTCGTTTCAAAACACGGGAGTCCAGGACGTGTCTCTTAACTCCCGTGAGGCCGTAAAAATCTTTGAAGTCCGTGTGGGGGTACGTCCGGGGTCCCTCACCGTCTCTGCTGAGCGTAAACCGGGTACGCTAGCGTCACATTCAGAGAGTCATTGTGCTGGACCAAAGACGTGTGCTGGTAGTGAAGTACGAGTTCTTTTAAGGAGCTGTACAGGTTATACGGCTCGGCGAAGCCGAAACCTGAGGGGGTCTTGTTGATGACGCAGTGCTTCACCTCTCCGTCCACACTGCAACACAAGAGGGACAAACGTCACAAACCTGTCCGGCGCCTGCAGGAAATCAACGCGCTCGATCAACCTCTAAATGACCCGTTTACGATTTAGAAAGTCGGTCTTGTAAAAAATACAACGCTGAAATTAGGTTTTGCGTGCGGTGGTTAGATTTCCAGGTCGTATCGGATACTGAAAAATGTCTTTGTAACGTGCTACGATTGCGTAACAGGAGATACAAAAAAAAAAAAAATATTCTTAAGCTTTGTCTTTTTTTTTGGGGGTCAAATTCTCTTCATTTTGTTTCCTCACTTAGCTGCAGTGTAAAGATTGTTGCAGAAAAAAAAAGAAAAGACAATTTACTTTGAAGTCTTTCAATTAGCTTCGTGAACTTTGAAATATTACGTTTTTTTTTTTAGTTTTTTTTTAGCACAAAACCAGGATTTCTTGGAGCAATAATTATTACAGCGAAGCCAAAAGGAAGCGCGTCGTTTTAAGAGCGAGTTGGAAAAACCCCCGTATTCACTGATACGTACACAACGCTGCAGGCGTAGCATCCCGCTTTGCTGCTGTCTCGAACCAGGAATGTTCCGTCTCTCTTGCCCTGGAGGAGAGCCTCCGCCTGTAGTCGGTTGATGTTGCCCAGCTTCCAGGACCGCTCGTCGTGATGAGGAAGGTCTTCATCGTCGTCCACCATCGAGTATTGACTTTAAAAAAAAAAAAAAAAAAAAAAGAAAAAAGTAATGTAAGTTTTGAGGCGGAAAAACAAAACCAAAAAAAAAAAGTGCATTTTCTGTTGATGTTCATTTTGTTTTTGAACTCACTCTTCCGTGTTCTCGTTCTTGATTCCGAGCCACTCGTTGAGTTTCTTCTGTCGGACTCCCTTCTGGGTCAACCACCTGCAAACGGAGAGGACGCGTGAGAAACCGATTTGGGTTTCCCCCACCGAGGGAAGGTCGCGGTGGGAGGAGGAGGAGCAGCAGCGAGTCGCCGCCGGTGTACTTACATGAGATACTGGTCTCTGGTCTTGCGGAGCTGGATGAGGTCGGGCTTGATGCTGTTCATCCTCTTGTCGATCTCCCTGTAGTCCGCCGCCTGCTTCTTCAGATCCTCCTCCAGCCGGCGCTTGCTGTCTACGATTTCACTAATCCTCGATTTCAGCTTCTCGTAGTTGCCCATGATCCTGCAAACAACAAGGAAGACGTTTTCAACGTCAATCAATCGTTTTATTAGCAGCTGTTGTTGTTTTGGAAAGATTGTCTCGTAAAACACGTTTACCTGATAATTATTAACATTATTGATATTATTTTATTTTTTTTTAAAAGGTGAAAAGGGTGAAAGAATAACAGTAAAAATAACTTAAAGGTACAAACTGCGTAAATAATACAAAACTCGAAAGAAAAAAATAAACAATAAAAAAAACAACTAGAAACTGAACTGAGGAGCAGCTAAAAGGAATCATTTTGGATTACGTAATTGTTTTTCTAAATGAGGATGAATCCAAGATTTCCAACTTTTCCTGTTCTGGTCTCAAAACAAAAGTCCAGTTTCTCCATCGCACAAACATCGTGGATCACATTAAGTCGGTCCTCGACTGTTGGAAGCGATCTGTCGTCATCCAGTTTCTCGCGAGAACTTTCTTGCTCGCTTATCCGCAAAATATTAAACATACAGTTAAGCCCAAGTAAAAATGTTCATGTCTCGTGAATTAAAAAAAAAAAAAAAAAAGTATATTCATCGTCGGTAAACGACTTCAACAAGTGGCAAAACATCGGAAGACGTGGAAATAGTTCACGTTTCCATTTATAATCTCTCGCACAATGTCTTACCGTCCTGTTTCACTTGGTTATGCCAGAAGTAAAATTGGAAAAAAACCCCACAAAAGGTCACTAACAAATAAGAAAACACCTCTACGTAAGAGAGGGAGTCCCCAACAACAAGAAGCAAGTCAATACCTGAAATTAAAATAGAAAATTACAGATTTTGATTGTGCAGCTACAGTATATCAAAGTTTTGGCCAAATTCACGAGACATGAAAATTTGACAACGGGCATGACTGAATTTTGGGGTTTAGCTGTAACGCGTCTTGTTTTCAGGACCCTGGACAGCGTCCGGTCTCGAGGTACGATGTCCCGAAACAAGTTTGCTTGGTCATTTCAAAGCGTGGTCCAACTCTCACCTCTGGATCTCCTTGTCGTTGCCTTCCCGCCTGAACTTCTCGATGTACTCCTTGCTGTACCGCTCTTGCGTTTGACACTGCTCCTCGAATATCTTGATAGTTTCGTTGAAAGCCTCGATCGCCGTCCGCTTCATTTGGATTTCCTGCGGGGGGGGGGGGGGGGAAGCACAGCGTTAGCGTTCCGGCGCTCGGATGCCGCGGCGACGCTTTTCTCTTTTCTTTCGCGGCGGGCGGCGCTCACCTGCGACGTTCTGGTGTACTCTTCGTACAGACGGTCGTACTCTTTGTTCTTCTCCTGGTACTGCTGGTGGTACTCGCACAGCTTCCTCCCCACGGCTTCGATGTTGTCTTCTTTCACCACCTGATCCTGAAAGAAAGAGTCACGCGGGGAAGCTGCAGTTACGCGGCTTTACGTCGGGCGCTGTCGACGCGCGACCGGAGCCGGCTTTCTTTTACCTGCTGGTGTTTGGAGACGGGGTACAGCAGCTTGACGTCCAGCTTGGGGTTGTACTGAGCCAGCGACTCGTTGCGATAGTGGTTGATGAGCTCGACGACCGAGCTGAAGGTCAGCGGGTCCGAGAAGCCGTACTTCCCGTCCCGGTGGAATATCTTAATAAGCTTGTTGTTGCCTCCTTTCCTGTAGACCGCAAAAAAAAAAAAAACAACAACAACGCGAGTTAAAACCAACTGCCGAGAGGGGACCGCGGAGGGTCGGACGCGAGGAGGTCGTTTCAAAAGCGAAAAGCGCGAGCGGCCCACCTCAGAGTCAGAGTGTAGTCCCCGTGCATCTTGGTGGAGGCGTCTCGCACCAGGAACGTCCCGTCCGCCGTGTCCCGCAGCTTCTCGTTGACCTCCTCCCGCGAGATGTCGCCCCAGTACCACTCGGCGTCCTGCAGAGCCATGTTGTTGTTCATACCGTTGTTAATCACAGACGCGGCGGGCTTCGGCGGCTTCGGAGGTAGAGCTGCAGGAGGGGAGGAGAGGAGAGGAGCGGACGCAGAATGTAAATAGGTTGGAGCGTCCGGGGGTGCTCGCGTTTACATCGAGCTGCCGCCGAGCACCAATCAAACAGTCGGCGCGTCACAGCGGATTAAAAAAAAAAAAAAAAAAAAAAACCAAACAGCTGACCTTCTTTGAAGCATAAAAAAAAAGAAATCACAAAAAAAACCCACCAAATCCGACGTCCATGACTGTTTTAATTTATTTGACTGTTCAAACAGAATCGCGCGCACACACACACACACACACACACACACACACACACACACACACACACACAGGCTCTCACCCATCCTTTTCCCATTGATTAATGAAGGGATGGAAAAAAAAACCCGCTGCTCCCCCCGTAACCAAACACCCCCCCCCACCCGCTCACCAAACCGAGAGGCGGTAACAACCCGACAGTGGGAGGAGAAATGAAGCGTGAGTCAGGGAGAATGAATTTCATTCAAGAAGGAAGAAGAAGAAGAAGAAGAAAAAAAGAAGAGCTTTCTAAAAGTATTCCGTGCTGCAAATAAAGCAGTGTCGCCTCATTAACACGCAGGGACCAAAAAAAAAAACAACAAAAAAAAAAAATGCACACAGGATTTTGGGGATTTCTTTCAACTAGAAAGCAGGTAAACAAAAGGTAAAAATACAAAAGTGGCATATTTGACAAATAAATAGGACACGCTGTCAAAAAAAAACAAACAACGAAATGCAACTATCGGTAAGATTCACCTTCAGGCTTTCAACAGCACAGATTCTGTTCCACGTATTTGCGATCAGTAAATCAACTAAACGGAGAGAAGAAAAAAAAAAAAAAGTCTTAAATCTGCAGCGGCTGCTTCTCCCGCCGACACTTTCGATTTGAAGCCAGCGGCGGAGCCACGAAGGTTATTTTTAACCCACAGACTCTGCACTGCCGCTGCATTAACACACCTTCCGCCGCACAACTTTGAAAACCGACCGTTCACCTGCCGGACGTCGGGACACGACAGACCGCATCCGATCTGTGCAACAACAAAAAGACAAACAACCCCGCAGCCCTCCGACTCGAACGCAACTAACTGCACATGGTTCGCAGTCCGTCAGCGAGCCGCCTGACTTCCAAACACGATCACATCTCATCTCCAGATTTACGCGCAATCTCTTAATTCCCAAA
>NW_027210634.1:2082500-2330000 GCF_029030835.1 Brachyistius frenatus | reverse complement strand
TTTGGCACACCTCAACTTCACGTCTCTGAACAAACTCGGGAGCATTTCAGGAGTTTGTGTGTGTGCGTGTGTGTGCGTGTGTGTGTGTGTGCGTGTGTGTGCGCGTTGCCCGCCGGACCCGCCAATCTGTCCAAAGTGCTCCCGCAGGTGCAAATTGCTGACAGCTGAAGAGCAGGCCCGCGCACAGGAACATTATAAATAGCCTTAACAGGTAATAAAATGTTTAAACAGCCGCAGTCGGTACCCGGGGGCCTCCGGGCCGGCCCGAACGCCGGCGCTTTTAACTAGCACTGTAAAAACAGAACCGCTGCCACACAATGCACTGCAGTCTCAGCAGCAGCAGCAGCAGACTGCAGGACCGGCGAGGACCGGCTTTGCGCAACTCCTGATATATTACCAGCTCATAAAGTCGCCCAGTTAAAAAAAAAAGAAAAAAGAAAACGTCCCGAGGAGAAGCCAGAATATCACCGAGAGCTTTTTTTTTTTTTTTATCACGAGGACTCATCGACTTGGCATCGGACACACAAATGCAAACGCCAGCCGTGATCCCGCTCCTGAAAGTCCGCCGTACGGACACAAAAATCGACAATACCGACGACACAATAAACAAACTCCAATGGGAACACAATGCACCGTTTATCTCTGGTGCAAGTTCACAAGTCACAAAACGACATCCTGTGCAGCGAACCGCTCCAGAAAACAAGCGCAGCCGGCGTTTCAAACTGCGTCACTTCGACCACAAAGATTTCCAGGAAACATGTTCAAAGTCGAAGCCTTCGTTCGCAGCGAGCAGTGAAACGCCATCAACCTGCTTTAAGTTTGTACAAAGTCGGGCGGTTCACACAGAAGCCCGTCGACCTCCGCGACTGCTGCAGTCGCAAAGTCTCGACGCCTTTCTTCAAACTATTAATACTTCGGAGTCTTGAGTTGGCTTCGTGCAGCGATTTCGTCCCTGCAGAATTTAGATTCATAATAAATACTGCACGAATCCCAAACAGCAGCAATGGCTGGCCTTCTTCTTCTTCTTCTTCTTTTTAAAATAAATAATGCATGTGAACACTCACTCTAAATTAAAGAACAGCGTTTCTGTGTGAACGATGGACGCAAAAAGTCAAGTCACGAAGGAAGGAAGGAATGAACTACCTGGTGCAGCTTGACTTTCACTCCACTCGCTGGTCACCAGAACCTCGATGATCTTGATGTAAGCATCCAGACTGGGTTCACAGCTGCAAGTGGTGAGAGAGAGAGAATAATAAAAAATAAAAAAAAGGCAAGTTAAATAAAGAAATAAAGTGTGTGTTTTCTTTTTACAGCCCAGGTGACGGTCTGTAGCTGCTTTTCTCGGTTCTGTGCTGGTTTCAAACGGGTGGTAATTGAGGGCTTAGCTGCTTTAATTGTTGCAGCGCAGCTGGTAAGTAGAAAAGCTCCAACCTATATTCAGACTGCGCTTAGCGTGTTGCAGTATTGCATGACCGAGCCTGCACACTTGTCTGTCTGACAAACCACAACGTGTAGCAGCGGCGAGGGGCACGAGCCCCATGCTGAGACGACCCCACCCCCACCCCCACCCCCACCCCCCCACCGTCTCCCACTCCCACCTGCTGGCCTGCTGTCTGAAGAACACCGGGCTGAAGATCTCGCCCAGCGATCGGGCGCCGAGCAGGTTCTTGGAGCCGTTCTGGCACACTCGGGCGAAATGCCTGAGCAGACAGTGGAGAGTCAGCCAGTACTGGGGCGGCAGGCTCGGGGTGCTGGCGATGCGACGCAGCAGCTGGGCGCATTCCTCCGGATTGGCCACCTCTGTTTGAGAGCGAGAGCGAGAGCGGGGGGGTCAGACAGACAAGACGCGAAGACAAGAAAGAGAGAGAGAGAGAGAGAGAGAGAGAGAGAAAAGAAAAAAAAAGAAGGACTTCCTCGGCTGAAGACCAGCATCAAATGAGAGCGCTTTTGCTTTTGCTTTTTCAACAGAGGAGGTGGAAAAAGGCATCATGTGCAGTTTAGTCGAGCGAACCGCACGGAGGTAAGTGTGGTTGACAATGAGTAAGGTACACTCGCAG
Source organism: Brachyistius frenatus (assembly GCF_029030835.1). NCBI lineage: Eukaryota > Metazoa > Chordata > Actinopteri > Embiotocidae > Brachyistius > Brachyistius frenatus. The sequence goes on along the minus strand of NW_027210634.1, from coordinate 2,327,943 downwards.
GTGATTGGCTGCTCGGAGACGCTCGAGATAGACTTTCAGGCTCATTTTAGTTCTTATTAACCACAGATATCCTGTTTCTGGCCATGTGACAGCGAGAGAATGCAGCGCTGCAGAACGGTGTGAGAACTTCTTCTTTCTCTGCTTGCAGACAGACAGACAGACAGACAGACAGACAGACAGACAGACAGACAGACGGACGGACGGAGACAAAATACACTTCATGTATACTTTATGGGCCTTTTTCTTAAAATGTACCCGCAGAGGCCGACAACAACAACAAAAACGAGGGGAAAGTCTTCTTTTTTTTTGGGGGGGGGGGGGGGGGGGGGGTACCGAAGACGTCTCGTGGTTTCGCGTTTCAAAGTAATCGATCGTCCAGTAGAGAAGCAGGAATACACATGACGTCAGCACTTCCGTTTTAGGCCAACTGTGAATGGGTCGCGCGCTCTCACCTTTGGCGGTGTGGACCATCTGAGCGTATACTGCAGCGGGGATGACGGGCTGGGGGAGATCCTGCAGGTACCTAAGCAGACCGTCACACAGGACCGGCAGCTCCAGCTGATCCAGGTCGGCCGAGGGAGGATCTGAGGAGCGAGAGGACCCACAAAGATGCACAACTTTAACTTCCGTACGGAGAAACGTTTACGCACACAAGATAAGATATTAATACGATATGATGGAAGTACAATACGATAAGATACGACATGAAACGACACGACAGGATCCGATAAGATACGAAAAGATAAGATGTGACTTTATTAATCCCGCAGTGAGGAAATTTAGTTGTTTAAGAATACAGGTAAGAAAAAAAAAATACAAATACCCATGCAAAAAAAAAAAAAAAAAAAAAGAATAGAATAAAAAAGGAAAAAACTTTAAAGAAAACAAAATCCAATGTATAAATACACACACACACATACACACAAGCTATATGCACAAAATAAATGAACACAGCTTGATATGTCCAGTGAAATATTAAGAAAAAAAGATCATTATTGCACGTAGGTGATCAAAAATACATCACCAGTTTAACCAGACCACAGACGCTTCTGGGTTTCTCTTACGTACTCTATGCGTGCATGTCTTTCTTTGGCACCTCACACCTCCTCCATTTGACACTTCCTCATCATATACAGGTTTCATAAACGCTGATACAAAAAAAAAAAAAAAAAAGACTCACCGCAATCAAAGTACTGTCTGACTTCAAGTCCAGCACCGGCAGTGAATGTTCGATACAACGTTGGGTTATCCAGACCTGCGAACGATCAAAGAAACGCACGTCAGAGCGACTGACTAAATACTAACACGCAACGGGGTTTTTTTTTTCTTTTTTTCTTCTGTGCAACAGGTCACATCAGCACAGCTTAAGTTCACCTTTCTTCTCGATGGCTTCCAGCAGTCTGGCCAGCATGGGGGGAGCGGTCTCCGGGAGGGAAAACTGCTCCGTCACGTCCAGCAGACAGAAACCTGGAGGAGATAACCAACAAACCGCTCAACTAAATGTGATTTAACATTATATTATATTATTATATTATAATTAGCAGTTTACAATAGAGCGCATTGCTTCCACGGATCCCTGCGAATAAAGACGAAAGAACAACTTTAGTCTTGATGGTAAATTCCTGTTTAGCCTCTAAAAAGAAATGTGAGGGATGCAAACTATTTTTGCACACGTACAGCTTATTTTATTATTATCATTATTTATATTTAAGCACAGCTAAACTGCATTTGCGACTCGTGCGACGAACGTTCACCAGTGGCATTAAAAAGAAAACGCCGAGGGCCGCGATTCATCTGGACGGGCGAAGGCCGACTTGCAAAAACTGCTCAAGAACCTCAAAAGGCAGCGGGTACGCGGACCAAAGCGCCGCCTTCAGACGTTGAAAAAAAAAACAACAACCCAGTATTTACAACAGGCTGATTCAAGAAGTGGAGGTGCTGAGCAACTAGAGTTAGAGGGTTTGGTGGACCGAGGGACTAAGCAAATATCCTGCGATACGAGGCGAGCCAGGTCTGACTTTTTTTTTCGCTTGCGTTCCCTTCAGAACTTTGCGCCCAGGTGTGGACATGAAAGGACGAAGGAGCTGGCGAGGATTTTATTTGGATTTGCAAAGGCGTATTTTGAAAAGGCGCTTTTCTGAAAGGCTCAACTGTTCAACACCAAGTCCGCGCTCTCAAAATGCTGAATGGAAGTCTTTCTCGTCACCATATTTTTCTTCTACCTTAAAAAAAAAAAAAAAAAAAAAAAGGTTGACTTTTTTTTTCCCCTTCTTCAATCAGACATTAAACGGGCCAACTACCGGTCTCACCGATGCATGCGTGCCGCTCATTACCGAGGAACTACCCCCTACTCCCCCCCCCCCTCCTCCCCTCCTCCTCTTCCACCAAAGAGGGTTCAATCAGGCAAATAAATGAACCACTTCATCCAAATCCACATCCTCTGGCCTGCGCAGCTCTCAGGCTGGCGTGTTGCGTGTGAAGAAACTGGATTACCAAAGTCCCTCTAACCACAGGACACACACAACTCCATGTAGGACAACTGGTCATCTGGAAGACATTATTGGAACTGGGAGTTTTTTTTTTTTTTTAATTTTTATTTCTTTTCCCTTTCTTTCTCCGAAGCAGTGAACTCTGAGGTGGAGCACCAAAAGTTTCCCTAAATAGAGATTGAGGCACGCAGCGCTGCCATCACACACACACACACACACACACACACACACACACACACACACACACACACACACACACACACACACACACCTGGAAGTGTAACCTTTCTCGCAGACAAGATATCCAACACAGCTGTCCTTCCACAGCCAACCTTTTTCTGAGAAACTCAAGTTCACAACCTGCAGTTAAATTTAAAACCCCGGCAGACGCGCCCAACTCTCCCACTGTTCATATCTGCAAGAGGATCCGCCGTGGGTGGAGGGGGTGGGGGTCGGTCGGAGGGTTTGATTCCATTTTAAGTTTTCTGATCGACCAAAGCCCCGGAAGATGTTTTCAGTGTTAAAGATTATGTAACACTTTTAGAGCCGGGGGCAGGAAGTTGTTTTGACTTTAGACCAATCGCAGGAGGTTTCAGAAGGGACAGATACACGCAAAAATATTTAGCCTGGGGGGGGGGGGGTGTTACAAAACTTTATGGATTTGTTTTTGGACGGTCCGCTGGCCCGCCAGGATTCGTCCCGCTGTGCTCGATGGCCCATACGCCACTGAATACAATAAAACAAGTCAATACTGGCCAAGCGTTTCCAGAGATAGAGACAACTTGCCCGTGCTGGTCTGGTGGGCGGGGCTTAGGACAGACAGGAAATGGAGGAAGGACGCATTTCCAAATTCTAGTGTTTTTCTTTTTCTTTGTTGTTGTTGTTTTTTCCCTTTTCCAGAACGGTCTGTCCCAGCTCTTAAGCAACATATTCCAAAATACACAATACGAGGGTTTTAAATCCTCTTCTTATATCCCCTAAACCAAGAACAAGTGAGCTGGAGTCTTGTGTTTATTTACTCTGCCCAAGGCCGGCCTGTGACTGACACCCGGCAGCCCGCGGATCGAGTTGCTTCTCGGTACTGTCAACGATGTGATAGTTTGGGCACCGATGGGATTGTATCGAGTGGCAGACGAACTATGGCAGAAATGCTTCGAGCCATCGGCGATGACTTCTGTGATGCCTTGGCGTGGGATCAAACGAGCCAACGCGCTCCTACTGGCTGCCGCTTGTAACCGAGGAAACGTGTAGCTAGAGAAGGGGGGAAAAAAATAGATCGCATTTTGCCGTGTTCATTTAAGGTACGATGATGATTCCGGTAAAGCTATTAACGGCACACAACGTTGAACGCGTTTCACTTCGACCGCAGCCGAAGCTCCAGTTCATGCTGGAAGACGGTAAACCTGCCGATCACTTCTTCACCCATCGGGTATAAACGATACGAGAACTACAACAAAAGGCCCTCCTCGCGTTGGAGCGCCGCGGCGCGACGACAACAACAACAACAACAACAACAACAACAACAACAACAACAACACAACGTGGAGCAGTTGTTTTGCCGTGTTTTTCGAACAGCTGACTCTCCTCAAGAGTTTCAATGCGAGTTAGTTTCTGCGGTGACTGGGTGAAAGAGCACAGAGTGAGGTGGGGGAGGTGGGGGGGGGGGGGGGCGTTCTTTGGACGTGCCTCTACAAGTCTGAATGTTTGGCAGACCTCATGATACATCCCGAAAGGCGTCAGCCAGTCACAAGTCAGTTAGGACGACCGCAGGTTGGGGAAGTGGATGCAGCTGCCACTGGTGCTGCTGCGGCGCGGCGCTGCGCGGCGTTCGGTGGGTGGGTGGGTGGGTGGAGGGCACAATCTCCACAAACGGTATGTCTGAACCGAGGGAACTGCAGACTGCGGGCGGGATGGACACGCACTAAAGATAGAACACACTTTGGATAAATTTAGAAGGGGCCCGCTCAAGTAAACAGCATTTTCAGGCCACACCGCTTCTTCTTGTCTGAAAAAATAAAATGAAAACTCTCGCTGAGGCACGCCAGCAAAAACTGATAACGGAAAACTCCCTGCACATCAACACATTATAGAGCACTAACTGCACTTACAAGGGTATCCCCCTGTACCGCACCGTTTACACAAAGGGCTGCTGATACTACCAAAAAAAAAAAAAACACAAAAAAAAAAAACTATCTACAAATTTACTAACAACAGATGTACAAAAAACAACAACAACAAAAAAAACACTCCCGGATTTCTGTTAACACGTGTGTGTGCACGGGCAGCTCTAACATGCTCCAACACGGTGGTACTTCAAGCCAATGAGTGATGGCGCTCTCTGAGCCGAAGGTAAAGGGGAGAAAGAAAAGAAAGAAGAAAAAAAGAAAAAGAAAACGGGGACAGGCAATGTCTCCTCCTGCAGGGCGCAAGACGTAGTGCAAAGCCAGAGCAGCGTCCAATGAGGAGGCTGTTGCTACAACTTGACAATTAACCCTTTGAGGAGCAGACCGTCGATGAGCGAGCGAACACGCGCACGCACACACACACACACACACACACACGCACGCGCGCACACAGCTCGAATCGATGAGTACAGATGTCACAGATGTTTTCGTGATGGCTGTTCGAGGACAACACAGGATGCGACCGCGACGCGAGGCCTACGCTGAGAGGGTGTGCTGTAACTGCACATTTAGGGGGTACAAAACGCCGCCCCCTCACCCCCCCCCTCTCCCACCCACCCCTCCCTCCCCCCGGGGCGTGAAGAGGTGCATTCTGGTTTCAATAAGAAATTGAAAAACGGCTAAAAGAAGCAGATGATTTATGTCGTTCAAAGCGTTATGTAACGCCACACCTCACCTACCTCCCCACACTCCCTAGTCCCCCCTCCTCCTCCTCCTGCCCCTCCTCCTTTAATAAATCACATATCTGAAATACCTTCTCTGCCCTCCCCCCACTCTCCCCACCCTTGTGCCTGTCTCTCCCTAATCTCACTTTTGTCTTATTATTTCTCTCCCCCCCCCGGGTCCAACAGTCAGGGCCTCTCTGTGCTTTATCACGTTCGCTCTCTTTTTCCTAATCCCGCGAGCGGACGGTCTCCGACTCCAAGTAAAGAAGATTCGCCAATTCAAGACTTCGGGTCTCCGCGACACAATCAAGTAATGAAACGGTCATGCACCGCTTTCGTGCGCACAGTTCCTGCACAAGTCCGACGGGATTTATACGCTAATGTAGTTTGGTGAAGGAAAAAACTTAAAAAAAAAAAAAAAATCTAATTACAGTGTTGATTTTATTAAGCCCTAAAATTACATTACGAGTGTTCTCCCCCCCCCCCCCCCCCCCCCCCCACATCGCTGAACATCAGCATATTTTAAAACGTGGCCGCAACTACAGCATTTATAATTTGAGGGTCCGTGTTCTGATATCCTTAGGAGCAGGCAAAGTGGCGTAATTGAACAATCACTCAGGGGAAGCGCGGCTCGCCGTTTTACACTGTGAAGCTTTTTATAAGCCACTAAAAGCAGTTAAGCATACGTCTGTTATTTCTTGCGCGTCGGTTTTAGTTTACAATTTGAATTAAAAAAAAAAAAAAAGTAATTCGCACAAATCAATTATTCAATTAACTAGCACTTTTTCAGCCAATAATGTCACATCTTCTTAAATGTAAAGATTTACTCCTTTTTTTTTTTTTAATCTTAATTGCCAGTTAACTTAATATTTCTCGGGTTTGAGCTCTCGGTCGGTCGAGTTGCTCGTGCTTTAGGAGTCTCCAGCGCACTTTGGTGGCCGTTTTCTTACATTTTACAGACCGACGATTAATTAACACCACTGCGAGTTGCCGCCCCGCTCACAGGAACGTACGGCGCTCTGACTTTGTCTGAACAGCGTCAGGAGAAGGATGAATCCGTGTTACCACGGTAGCGCTCGAGAAACCACCACCAACGCTGCGATAAGCGATCCCCGGGGGTCGCCACGAGTCGAACAAGCTACGAAACGAAAAGACGTCATAAGACACCCCTCTGTGACACGGCCCGACGTTAGGAACTATGACGAGGCGAAGATATATTTAAATCCGGCCGAGTCTGACGTTTGCGGGAAGGGGATTTGCCTGCTGGCACCCCCCCCCCCCTCACCCCTCCGCCCTCCCATCCGACCTCAGCTATCATCGAGCAACCAATAAAACAAGTGGGACAAAAAAACAACAACATCTAAACAGAGGAGTCATTTTCTACTAATTCCCCCCCCCTTCCCCTAAAAAAAAAAAGGTCAAATAAACCCAAATCAGTGAAATTTGCCTCTCGCCAGCGGCGTGTGCGCTGATAACAATGACGGCGTAAAAGAGCAATCACCGGGGCGGCTATTCAGCGTGCAACCCATTTATTGTCCGGTTGCATTGTGCATCAAGTTACTGCAATCAGCACTTAGCACAATACTGATTCATCACAAAGCTACAAATCAGTCCACCATGCAGTCTGTGCTGCACCCCTTCCACCAAAGAAGCGCCAACACATTCCTGCCCCCCCCCCCCTCACACACACACACACTAACACCCCCCCTCCACCCCCACCCACCAGGCTGCCTTTCAGTCCCACAGAGGAGCACGACATCGGAGCAAACTACCGCATGATAAAACTTTCGGCCGTGTTTGTTCTGCCGCTGACTTGGATGGATTTACCGATCCGTGTCCGTCCTTTTTCTGAAGGGGGGGTGGGGAGGAAACAAAACACACAACAAAAAAAACGCGCATACCGATTTGAAACCAAAGTCACGAACATGCATAATTTAAGAGAAAAGTGAACTCGGGAGAAGGGAAAAGAAAGAAAAATTGACAGTACTGACAGAAAGAGTGTTCAATACAGCAGATGTCAGCCTGAGTGCTAAAGAGGCCCAGAGAAGGAGCGCTGCATTATCTCAACCTCCAGCTGAGCCCAGCTCTCTCTCCCTGAAACCGTCTCCTTCGTACCGCCAGCTCTCTTCCTTCCAGTAGCTGCTCTCACCGTCTGTACTTCATATATATATATATATATATATAGAGAGAGAGAGAGAAAGGGAACTCAACGTCCTCGTTTTGTATTTATCGGTAATGAGTTTGCTGACATACAAGAAAAGGCTTAACTGCTGTGATTTAGAAAAAAAAAAAAAAAGAAGTTATTGACGGAAATGCCCCCCCCCCCCATCCACTCCCCATTTTTCTACTGAAAACTGAAAACGTACCTCGAGAAAAAAAAAAAAAAAAAGCGAGAGAAGACAAGACGGCCTCAAATATTTCCTCAAAACAAGACCGAGCACGCAGGCTTGAACCTTGTGAGAGCACGTAGAGCAACAACCAGTTATTCAGACTCTTTATCTCTTCGCGTTCGGAAGATTGTTCGCTCAGACAGGCGGCTGGAAGATAAAGAGCAATTATACGCACAGAAAAAGGCGAACGCCGGAGGTTAATATCTAAACCTTCGACTCGGCAATCTTAAACATGCAAGGCGGTCACCGAGCTCCAGAAAGGTTACCAAGTAGTTTTGCTTTATGACTCGGCGAATTAAGTGTTGTCGTGTTGTGACTTGGATTAAACCATGCGGAGAAATATACTTCATTAACTTTTGATTGTTTTGGGCAGGAAAAAGTTTCAATTTAAAAATAACCTCTGCCGTTTCTGTACGAGCTCAAATGAGCCGACGGAGCTCCGAGCTGAGGTTATTCTCTGACTTCCTTCAGCGTTGGCGGGCACAAATTTCGCAGATATTCTCTCGACTGAGAGGCCCAGCAAAGGAGCAACACTTTAATGTTTATTAAAAAAAAAAAAAAAAAAAAAAAAAAAAAAAATGGCTGAAAGCTGGAATGAGGAGGAATAGTTTCCCAAGCCAGGCCCTCTTTCTCTTTTTCTCTCTCCCACTCCACATCTGCTGCACTCATGTAACCCCCCCCCCGCCCCCCTCCTCCCTCTCTCCCCCCTCATCCCACCTCCCACTGGCTCAGAGAGGAGAGGCCCCCTTTCCAAGCCTCCATTCTCCCCCTTGACCAGAGCTGACTGTAGGAAACTATCAAAACATTAAAAGAGGAGGAGGAAGGAGGAAGAAGAAAAAGAAGAAGGAAGAAAAAAAAAAAGGCTGTGGAGTAGGAGGAAGGGGAGCAAGATCCCCTCGGCGGTGGGGCAATAAATCACAAACTCTCTGGGAGCAACAAGATCCTCTTCAAAGCCCCCTCGGGCACGCAGAGCTCCCTCCTCCCAGGATGCCCCACCTCCAGCCCCCCCCCCCCAGCCCCTTTTGCACACTATCCCTCGCAGCGATCACAGGGGCTCTCTCTCTCCCTTACCCACAACTCCCTCCCCCTCACCTCCCCCCATCTCTCTCCCACAGCCCAGGACACAGAGACTTTTTTCTTCTCCCGGTGCTACAGTCAACTCGCTCCAGTCTTCGGCGCTGCTGGCCACTCAACCACGACAACGCCATCCAACACGCATGCTGCCCCCCCCCACCCCCCCCCGGCTCCGAGCACACTGCAAAGAATTTCACAATCGTACCACAAAGAGCAACATTTCTTTCTTCTTTTTTTTTTTTAAAACGACAACAAAAAATTGGCAACTTGCAGCTGCTCTTTAGGTGAGCGCAGAGCTTTAAGTGCACATTTCACGCCGGCCGCAGCGTCTTTAAAAAGATGCGAGTTTTTTTTTTTTTTTAATTGCAGCTCATCGCTGCGGCCTGAGCAGCAACACCGACTCGGATTTCAAAGGGTCGTTTTGACGCAAACGTTTAAAAGGAGCTAAAAAACAAAAAAGGAGCTTAAAAAACAGACCCGCCGTAATTTACACCTGGCCAAATATTTCCGTTATAAACTCGGTAAAGAAATAAATGTGACTGACGTTAAATATAGAAATACTGAAGAGTTCGTATTAGCGATGCACTTCCTGTTCCAGTAGCTACGCTGCTAACGTAGACCGCAAACACTGAACAGCCTGCTATCGTCCCTAAATAAAGAAATTCAAACGTTTCACCATGTTTCACCGATTTAACTCTGTCCGATAGGTCAAATGTTATAACATGCCAAGTGTGAATGTACGACACGTGTAAAGAAAATGATTGTTCTTCTTCACCGCGTTACGGGCAGCCATCTGCGATGTGCAAGATTTATCAGTCAGCACAAATAAATGTCAATTTTTTTTTTTTTGCCATGAAAAACCTTCAACTAATTCAAATTTGAGGAACGGCCTGACTTGTTGGGAAATATGCTTGTTTGAGGGCTTTAAAAAACAACAACAACAAAAACATCACCTGTTGGCAAACTCTACCAAAACTATCAAGTTTGTTTTTCCAGCTTCCCATCTAACTACAAGAAGTAAATAAGACATCATCAAATATACAGGAAGGCTCATTTTCATCCGTTTTGATAAATCTAGCTTACCATCTCCCCCCCGCGCTTCCAGACAACAACAACAACAAAAAAAAGCAATTTGCCTTAATTACCAGTGTACGGTGATCTAAGCAAGTTTCTCATTGCTGATGAGGGAGTTAAATTCCCTTCAGATGCAGTTTTGAGGAGAAAACAGATGATAGTCACTGGTAACATATGGCTTGCACAAGATCCCCCCCGGTGTACGATACCCTGAATACACACCAGTGGCTTCGTCCTCTGGGAGCGAGCTCGGTTCACATTCAGTGCAGCTGCACAGCACCGGTCAGAGCTACTTGCTCATAAAAAAACAACAACCAAACCCCCCCCCCCCCCCCCAAAAAAAAAAAAAAAAAAAAAACCAAAAAAACCAAAAAACTGCAGACTCAGCATCTTTCTTATACTTCATGAACCTGAATCCAGACCCGCCGGTTATTATCTCATCGATTCGCTTTAACAATTGATTCGTTTACGATAAAGGAGTGGGTGGACAACCGGGGAAAGATCGAAGAGGCCGTTTCGCGTACGACGCCGGGAACTCCTCCACATGACCACCTATCACCAACCGGCTAACTCCATCTGCTGATGAAGGCCGTGACATATGGCTGAAAGTTCAGGGGAAAAACCCAGTGAAAGGACCTCGGTATGTCAGCCAGATACCAGAGGAAGGTAAACAGTCATTTTCAAACATGGCTGTGTTCACATCCTGAACTTTTTCCCTCCAGTAAGAGTAAAACCATTTTTATGTTTTCTTCCTGCAAAAAGGTGGCAGCAGTGTTTTATTTGATGTTATCGACATTTAAGATGCCGCGAACCATTACGTAACGATCGTCTAATCTAATCTTTCCTGGAGCCTCATTGCACAAGCAACAACAACGAGAGCTGCTTTTTTTTTTTTTTTTTTTTTTGCATCGCGAGTTAGCCGAGGGAAAGCTATTTTTGATTCCGAGTTATATAAATTTTTCCCTTTAGACTTGCCCTCAATTTCACTCGAGAAAGTGTTTTCTTTTCGGGTATATGTCGCAAGCTTGTTGGTTTCGGTTGACTACTTGAAAATCCTGCTTCATTTTTCTGGTGACAGCTAGCTCAACTCAAATGAGGACACTGCGTAGAGGTAGCCACAGAGGAATTATGGGAACTGGTGTTGGATGTATGAACTCCAGGCAGCTATGGAAATCATTTTTAAAAAATCACACGATAAGACTGCAACTGCCAGGTAGAATAGTGATGTACCGTTGATTCACCTCGTGCTACTGTGGTAAATTCATTAAATCGCACTTGACGTCGCACTTCAGGGCCCGGTGACCATTGTCATATTTCTTCTTACAGAGAACTCTCAACGCCTTCTTGGATTTAACCGACAGCAACATATGACTCGGGTGCCTGAACACCTGTTAAACTGTGTTGGTTCGGGCACTCACCTTGTTCCGAGTCGGAGTCGGCCTCTGTCCTGAAGACGCCCGGCGCTACGGGTAAGGGCCGGAGGGGCCTCGGCTTCGGCGTCGGGGGAGAGATCCATTTCTTCCCGATGTACTCGACGTATGTCCCGGGGAAGTCCCCCTTTTCCTGAGTGGTTTCGTTAAAGCCCGGCAGCCAGCCAACCTCGTCTGGCCTCTGCTCCAGTCCGTCCGTGTACCCGAGAGCCACCAGGGCTCCTTTGCTGACCAACAGTATATCCCCCACATGCAGGTTTATGTCCTCCTCCCGCTCCTTCTTGTAGTCGTAAAGCGCCCTGTACTGGTACCCTTCAGCACTCATGTCGACCACTTTGCGTCGAGGTCTTCTTTTCAACGATGAGCTTCAACCCAAGTTACTTTTCAGGTTTTTCTGAGGACGTGCTTATTCCACGTACTCATTTGCTGGCTCGGACGGTCCCAAGAAAGCAAAGTTCGACGGTTTTCGGAAGAACAACTATTTCAAGCTCGTCGTCATTCTTTTACAGCTCTCCCGTCTCTTTTTGGATGATTTGCTGCCCCGTTGGTGTGTCGCCCCACAGCGTGCACCCATCGGTAAGTGATCGTGAGACCTGTAAGACGAGAGCAGAGGCCATTTACACCACGAGACAAATACTGTACGTATTGCATACGGTGTTTGAGCAGACTAAAGGTCTTGACAAAGAAATAACACGAAAATGCGAAATATTAAAATTTTCAAAACTATTCATACAATGCGAATTTGGGAGTTAATAGTATTTAAAAAAAAAAGGTTCAAACAGATTCACGCCAGCTAATCCTTCACGCAAAATGGATTCAAAATGGTAAAAACATATTTTTGAATTGGTCGTGGCTAGTATAAAGGTAAACCGCTGTGGGTGGAAAACTACAATGCTGCCGTAAACATACGCTACTTATTCTTTCAAAGCGACTAGAGATGGTTTGACGTAGTTTACGTAGTGGGACATCAGCCAATCCGAGAAAGGAGGAGTTTTGGTTGGGAATCTCTGGGTTCAGAGCTGATGACAAAGAGGTGACCCAACTAATAATGGACAAATCTTTGAGCTCCATGAAAGTGGACATCCCCATGCAAGCGCAATGCAAGTTCTGCAGCTGAATGATTATTCATCGCAGAGGAAACTAAGGATGTCACAACGCCCGGAAATGAATAATGTGTTTGGTCTTTATTGACTGTGCAAAAAGCTCAGAAAAATTCCTCAGAAAAAAAAATGAAACGGCACTTCTTTTTTTCATTTTTTTTTTCAAACAGTTCAAAAGAATATAGTGATGTGCAAATGAATCGCAATAAAAAATAAATAAATAAATGCTTCTAGTGTGTACGTGACATTAGTTTGGTTAAGTTTCAAGAGTAGCACAGACTTGATTGATCAGACTTTTACAGTATGCAAAGAATTTGCAGTGATAACAGGAAGTCGAAGCACAAATTCTGGGGCATGCCTTTACACGTTATATAAAACATGCACAGAGCCGGGTTTTTTTGGTTTGTTTTTAAATCACATTATTAATTTATACACAAGCCAAGTTACTAGACTGTAACGTAAAGTCGCGTTAAATGCGGTTAATTTCATCATTTAGTACTTTATTGTACCCCTGACGTAACCCTCAGGTGGAAACACAATAACTTTAACACAAGTAAATAATTTACTGACTGATCAGATGTTTTGTTTTCTTTGGGTCCATTTTTTTTTTTTACAGTTCGCTGTAAAAAAATAAATAAATAAAAATCGACTTCAAAAGCTGCACAGCCCAACATACGGCTGCTAACATTAGCACTATTTATAATAACTAAATAAGTCACCTTCCTGGTGCGTTAACGAGTCGGCAGCAAAACAAATTGTGGATTTGTAAAACGTTTTTTGGGTTTTTTTTTTTGTTTTTTTTAAAGCTCAACGCAGCAACTTTACATCGTCTGAGAAAAACAAACAAGAAAAACAACAAAAAAAAACGTCGCGTTAGCTAGCTAACGTCAGCATGCTAACACGATCGACTAGCGTTCGTTAGCTTCACGCTAAGTTACCGTTCATAAACCGAAGACATCTAATAACGGTAAAGTGATGTTAAAGTAGTAGTTATAAGCAAAACAACAACAACAACAACAAAAAGTTAACAGAAGAGAAGAAATGCAAAGAGAGAGAGAGAGAGAGAGAAAAACACGACTGCAACGGTGGAAAGTAAACTTAAGTTTAAACTAACTGCATTTCAGAACATTTTACTACCAGGAGAGTTTTTGAATTAATACTTTTAAGGAAAGTGGCGTAAAGTTTTGTTGTTGTTTTTTTTTTGCTGGAAAGGCTGGTGGAGCTCCGACCGCAGTTAACTTACGGTGTTCACGGATCCGCACGTAAATCCAACGAGTCCTCGTCCCTCCACGCCGAAACGATCCGGCAGTTAAAACTTCAGATTTTGCGACGCGTGATGAATAAAATAAAAAAATAAAAAATAAATTAAAAAAATGAAAGATCCTTTACCGGACCGGTTTACCGAGGAAAAAGTCCTCCCGCTTGAGTTTAAATCCGATTTAAGAAGTACAAAGTGCTACCAGCCGGCAGCTCGTCGACATAACGGCGCGGCTTCCCCCCTCGTCGAGAACAAATGTTCCCTTGGACTTCGCCTCTTCGGCGGACGAGGGGCCCGCAAGACAAAGCACGGCCGCTCATTGGTCCGCGTCTCTGTCAATCAGGAAGGTCTCAACGATCGGACCAATGGTGACCCTGCAAGAGGCGGACACTCCCGCTCCATGTACTCTTACACGCAACTCGAAACACCTATGGAAGTTACATAACTTCTGCACGCAATTCCTGTTAATCAGGGTGCTTTTTTAAAAAAAAAATTTTTTACTATCAGTACCTGTTCTTATATTAACCTGAGATTATTATTTTTTTTTACAGCATTAATATCTAAAGTAAGGACCAAAATTGACCAGTGAAGGTGACCAAAAACTACTCATATATTATTCATTTATTTGTTTTTTTTTGCTTACATACTATTCGGGAAGATGTTGTTTGTATATGACATTATGTCTTTAGAAAAACAAGACCCAAAACAACCTAGGTGTGCTATTTAAAAAAAAAGACACACAGGACAGCACTTAAGCATTGTTTTCCCTTTTTTTTTCTTTTTCTATAAATCATTACATGTCAGTATGGAAGGTCCCCAAATCTTTCAGAGTCATCCTCCAAGGCACATGACCGTGAATGTGGGTGGCCTAATTATGGCAGGGGAACTGGGCTGGCTTGCAGAAATCCCCTATCAAGTACGAACCCTACTGTCCCGGCTGTGCTAAAGAGGCAGTAAGCAGCTTTGCACAAGGGATGGCCCCTTTAAGTGTTCCATGATAACACAGGCATCAGTGGCCATCACCGCTGAGAAAAAGAGGAAGGAGTGAAGTTGGTGCTGTTGAAACCAAAAATAACTGGGAACTTCAAACTACTGCGTTGAGAAACTCAAACTAAAATGCCCTTTTGACAACCTCCTTTGGATCACATTAACAATATTTTGCCAACTGTTGCAATTTTTTTTTTTACAAACCACAGAAACCTCACAGTTATTGTGGAACTGGATTTCTTTCTACTGTTACGCAATTTATGTTTGCATTTACAACGGATGAAGTTTTCTTCCTTTCGAATGCCAGACCAAACTGTGTCCCTTAGATAGCCACTGAAAAGAAAAAGACATGGTTTATATTTCTGCTGCAGATAATAGAAAATAATATTTAAACCACCAGACCATATAATCCGCCTCCTCTGCTCCTACTACCCCCCCCCCCCCCCGATTAAATAGCCATGTTCTGGTGACCCATCTGCTGCCATGCACATACCCAAATTACACCTCTAATTCTCCAACTGTACCAGACATTTATTGGACTGGACTTAGTTAATATTTTCTCACAGGCTGTTCAAAGTGAGGCATAAAAGTAAGTTTCCATGTTTGCCTTGTCCATACAACAGAATATTTTACAAACAAAGCTGTTGCCATCCTGGGTTGGTACAAAAGAAAGAGGCTATTCATAAATCAGGAAGTTATTCATTAAATGTTTTTAATGGCCACGGCGGTCGAGTGCAAGTGTGAATTTTGCACCCAGGTTTTGGTGAAGTTTGAAACTGAACTTTGAAATTTAAAGAGACATACAGGCCTGCCAGTACATGAGCTTGACCTGTTGTTTATATTTTATCCTCTGATCTTAGAGACTCTTTTTCATATTTTATGCAAAGCTAAGAAGCGTGCAATGCAAACTAGACTAGTCCATGAAATGTACTGCTCTCTTACCGTAACACATTTGGTGGGTAATTGGACACCGGATTTATTTATGCTGAGAATATTTTGAATTCATCATGTTCCTTTTTGTACCATCCAGCACAGACTACGAAAGGAAGTGTGCACATAAACTACAGTATTCTGAAGGCTGTTTACATTTCCAGTAAACCTGCAGTTTGAAAGCTCTCATCTGGCGCACAAGGTCCAACCATGAATTGTTTTGTATGTAAATTATAATACGTATAAATTATTCCTATGCTTTGATGACAAATTGAAATTAGCATTTTGTTTGCTTGTCGTCTGAAAGCCCCGAGTCCCGTTTCAAGATGTAGTCTGACTTTCGATTAAGACGTGGCTAACTTATCAAACCAAATATTAATAAGATCCTAAAAAGCTTAAACTCCACATATAATTTAACAGTAGCCAACGCATCAGCACCATGGCGGACAAGCTCAGAAAACACCTCTGCAAAACACGGTAACGACAACACAACAACAGTTTTACTCATTTATCTGAATAAAAAGGACCTTTAAGCTTTCATTTGACACTTTGGAAAATATGCTTATTCACTTTAAACGATGAGATGTATACAAGAGGATTGTTTGACTATACTGCTATACACAGGTTAATTTAGCTTAGCATTAAGACCGGAAGCGATAGAACAGCTAGGCTGGCACTTTTATTTTTGTACAAGTTCAACAAATAAAATATAATGTGTTGATGAGAAAGCTTCAGAGGTGTTCTTGTTGGATGTTGTTGCCTTAATACAGAGCTAGGATAGTTTTCCTCTGACTGTAGCTTCGTCTTTAGCAGACAGTACCAACTGTCTCATGTCTCATCAGACACTTGTGTGATATCAGCGTGGCGCCACGTTCTCAGTTATTAGCAACTTTCCTGTTTACGATAGAAAACATTACGATTCAGAAACTTCAAACCATTTGAACTCTGTGGAAATTTTACCAATGTAGGATTTGTTTAAATTTGGACTGAAGGACTGAAACACAGCCACAATCACTACATATGCAGATGAAGTCCACAAATGCACAAATGAAAAATGTCATTGTGACTTCTTTATTGTTCAAATGCCAAATACAATTCTAACAAAAACAAAACAAAAGGATAATGTCTGTCTGTTTTTCTGTAGTTGCCCCTGCTTACATCATGCAGGGCTTGTAGTGTCTGTCTGGCCCTGCTGTAGGGATCATGCCCTATCTGGGTCAGTCTCCATCCTTTTACATAATTATTGCCCTGCAATGACATGAAAAGTATTTTTTTTTGTACCAGACGAGTGCATGACCTGTTATAGTAACCACAGATTAAACCCGTTGATGCTGCTCTCGGGTGTCTGTCGTTTGCTAAACCACAACAACGCTTTAGGAACGTAACTTAAACTCTAAAAACTCTGGTACTTACCTTTATTAAAATGAAAATTAATGGATAGCCTATATATCTTGGCGAAAGTGATGGTTTTGTGTTTCCCCAGTGTAATATTTTTTTTGTATCTCCTCTACCTGCAGTCCAGCCTTTTTTTCAGAAACGCCTTGAAAACAGAACACCTTCAAAATTGGGTGGATAGGTGTATCTGACTCGATCTGATTGTAAACCTGATGATACTATGTCCCGCCCACCTTTAGTGGAAACCTGACTGAATCAAAGGACTGTCAGTCAAACAGACACGCCCCTCCAAAAATGGCTTTTTGAGGCCTATTTTCTAATTAAAGACGGGATTATTTTCAGATGGACCGCCAGAAAACGAAACTTAAAAAGAAGGAGGGACCACTGCGGAGAACTTGTGGAAAAAAAATTCATTGACTTTGTATTTCATGAGAAAAGTTGAATGGGAGTCTATGGAGCCAGAGGCTTTTTGGAGCTGACCCCTGGTGGCCCTCGCTGGTATTGCACTTTATGGCAGTTCTGCATAGGCCTAATTTTTCAGACCCGGAAGCTACATCGACTTTTATATATGGTCAAGATCCGACAAGCAAACTTCTATCTTTTCATTTGCTCTAAGTGACAGCGGGCTGTTTAACATCAGTATACAAGCGCTCTAATTTTATATGGATCCATTTTGTTTCTTGTGTTGCCACCTTTAGTCCTTTTCTCAAAGAAAAAAAAAAAAAATCAAAAATGTTTCCAATAACCAGTCTGTAGCTATTTCAGTAGGTTACTTGAATAATTCACTAGATGAGCACTTTCAGTTGACATACATTTCTCCAAATAATGCTTGAGGTCCATAAAACTGTCCGACCTCCTCAGCTTTTATCATGGTAATTTTCAAAGTGTGAAGTTCTCTCAGACCACCAACTGTGTTACATTCCAAAACACACTGAAGTAGGTCAACATCCTCGCAATGCAGAGAATATTATCTTAAATATTGAAAAAAAACAACTTTAAGCTGTACAAACACACGAAAAAAAAGCAAAGACGTAAATTCATCGCAGGCTCTATTTCCTCATTTCGATAAGCATGTTTCAGGATTGTGTAATTTCTCTACTTCTCTGCAGAACAAAAACTGTTTTTTTTTTCTCTCGTCTTCCAGAATCTGTCAAAATGATTTTGGGAGTTGGGGTGCCTGCACGGGCTCTCAGGCGCTGAAGTAAAGCTCCAGGCACACGGCAGAGAGTTCCTTTCATGTTGGAACAGCGGACCTACTTTTTTTTTTTTTTTTTTTTTTAAGAATTCTCTCTGCTTGCATTGGGCCCCTTAAACCATTAATCTATGCAGTGTTTTCAGAGTTGTAATAATGGCTAACTTCAGTGTGCCGAGATCTCAGGCTCCCTGCTTTTTATTCCCCCCCCCACCGCGCTCCCTATTCATCGATTCTTTTACTTTTTGTGAGCAAGCTGAGAATTTTCACATGGGTAACCCCATAATGCTCACTAACATAAGATGAACTTGTGAAATGCATCACCCACCAATGCCTATTTAAACAAAACACCCCAAAAAGGAGGGGGTGGGGAGGTAGATACTTCCTCCATATGCTTTGGTTCCTGACAGGAATAGTTTTCTTCGGTCTATAAACTCAGTCACTTTCCGCTCTATTGACACATTTGCTCGTCCATGGTTTCATTATATTTTTATACTGAAGGGCCCATTATCCAATGAAAGGGATGTAAAGAGATGAGTGTCAACACCGTCTTGGAATTAACATAAAACCAGATTTAACCTTCCCATCTCAACCCAGTGGCCTGGAACATGTATGATAATTTGCAATTACGTATTCATTAAAACATTTTCCATCAGGATGAATGAGACTTTTTATTTAGACTTTAATGAGAAATACTTGTAATTCTTTGCATATAAAATGTATAAAAGCAGAGGTCATTTCCTAGTTAATGGTTTAAAATGGTTCGTCAACGCTCCTCTCTTGGACAGTTTCCACCCATCACTCCTGACAAAGTGTAGATCACATGAGCCTTCAGTAACATTTCTCTCTACTTGATTTTTGTCTGCCGCTAATTCCACATCATGCCGTTCTGCGTATCCTCTGAAAATTCAATAACCAAAAAAAAAAAAAAAAAACAGGCTTGCTTGTGTGCTCATCAGTCAAAGCATTCCTCCAGCATGAAATAACTCTTCTCTCTTCTCAACCATCAACTCATCAGACGCGGCAGACAATGCCTTTCTTCACTGGATGAGCCTGGAAATCATTAATTTTCAATATTAGCCACAGTTGAAGTGCTCTCTGGCCCTATAAGAATGCCTCACAGGACATACAGATGATTTGGAGACGAGCAGCGTTTTGACAACAACAGGAGCAGCAATTGTGAATCAGAAATTAGATCATAACGATGACTGTAACTCTAATAAACAACTCCATAGGTGTTTTGCTCGCAGATGATGACGACCCACAGTTAAATTTTTAGAGTAAGCGACGTCTAGCAGTCTTATAAATAAAGATAGTTCTTGTCGTCAAACGTATTACGTGGTCGTGGCATGTTAAGAGCTCAAATGATCTGCCATGGAAACAATGCCTATAGAAAGTCAATCAGACTCGTTTACGGTTTGTACAGGTGGCGGTATCGGTGAAAAGAGACTGGCGTTCACTTCCCGCTTTCAACCACGAGTCAGGAGAGGTTCTTTAGTTCACTATTGCCATGACAACCGAGGTTGCATAACTTTAAGGAAGTATAACTTCACGAGTCAGGAGTCATCATTCTAACAAAATCCATTATCTTTCCCTAACCGAGTGTTTTTTTTTATGCCTAAGCATAGCCAAGGACGCTAATTTAAGAAAAAGTCCAATGGGTCGTATTTGAGGGTAGAAACAAACCACCTATATGGTCGTGTGGGTTGGAAGTGATCCGAGTTAGCTCAAATGTGTAAAGTACAAGCACTAACCAGTGTCCCGTTTTACTGCTAATTTATTAAGAACTGGAAACTTGTTGTATTTCCACATTATAAAACCTAAACCTTCAATGTGGGATCCCTTGTGTGCCGCACAAGCAAGTTTTAAAAACAAAACTGAAATTTAAAAGCTGATATATGCCTAACATACTGTTGTTGTTGTTGTTTTTTAGCAAAGCAACATTAGTGTTGATTTGGAATCGTCATGTTTCTGTTTCGGTGTTTTTACGAGATAAATGTACAGTATTACAACTTTAAATTAATCTACTGTAGTATTGGAGGAAAGTTGGTTTGCATGCATGACAACAAACACAAAAATAACAATCAAGGACAACAGCAATACAATAAATACACATGATAGATTATAAAAGAAAACAAAAAACAAATAAAACGGCATTAGATCAAGCCAAAGTTGTGTCTTTAAAGTTCACGGTGTACATGTGTGTCTATAAACTTTTTGTGAGCAGGTTTGTGTGCCATGAAAGATTCAAGTAATGGAACATTCGGCGGGTAGGGCAAGTGATAACGTTACACACAAGATGTACCGTGGCACTCGTAAAGTCAAACACAAAGTCAGCACTTAAATGTACTCAAATGATTCTAAAGGTCAAAACGCAGCAGTGTTAAACTTTATTGTGTTTTGATGGTGTCAAATTTAAAGGGACACTTCTTAGTCTTAAATTAATGTATATTTACAAAATGTTGGACTAAAGGTTTGATGCACAGACCACTTAAATATGCAGTATTAACATAAATAATTCATAAAATACTGCTGTAAACTAAAAGAGGAAGAAGAAAAAGAAGAAGAAGAAAACAGGGTTTTTTTTTGTGCTGCTCATTATCTTTCAAAAAAAAATATCCTCCAACTACTGCCTTGCATGAAGGACACGTCCTGGAATGAGGCGCCGCAAGGTGATTAATGAATAATGTTGGCAAGCTGCAGCGGAGGCTTCTGGGAAATCAGTGACACAGATAGAAACCTGAACTGTCATCTGATGTTAATGTTTGGGGAAGAAAAAAAAAGTCTTTCTTCTTTCTTTAAACCCCCCCCCCCCCCCCCCCCCCCAAAAAAAAAAAAAACAGTTTGCAGCAGGACAGATTACTATTCAGAGATGAAGATCAATTGATCAGTCTGTGTGGCTGATCATTTTACAGCCTCTCGGTAATTTCCATGTACAGAAACGGACTACATTAAAACAAGACTTGCTTTTGCATGAACGCATTTCCTCTCGGACTGATCGTCTCCTCCCTTGTTAACCCTCGCCTGTCTGCAGCACCTCTCAGCCCGTGCCTCCCCCCTTCGCCCCTGTGCACTGAAGGGAACGAGACGCGGTGACATGTCACATAAACAAAAGACGGGGGGGGGGGGAAAAAAAAAAAATGGGCCACATCACGCGGAGGTGCAGCGCGGTAAGTCGCTGAGCTGGAGGCCCCCACGTTTGATGGGCGGTGCTCGGAGAAGAGTGACCTAGTTCGGCAGTGACATGTTTATGGCTGATGAGCGAAGGCCAGTGATTTTTTTTTTTTGCTCGCAGAGATTGCACCCTTTGCTTCGGGGCCCTCTCATTTGGAGCACTTGGGCTTGAAACCCTTCCAAGAGAGGAGACACGATTCTTTTCGGGTGGACCCTGTACACTCCTCCTTCCAGCCAGCCCCCGCGGCTTCTTCTGCTTTCTCTGCTTTCATGTCTCTGTCTTTACCTTTATTTTTAGCCGAGCTAGCAGCACGACTCTAGGGACGGCCGTGCAGGTTCTGTTTGTTGGTCCGTCCTCTATTGATCCGCGCTCAAATATCTGTTGTTGGCTGTTTGCTCATGAAACTTTGTACAAATATTTATGATCCGCGGACAGTGAATCATTACCGACTGAGCAATTAGCTCAAATACCCGCAGTGTTAAAACGGATGAATCCTGATGATGTAGGTGACTTCTTGCCTGTAGCATCACCAGCGGGCTGAAAAGGTTTTGTTTGGAGTAAAAAAAATTTAAAAAAAACGCCTCGGCATCTATTGAACGGATCACTGTGAAATTTAGTGAATCGTAATGATGCGTTTATCTTGGGTCGTCATCCGGTCAGAATTGAAATCGGACCAATGACGTGATTTGTGACCACATACCTGCAAAACTAATGACATTCCCTACAGGTTCAGTTGTACATCGTGCCTGGTGCTGACACACTTCAGTAAAATGGTGACTATTAGTCAAGTGTGAGCAGAGCATTATACCTACTTAGCGTTAGCATTTTAGCATTGTCATCCAGCCTGGCTGTACACATCTCTCTCTTAAACCTGGCAAAAAGGCAAGCTTTCTTTGCTAGTTCCAGACCAATGCAGTTTTTTTGCATCTAGATATCGACACATGAACCCATATGTACGACAATGGAAATGTTGGTCTTAAAATTAGGTGCAGTCGGGTGCTTTGTTGGTGCATTGCTACCTTGAAAGCAGTAGAACATGACCGCACGATTGACCAACAAAACACAGGTCTGAACTGAATGCGGTGTGCTGTTATTTCAAGGGGAAGTGAGTAATTTGCATCTGTACTGGCAGATGCACCATGCTCATACACTCTGCTTGTTACACGCATGGTGACATGCAGCAGATTAAAAATAATAAGATTACAATGGGAAAGATGATCGTTGTGAACATCAATTTGTTTCCGCTGCAGAGAAGCTTTCTTTCCTTCTTAACAAATCCGCTGTTGTTCAAGTAATTCGCTGAGGTGCAAGCCCACCTGGATTTTAAGGGAAATGATGCCCAAAACACACCTATGATGATGACGACAATGTACGACGTAAAACCCCTCTGGAGCGCGCGCGCCGTACTTTCAGTTTTAATTTTTTTCTGCCGTTAAATGAGCAAAAGTGGTTTTTGGACACGCCCTAAAACTTGGACCATGTGCATTAGGCCGTTAGCACAGATCTTTAAAATAGAGCCCTTAGTGTGGTTGAAGTGGTATCAGTTTGCTCTGACGTCCATGATATTATTCATGTTTTTTCCAAGTAGCTTTTCTTAAGTGCCTCCGCGAGGAATGCCTCGACTGGCGTGAATT
Organism: Brachyistius frenatus; assembly: GCF_029030835.1. NCBI lineage: Eukaryota > Metazoa > Chordata > Actinopteri > Embiotocidae > Brachyistius > Brachyistius frenatus. The sequence continues at coordinate 2,304,967 of NW_027210634.1, read as the reverse complement.
ATTTATTTCCCCCCCCACCTCAACGTGGGACAAATGCATCGGGACTGCCTCTCAGCGTCGACACACAGCACTTGACCGGTAAAACTCAGCGACTCCTCGGTTGCTTAACTTCAGTTTCTTGTCAAAATATATGCCTTTCTTTTTTTAATTTTTTTTGTATTACACTGCAGAAAATAGTCACACCGATTGCCCCATTCCTCATTATTATTAAATTACACTGAACTAATGCACATTTCAGGAGTTCACGGGTTCAAGAGCTATAATGAGCCTTCATTCCTCTGGTTGCTATTACATGGTGTCCAAGGCCATGTGTGAGTTGCCACAGGGCCAGCATGGACGAGCGTATTCATTTTTCTGATTAAAGCCTCTGATGAAGAGGCCCGGCTCTATAATTACAGCCGACTCCACAGCCACTCTTTGTGAGATTCATGTTGCCAGGGCAACAGCCAAATTAAATATGTCTCGGAGTGGAGTAAATATACCCCTCGGTCTATCCATGTAATCTTGTTTGATGTGTTTGCCACAGCGCTCTGCCTGTGAAGGAGGAAATAATTCACAGAGATTGGATGGGTAGAGGGCCGAGGAGGGCGAGCCCACTGTGTCATATAATCAGCCAGAAGAACAGGAAAGACATTTTGTCCTCGTAGCTATGAGCTATTTTTCTCTCGACATTAATAATAATACAGTTGCAAAGCCGCAACGAATGGTCATTCCATGTAATCCACTTGGCCTCAAGATCAATTTCCGCGGCTATTCGCTCTGTTTAGTGACGATTTATTTTTTTTAGATTTACAGAAAGCGGTTGAAATCCATTCGCTGTCAAAGGAGAACTACTAGAAGAATTTTTTTTAATTTTTTTTTTATTATTAATTAGCAAATGCTAGCATGCTAACACACAGCATTCAAATGGTTCATTGAGAACACCAGACTATTACTCACGGTTTAAATTTTCCTCGCTGTGATTGTAGTCTGGAAACCCTGTTGGCTCAGTCACGCTGAAGGGCGGGCCAATCAGCACCCAGTGAATGGGGATAAGCGCGATAACATTGAAGTCGAGCGGTTTTTTTTCTAAATGGTGGTCGAGTTTTCGGGCATGTGGTGGTCAATGCCGATCGGGCAAAGGCTGCGCTGTTGATGCAAAATTTAAGCCAAGGTCTGCCCCCCATTCGTATGCAACAACTGGAAATAATTCCCAATGGAGCAGACCCATATATTCAGGCTCCTCTTTTTAGACCTGAACGGTATGTCCACTTTTATAAAGTCTGTTCTCGCAACGTCAGACTTCTGAGTTTTCTGAAAGCCGAGAAAGTAATTTTTTTGGGGGGGGTATTAAACTAATATATTCAAATTTTAGTTGTATAGAATTTTTTCTTCAGAATTTAATAATATGCCCAAGGAAAAGATTCCCAACAGTCTCATCTTCTCCCTCTGCCATTGTGTTTTTGCTTTTTCTAGTATTACGTTACCTGCCTGCTTGCTTGCTAAATTGTTAGCCTCCATTTGAAGGCAGCATAACCGAATGGAAACGGTAAACGTCCCAGCTGCTAAACAATAATGTGTTGGCAGACCTCCATTCAACCCCAAGCCTTCGGACTTATCTTGTTTTCTCAACTGCTCCTTAAATATCTCACAACAAGTACATTGTTCTCTGTATTTGCTTGCTGGCCTCGACATTACAAGCATTAAAACGCCTTACACTGCCGGGGTCACGTGTTATTACTACGAGAATACGAAGCGGTCAGCAAAAAGCACCAGGTTACATATTTGCGAACGACATGTGCCGCGTGTGATATTTCACGGGTGAGAACATCAGCCCCGATAAACTCTGCTCCGGATCGGATGTCCTTCAGCACAGCAGCGCAGAACACACACTGCTGTGTTCCACCTCTCCTGACGCTGACACGGGCGATCTGTCCAGCTATTTCTCACCTGCATTTCAAATTCGTCATCAGCACACAGCGAGGGGTTTCAAACTGTCAATTTGAATTACACGAGGGGAGCTATAAGATCTGGCTGCAAATTGAATTTCCTGGAAGATGCTCATCCATCGCCCTGTCACTGCCACTGCTGTTACAGTTTTCAGTCAGATTGCGAGATACGCTGTCGGAGAGACATTGCAACGGATGTTTTATGGAAAAAAATTTTTTTTTGTTTTAATTTATTTCAAAGGAGGCTAAACGGTAATATTTAATTATTCGGGATAATTTAAGAGATGCAAACAAAAGAAATTTACAATTAAAGAGCTTATTCGAAAAGCAGATTTTCACGGAAGCCTCTGTCACAACAGTTCTAATCTCTTTTTCTCCATAAAATCTTTCTTTTGTGATAAAACCTTTTTTATTTATCACTTTTCAACTCATATAGTGATTTTACAAACAATATACCAACAGAAACCCAAAACAGCATGAAAAAAAATGAAATAAAAAAAAGAAATAGTAGCACATTTTTCTTGACAATAAAAATATTGTCATGAAATCTTTCTTAAAGTAAAGAAAATTCAGAAACAATTATGAAAAAAAAAAAGAGAAGGGAATTTGGAATGGGACAATAGCTTAAGAGCACAGTCAGCCTTTGTCTGTATTGGAAAACAATATATTAATACTCAAAGAAAATAACATTTTTGTGGTGCAATGGAATTGAAGCACATATTTGCAGCTTATAATTAAAATATTTGATGTGGAAATAACTGATGAAGGTGCCATTCAGTGGTTTCAAAACTATGTTGACATGGCAGGATGACATGTTGGTGCACTGCCTCAGAGTTTTCCCATGTGGGAACAAGTTGGTTGTTACGGTTTGATTCCAAGAGCAGAAATGACCTACATCTATCAGCGTCAATACCCATAGTATCCTTTGCTTTTCAGTTTGATTGAAGGGAAGGAACCTTTTTTCCCCCCGCTATTCAATCCTTAAACTTTATGACACGAGGCAAAAAAAGGAGACTTACAACGCCCGCTACGCTCTAACAGCACATGGCAAGAGAATCAAAAACACCTCGAGATGTTGGCAGAAGGACGTGAAAAGGAGATTTGAAAAGAGAGACTCTGGAGACCAGTTAAAGCCAAAGGGTCCGAGCAACGAGACGCTACTTTCATCCGGACTTCACATCCCAGTTCCCACCACAAGCTTAGGTACCATGAGCGCGCACAGGAGATGATGGAGAGAGCACGGCATTGTGTTGTCAGGTCGACCATCTGGCTTCATACAAAAAAAAAAGAAGCTGGGAGCAGGGAGGCCCCACAGCGTGTCCATCACACAAGACAAACACAAGCCGCGCTGAATGGTAGCTGTCAAGACTGACTCGCAGGTTTGTTTCAACAGCAGTTTCTGCCAGCAGAAGAATAGATGATCCAAACATTGGTCTTTCATTTTGTGCGTTTCGCCACCGTGAGAGATTTGTTGATTCGAACAGGTGCAATATGTATAGCACACGTGCGTGCTTATTTACACACGAGTTAGATGAGGAATCAATACTACTGTATTCTCATATTCGCTCATTAAAGAAGCTGCGCGGTTAGCTTAGCTTAACATAAAGACAAAGGCAAACTGTTAGCGTCGCTCTGACGAAAGGAAAAAAAGTATTCATTACAAGTGTAAAAACAACAAAAATGTGATTTTCTTGAGTTTTGTGACTTTCTAGGCTGGAAGTATCAGCTTCCTGGAGGCTTATTGTCAGGCAGAGGTTGCAAGGCGACCAGTTGACAACACTCCAGCCCCAATTGTGATTACCCAGCCTGTTGTCATTCTCAGAGCATCAAATATAGCTGTTGGTGTCGATAAGCAAGGTACCTTATGTCGAAAGTCATGTGACGGTGTAAAAATAGGAGTAACGTACACGTAGGGAGGTGGTTGGGTGGAAGAAAAACTGGATTTCTTCCCAGAAGACTGCTGCTCAAATCCATGAAAAGGCAAAAATCAATGTGAATTTCTTGAAAGTAACCCAAACCATGACCTTTTCCTGACCCTGACCAAGTAGTTTTAAAAAGTTACCTTAACCAAATGGTGACTTTTAACCAAAATCACGATCTTTTCAGTGGACCTAACCATGTAGTTTTTGTGCCTAACGTTAACTAAATAGCAACCGTGTCACATTGAACCCAAACCAGGATCTTTTCCTGACCATAACCACGCAGCTTTTCACCGTAAGGCCCCTTGTGTGTCACAAATGTTAAACTGCTAATCTATGCGTAAAGATGGCCTGTTTTGTTACGTCCCGGGTTGGATGGTATTAATCGGCGTCTGGATTTGCAGACACATTGTGCTCCCGGGACGAAACTGCAGCTCCATCCATTACACATTCTTAAAACTCGAAAGCTCACTTCGGTGCAGGCCGGGGCAGGTCTGCATAACCGGAGGCTCAAGGCTGCGCGTGTGCATACCCGGGAATAGACTTGTAAAAATTGGACGCGGCATTGTTTGACATACAATATTAATTCAGCGGTGGAGTTCTCTGCCGGGGCATGACTGGCATTTATGAACATCGCTCCGAAGCAATTTTATCACCCCTCAGAAGCGACATGAAACAATATAGCAGCTCACTCCCCACCCCCCCGTCTGATCGTGACACAAATCTCCTGTTTCCCAGGCACAGTTTAGGCCTCTGAAACTGCTGCAGGGCGAAGAAGTACGGATGATTTGTGTGTCTTGATCTTTATCGAATAATTAGAAGAAAAAAAAAAGTCCAGTGTTTCGTCTAGCTGGGAATCTAGTTGTGTTCAAGTTGTGTGACAGTTTTTGAAAAAAGAAGGACTAAACCAGACGTCCTTTTTCGGCATCTGTCTTTGCTTTCACACTGAGGTAAATATGAAATATAGTTCCCCAAAGTTCAAGCCAACCACTTTCCTCTGAACATGTACATCACATCTATGATTAACTCTGGCCTCCGCATGGCTGGTAGCCAACACCTCATTGTAAATAATGTTATAATTTCCTCGACCCCTTGCTGAGGACTTGGCCGTGTTTACGAACACATTTGGGTTTTTATGATTTAAATGACCCACGGCGATGATAACGTCTTTGATTTGGTCCCCTCGCGGGACAGCTCCATATCTGATTTAGTGAGTGGGGCGGGTATATTAGAGGGGTTCCCATCCCTGTTTACAATCACACATCCTGTTCCTTCAGCCTCCTCTCTCCCTTGCCAAACTCATTAAAAGACTCCTCTCTAATAATAGGAGCGATTCCAGCATCTCTCTCCTCGGTTATTTGATCTCAACGCAGTGTTCAACGCGGAAAACGATAAACTTCTGAACTGCACAGCTTGTCTTCCACAAGTCAGTGTTCATTTCATGTTTCATCATGTCTGTAAAAACCAGGCCAGCGATGACTCGAAGGACCGACTGGACCAGCGAGATAAATCTGACTGCACAAACTGAGTGAGGAAGGAAGCGCCACGCTGTCATTACCACCAATGAGGCGCCCTTGAGCAAAGCCCACAACCGCAACCCTCCGGTTGGAGCTGCTCGGCGGCCAACAGAGGGAACTGTGGTTGTACTTGGCAGCCTCCAGGTGAGAGTGTGTGAGTATGATTAGGGCATTCCTGCTTGAGTAAATGACATTTAATACTAAATACTAATAAATTTGAATAAAGAAAGGGTCACAAAAGTATCCAACAACATTATAGTCAAAAAGCTTCCAAACAAACTTGAGTCTACGGATTTTAAAACAAACAATTTCTTATACGTTTCGCTCCTCTCATTCACACGCAAACTGAGATTTTGGTCACTAAAACTGAGAATAAAAAAAAAAAATACATCTTCTAAAAACTGTTTATCTGTGTGGACATAACGATGACATAAAACGTTATTTTGCCAAACGTTGCATGCGCCTGAAACAACAACGAATGCAATACGTTTCTTTACGTTCGGTTAGCAACAGCATCTACAAGTTTACAACTTAATTATTAATGGTTGCATTTTTTTTTTATTTATTTTTTTTTTTAAGTCACTACCACGAAATGGAAATAAGCATTGGTGCTAGATTGGATCAGCTGGAGGAATGCATTGGTCTAAAGATTGGTTGTTTCACTCTAGAGTAATTGGCCCCTAACCTTTTCCCTAATCCTAACCGTAACCTTAATGCTCCCACGACATAACAACCAATCACAGGTCGAGTGTCCTACCCGCTAATCAGATCCAGCACAAGCCATTGTGAATGCTCAGCATTTTTCTTCTCTGGTATTTGACTTGTCTTTGTTGTAGAAATGTATCGCCGCCTACTGGCAAGGCATGCGACAGATTTTTCTCTAAAACGGAAGGGGAAAAGTCTGTATTAGCTCCAAGTTGTACCGCTATGCAGACGACACCCAAATCTACATATCAGCCCACACACACACCTGCCTACTTAGGGGGCCTAAGTACTCCAATAAAAGTGGTCATCGGATGCTTGTCACACATCCCCCTTCTCCTGCCACCGCACACGTAACTCTGTTTTCGAAATTGGTTGGAAATCTTGGTGTTTTGTTTGATCAAATACATTTGAAAAAGTGACAAAAAAAGAGAAGCAAAATACAGCAAACGATTTCCATGATTCTGCAACTTTTTTTTTTTTTTTTTGTGGGTGGTTTTCGTCATGTTTCCAGATTGCTTTCCTTCATCTGGTGAGTATTATGACCACAGCATCAGATAAAGGGTTGCATAATTGAATATGTGTGACCCCGGAGGGAGACAACCAGTAGAATCAATAAACAGACACTCTTTGTTTTTTTCCACACAGCAAAAGACTGATGTTTTTTTTCTTAGAAGGTATTTATGAGTAACTGGAATGCAGATAAATATAATCAGTTAATTGTTACTGACTTCATGCATTCATCTGTGTAATATAATTAAGCTGTCTTTCTTTACATGTTGCATTTTCCACAGCCTTGTATTTTTTTTTCTCCACATGAAATGCCTGCATCCCCACAGGAAATGGTATTAGCGATAACATCAGCACAACGTTGAGTGATGCCTCCACGTAAAATCGGATTACCACAGTTCTGAACGACTTTGGTCCAAAGCCCAAATCAATTTTTATATATTTTCACCGTGCTGCCCCCCCCCCCCCCCCCCCTCCCCTCCTTTCCCTCTCCCCCTCCCGAGACAAATACGACTGCGTTTGTGGCGATGCTCCAAATGGATTGAAAACACACAAGAAAAATTACGACATGCTCGCTGGAAGGTGAGTTTGACATTTACTCGTCCGATAACCTGGTTCTTGATTGAACCCTGAAACGGATCATGTGAGTGGGAGGCTTTTCAGTACGAGTCCTCTGGGAACATTGGACCATGTTCTTGTCAACAACCAGCATGAGTCACCCATTAAAGAAAAGTGCTTCCTGCGATCTGAGTCCAAAATAAACCGTGTCATTACAGATGTTAGCTGTGCTAAGTCATTCGAGCCCTTTAATGCAGTCGCTTTAAATACATTTTGTCGATGCAGGCTCAGACGGCAAAGTATATCTTTCCGTCTACACATACAATCGGCCATACACAAAAGTTTGTTTTCACTCTCTAATAGACGTTTGTGTCCCTGTGTGGAAGTTGAGTATTTTTAGGACGTCACTGTCAGGGGGCTTCTTTTTTTTTTTTTTTTTACTGCTCTAAGAGTCACTTCTTTCCATAAATAGCCTGCAAATTTTCTGCTTCTCACAGAACGCCAATGGTAGCTCGGGAAAGCAAGCATCAAAGATTTTAGATACGCTCCAAGCAAATTTGGGTAGCACAGCGCTCTATTCTATCATTTTATACTTCTCTCGTGAGGCCTTGCAAATGAAAAGATGCATTCATGAGTTTGGGTGTCACATGCCAACTTCAGAATGTTTTGAAATTCATTTTGAACTGTTTTGTGGTGTTTGTCCTGGAAGGAGCAGTAAAATCGGACTCGATCTGATTGGAAACCCGGTGATACTAGGTCCCGCCCACCGACAGCCAAAACCTGACTGCGTCACAGGCCTGTCAATCAAACAGATACCCCCCCCCCCCCAAAAAAAAAAAAAGTCCTTTTGAAAATAATTTTTGAATGAATGACAGGATTATTTTCAGATGGACCGCAAAAAAAACTAATAGGAAGGAGTGACTTTAGCTAACAACACCGAGACACCTCATGGAGTAATTTTATTGACTGAGAATTTCATGAGACTAGTTGAATGGGAGTCTATGGAGATGGAGGCTTTTTGGAGACAACCTCTAGTGGCACCCGGTGGTATTGCAGTTTAAGGCGCTTCTGCATCGACCTCATGTTATTAGAGCCATAAGCTTCGTCCACTTTTACAGAGTCAATGTTTATAGTCGTTTTCAGTGGTGTGTAATGTTGCACTGGACTGCTTTGATTACCTGTGTATCTGTTTGCCTTGCAGGAACTGAGCGAGAGAAAAAAAACAAAACGGTCTTTTTCAGGTTGCACCCAGCAGAATTATTGAACTATTGACCTCCGCCGAACTTCAGACACTTCCTGGCAGCACTACCTCAATACGTGGCACCAAAAGTGGCTTTTACTGTACTTTTGTTCGCATTTTTACAAGATTTACACAAATGAGAACATACTCCTCTAATTTGCTTATACCCTTTTTTTTTAAATTTATTTTTATCTTTTTTAATTAATCTACAAACTAAACTTGCTCTCGAGCAGTTTCCGAAGAATAAAGACGAACATCTTTGCATCTTCGTCTGTCACACTGAGCCACTTGTAATGAGAGAGCGAACACGTCTCCAAACCAAGCTGATTATTGCACAAGCCTATAATCTGTGAACATCTGCAGCTCGGCTAGTCTGTCACCACCGGTCTCCGCAGTGTGAGAAATCTGCCAATGGCAGATTTGTCTACTTTCGCTTAAAAGAATTACCTCAGCTCAAATCCAAACACGGCTTTGCTCAGTTTCAGCACTCAGACGGGGTCAAATGAGAAGCCTCATTGATCAAGTTTAATTCAGAGTATTGTGTGGCAGACTGGACGTGTGTGACTTGGATGTCGGTCATTATGAAGAGATGTGTTGTGTGTGAACGGCACTTCCACTTCATCAGACTGTCAAACGAACAGGAAGTATGTAAGTGCTGATGGGAGAATGAGTTGCATTCTGTGGTCCAAAGTAACTTTTACACACTTCAGTACAAGTTGTTTGTAGATGTAATGTACATTGAAGGGTCTCCATTTTCTGCTACTTTTAACTTATGATCCACTATATTTATATGAAAGCTGGAGTTACTTTGCAGATCCAAGATAAAAAAAAATTATATATTTGTAAAATATGATTCATAAACTAACAGTATATAAACGTGCTTTACTGTGGACATTTCTACAAAGTAAATAACTTCACATTTAAAGATTTAGTGACTTACTTTTCTCAAAACATCCTGAATACACACATTTTGTGTGTAATAGAGCATTTTTTCATTATGAAATTATACCTTTTATGAAAGTTAAAGGATCCGAGTACCTCTTTCCTCACTGGTGGCATCTAGAAAGCTGGAGTTATGCTTGTAAAACATTAAAAAAAAAAGAAGCAAAAAAACAAAAAAAAGCTATTAGAACTAACCATATCAACGATCTTAACATATCTGCATATAATGAAGACATGCATTGAAGATTGAAATCTACAAAACCCCTTAAATCCAACATATCCAATCCTCCATCTGGTTAGAATAAAAAAATAAAAAATAAAAAATAAAAAAACTTTTATTAAACTGTGTAATAATACAAAATGTGACCGTAAATCACGGTAATTTTTTTTTTTTTTCCCGTGGCACTACTTTTCGGCAGCTTTCTATGAAACAGTGACTCATTGTTATGCTGCTTCCACACCCTGAGCTGATGAAATCAGCAGCTGTAAGCTATGTGTTCCTGTGACTGTTAAGACTGTGCCATGCTGGCAGGCCAAGTGAGGTAAATCCAGTCTATTCCAATTATACAGCAGAGCACTTTACTCTACTTAAGTGCATTACCCCCTAATCAGTGCCTGGCTGTGCCTGTTAGTGCGTGACCTTCCCCTTCATATTCATGCAAAGGTAAGAGCTTCTGGAAAATTAGCTCCAATTTCCTCATCACGGTTAATTCTCGTATTCATATGTAAAGTAGTATTTACGTATGAAATCAGGAAATTGTTTTGTGGTTTCTCTCGCTTCAGCAGCCAACTCAGACGAAAGCGCGCATTAGTTATAAACGCTGCAGTAAAACGTATGAATAAGTTGAAGCTGCACTGGAGTTTTGATTCACCATATTTTTATGAAGCTGCAAATTACTGAAATGTCCAAAGTTGGTAAACATGTTCGCGAGCAGTTCTTTACTGAACCTGCACATCCGCTTAACAAATCCAACAAATATGGAGTGACATTTACCATCCATGTTAAGTTTTGTTTCCGGCAACCTGCCAAATGTAAATCCAATTTTCACTCCTCTTTTAGCTCTCGTTTTTGGTCTCCACCAACTGTTAAAGGAAATATCTGCTCTTTCGCTACTAAACGCTTCACTTTTCTCACCTGGGAGTTTGCCCGTCTGCTGTTTGGCGTTGAACGGGCAGAGCACAGGGGATTTTTAGAGTTGACGTTTTGGCTGAGAACAGCTACCTGTTTTGGAAAAAAAAACATCGAAAAAAAACAAAAACAACAACGAGAGCACTGAGAGTAAACAAAAACTTTAAAATTGCGCGTTGCTGAGCTGGAAGTTTGCAAAACTCTCAAACTTTGGGTTTAACTAAAATTCGTGTGATCATTTACGAACCTTGATTTTGTTTACATTGTTTGATATATTGCGGTCGAAAATATGGCTTGCAATACAACAAATCTGACAACGTTTTCGATGTAAATGCGAAGCCTCATTTTGAACGTTGAAAAAAAACAATTTGCCGTTTTCTTCTTTAACTTTTTCCATTTAAACGACTTCGGGGTCTAGCTATCTAAAATGTGCTATCAGAACACAACTATCTTTTCCATGACACATGCAATTTCGACCTGCTGAAACAGAGCAACTAGTAACCTTTCAAGAAATAGTTTGACATTTTGAGAAATAAGCGCATTCGCTGACTAAATGTGTAGGTAGAGCCAGGAAAAAGATAGCTCGGCTTATTTTAGCTTCGCGGACAGACCTGAAACACGGGGACACGCCAGCTTGACTTAACCAGGGCCTCTCACATTATGTTACAAGTCTTACTTTTATTTCTGTACATGTTAAAGAATATGACATGCAACCTGTAAATTTGTGAGCTTAAGTGTGGGTAGTATTTTTTGTAGGCTACCTTCTGACATTGCCGTGCTAGCGGTTTAACACTGCTTCCGGTGCGCTAAGCCAAGCTGCTGCTTCATTTTACAAGAGTATATATATAAAAAAAAAAAGTGTCATTAACTTTGTACTGAAAAACACAGGAGCTAAAAAAACAACAACTTGATATCCTCTGTCGTTAACCTCAGCAGGAACACACCTATCCACTTTTTCTGTACGACATCGGTTTTCCGAGTCGGTCAAATACGTCTTTGGACCGTGTTTTAACAGCAAACCTACTCGATGTGGGTCGTTTTTTTTTTTTTTTTTACGGCCCTGTTCGCTACCTTTAGACGAGGGGGGCAGGGGGGGGGGGGACAAAAAAAAAAAAAGTCTCTTTTGATTCTCCAGTTATCTGGGACAACCTCAATCCTGCACTTATGTTAATCCATCCGTTGCAGTGCCATGCAGCTGGTGCCTCTGACACAGGACTGAACTAAAGCAGATTTCAAGTGATCTACAAACTCGCATGGCATACGCAGAGTCTGAGCCAGGATCGCTTACGCAAGTTCAACCAGCTGTGGCTGTTCGGGCCGTGCGTGCCGGGAATGTGTTTTACATAACGCTCATTTGGGCTCCTTTTTTTTTTTTTTTTTTTTTTTTTTACTTCACAGGTCCTAAAGAAAGTCAAAAGCGTGCAGTAAGGATAAAAAGCAGTAAGGATACTTTTTCGTTTATTGCACCAAGTTTTAAAAAGTTTGTTCCAGCCGCCATTTGAGCAGGACGGCTGCAGCGTTGCACGACAGGGTCCAGACGTTTCCACACGCAAACTTTAAACTCGATCGCCAACCAAGTTTCACGACACAGAGACGTTATTTTGTTTCGCGACTCAACTTTTAATTAAAAACAAACCAAAAAAAGTACAATATTTCCTCTAAATTGTAACGATAAAGTAAAAATGGAGCTACTCAAGTAGAGTATAATCAGCTCAACACTGAATAAATCAGTAAAGTAAACTCCAACGTGGATAATCAGTGTATGTAGACTAGTCGGTCAAAGGTGATGCAACTAACAGCAACAGTGAAGTTTTTCTATCTAAAATGGGATCAGACAGCTCAGGTTGAGGCTCCACCTCTCCAGTGTGGGAGATAATGCGGTTTACGACATGTCCTAACAACAGTCCCTCTGTATTATTTTCAGGTGCTGCTTTCCATTGGAGACGACCTTAACGCGCCTCCGTAATGGCGGCTCAGACCCTCGTCCTGTTCCCCCCCCTCCCCTTGAGGCAGAGAATCAGCGCCTGATCTGCGCTAAGCCCCTGGACCTTAAATCCCTCTCAGACGCTCATTAATGCGCTCGGTGTGGGACCACACCGGGTCGTGTCACTCTTCTGAGCCCCGACCACGGGCCCTGCGTCTGTCTCAAGCCCTTTTTGCCCTGTCGAACTCGTCTTCTCCGCAGGTAGCTCTAAATATGGCCGCAAGAGGAAGGGATCGAGCGAACCAGGGAGATAATTCAGCTGAATATTTGTCTTTTTTTGTATTTATTTATTTATTTTTTACTAGCATCAGATCTAACATGGCTCCTATAGGAATATTCAATCTGAACATTAACATTTTGTCATTCATTTTGTCCTGATAAACTACATTTCTTCGAGTGACATGGTCAGAAAAGCACAACTTTTATTGCAGCCACGTGAATACGTTACTGCATTTCTAACTCCTTTTATTGCAAATGTAAAATATTACACTATTGAATAAAAAGTTTATCACGACACATTTGTCCCAAATATGTGGGAGAGCCAACAAAACCAAATAAATTAGAGTCATAGTGCTACAATTGGGAGAAAAAAAAAAGTGTACCTTTAATGAAGGTTGAACTTAAAGGTGCAATATGTAGGATTTAAGTCCTGTCTTGTAACACCGCTGTGTAATCATTAGGAGGCGATAGTGAGTCACTGTAGCGATTTTCAGATTTTGAAATTTTGTTTTGTTACGACAATGTTTCAATATTAAATGCTGAATCAAGGGATCACTGGAAACGAATGGAAAACGGAAACAACTGCATTGACAATAAAGTGAAGTAGCGAAGTTACTGAGACGCTTATCATCTATTCAAATCTCAACCGTGCAGGTAATTTAGATTAATATGTTACTTCATTCCCAAACCCCAAACAGTCACATCACCCGTCTGTTTATTTAGTCAACAGAAGTCGAGACGTGTAACAACAGAGCGACATCATCCTCTCATTTAACCACATGAAGCTTTTTTTTTTTTTTTTTTTAAATCATTGTGCTCTTTTTGTTTCGCCACACAGAGAGACAGTTTCGCGTGCGATCCGAAGAAGCTCCTCAAGTCCAAGAATCGGTTTTCAAAACCGTCGCCACGGCAGCACGAGAGCCCGGTTGCAACGCGAGCGTTTCCGTCGGCCCTGAAAATATTATCCTCCTGTTGGTGTTCTGCCCCGTTTGTAACCTCGACACGGTGTTCTTTAGCTCTCGACGCACCTACGCGGAAAAAAAACAACAACAAAAAAAACTCACTTCCTCGTGTTCACTTTGCGTCACGACTTTTGCGGAGACAGAAACCGTATCGACGCGGGCACGTTACCAAACATGTCACGTGACGGACAGGTCGGCAGCGGGGCAACACGCGGCGTGTCGGAAGCGTTGCGCAAGGCGCCGGGGGGGATGTTTTCGCTGCTGGTGCGTCCCACGCTGCGATTGGAAAACAGCATGAAACACTTTACACCTCCCGGGCGAGGGAGTGCGGCGAAAAAAGGGGAAGAGTTAATAAAGTGGAGATCATGCTGGGATAAGTGAAACGCAAGACGCCCGCACAAAAGAAATCACGAGGACTGTTGGATTTTCGAAACACAGAAGCAGCAGTTTTTCTTTTTTTTTTTTTTGCTTTTATGTTTTTCAAATGCGAGAGCGCCCCGACTCCCACACAATGAGCTCGCTCCTCCCTCGCGGGCGCGACGGCCCCAGCGGCTGAAGACCCGGGGCCCTCGGCCAGAAGCCATTAGTTGCAACATGAGATATGAGAGCTGGGCTGGAGTTTTTTTGGCTTCTCCCCAAGTCACAGAATGTACCCGAACAAATTCCAGCAGCAACGTTAATATGGGCCAGGCTGGATTTATCTCTCCGTGTGTCTCAGAGCTGCATGCGTCTTTACAGGAACAACTTATCTTCTCATCGCTGTTTACAAGCGTCTTTATGCGCAACAAAAAAAAAAAAAAAAAAGATTTTGATTTTGTTGACGGCCTGCAAACTCCAGTAGGAAATCTTTTTTTTTTTTTTTTTTTTTAATCGAACGCTTTTGAGTGATTTGAACCAAAGTTTGCACATGTTTAAGTAACTTATTTTTAGCCACGCCAACAGCTGGCAGGACGGACCGAAGGAAGCCGACCCGACTTTTATGATCCGCCGACTCTCCCTTAAAGCCAAAGTTTGGCTCTTAAATCGTGTAGGAAAAGAGTCCGGAGAACCATTAAATGGATTGCCCTGAAATTTGGTGGAGATATTTGTAGCTGCCAGAACATAAAGCCGACCGGTGATCTCCTGACTAGCACCACATTGCAGGTCATTTTTTTTAATTTGTTTTTTTTTTATCACGGATTAGCCCAAAAGTTTGAACATGACGTTTGCGGCCCTCAGAGGATAGATCCTCATGAATCGGACGTTTTCAATTTTGGACAAAACGTCGTTCCCATTAAATTTGTACTTTGCGTTTACATCAACGCCGTACCGGCTAAACAATCAGCACGTTTGAACGGTTGACACCGTGGAGCACGTCGGCGTGCTTAAATACATGCCGGGTGCATCCGTTGTTTAGGTGTATGTACGTATATTTGTTTCTCAGTTGCACATTTGTCTATTTATGTTTTCTATGTCCTATTTACGTCTAGTCTGTTTTTTTGGCACCCTGAGAGAGAAGCTACAACCGGAGTCAAATTCCTCGCCGTGCGTAAACACCCGCGGCCAATAAAGCGGCTTCGGATTGGGAAACCCGTTAGCCTCTGTGGCTTCTAAACGCCTTCCGTGTTTGGCGTCGCCTAGCAACACTGTTCGCGCCGCTTACGCCCGAGCACCAAGCGTACCGCACACGCGACTTCCGATGGCGTAGCTACGAGCTCGCGGGTTTAATTTGAAGATAGTGAACACGGTGAACCTGCGAAATGGTTTCATGTTGTTTCTTTTTTTTTTTTTTTTTTTTTTACCGTTACAGTCTCATGTCCACCACCCCCACCACCTTTTAACCCTTTTAAACCCACACCATATCGATAACGATGCCCACGTCATTAGTATCGACCAGTCTTTGTAAAACGGATCAGAGCCTCCATCCCGGGAGAACGTCACAGGAGAAGTTTCTCTGCTGGATACGAGTTCAAGACAAAGCGGCCAATTAGAAACCGTAATGTTCTCTCGGCAGGAGCTGCTGCAACACTTCCTCCCTCACAACGGTCAGCAGCATTCCCAACCCCCAAGAGGATTTTCTTTTCCGTTCATTGGTCTAGTTTTTTTTTTTTTTTGCTGAGAAATCTGCGGCGTGGACACTAATCCATCTGTATTATTAATTATGTATGAAAAGACAGTTACTGACGATCAACAGGGAACAATGTGTATTTCTCTGAGGAACCCTCGTCTGATCAAACCAAAGATAAGAAAAAAAAAGGAACTATTTCATCCCAGAGACGTTATCAAGTCGTAATATGTAGAATTGAAATACACAGCAGGAATGCAGATTAATGCCCAACTGATGTTTTAGAGTTAATAATCTGTGCAGGAGAAGCAGTTTAAAATATGCTTGGACAGACTCTCCCGAGGGGAGGGCGCTCCATACGTTACAGTACACCTCATGAGTCCTCCGTGTAGCTCCCGAACTGCTTGTTGCGCAACGGCGGTCGGACACGGGACGGACACGGACAGCATCCGCCCCGGCACACGAGTGGAAATGTGCTGCCCCCTGTTGGTACTGCATCAGACATCCTGGTTTAAGTTCCTTAAGTGACTTCTGTGTCATTTCAATGTAAAGTTACAGAATTAAAAAAGCATCTCTCTCACTGCATCTCCATTTCTGAATTCATGAACATGTCTTTTAGAGATTTTAGTGGGTTTTTTTTTGTTAGAGCTTTACAGGAAAGATACCAAATATAGAAAAAAAACAACCCTGTAATTTCCTGAAAACCTTTGCTCAGTTATTATATTAGAAACTGTCCTCCCTACACAGTATGTTTAATAGTATGTTTGCCGGCAGAGACATTTTCAATTTAATCTTGTACTCTGCTGCTTACACCACTGAATAATTGCAATGAATTAAGGGCATAAATTATACTATTCTTAAAACAAAATTCAATGTTTGAACAATTACAGATCTGTAAAACAAAGTGTTTCCAACCTTTTCATGGTATATAGCATTTCAATTTGATAAGAATTAAGACTGAAGACTGTATTAGTTGAATGCAAAATATTACAGGGTGATGCATGTGAAATTAGTTCAAGTTAATTGGACGGATTTAAATGAGTGGTTTAGATGTTTCTGAACGCAGCAGCAGTAAAACCTGAGCTGCCGCAATGTTCACCAATTCAGTAAAAAAAAAAAAAAAAAAAAAATTAAACCCCGTCATATAGTGGCTTTAATTATATTTTGTTTACATTTTTTTTCCCCACTGCGATAATCTGAATAATATATCTATATGCGCGTATGTTACTCCCTCTACGAGATTGTGGGTTTGTGAGGATAAACAAGTGAGAAAATAAAAAATAAAAAAGGGACTAATTTATAATTCCATTTTATTTTCAGTATTACGCAACATTAGAAGTATAAATATCTGTTTTAATATACAACATCTATGACATCCATAGAGCTTTCCTTGGGCAAAATACAAAACTCAAAACACTTTTATTGCACATGTTCTAAAAGACAAACCATCGTAAGCGAGTTCATCTAATACTAGTGTTGCACAGAGGGAGGGAGGAAGAAAGGAAACCGGAGAGACAAGCGGACGAAGAAGAACCCGACGTATGAAAAGACACCGATTACTGCACAAACAAATGCTCTCGTTAAACACCGTGGCGACGGGAGGGGGAGTGGGGGGGGGTGCAAAGTCTCACACGACTAGAAACAACAGTATCCGTGACACAGAACATAGATTTGGCAAATCAACCATATACAAAATATACATCCATGATGCTTTGTAAACAAACATTGAATGTGCTTTGAGGATTTAATAAATGTCCTTCGTCACAGGAAGAAAAGATAAAGAAAAAAAAAAAAGGTTCGCGGGTGTGTGTGTGGGGGGGGGGAGAGAGGGGGAATTACATGGTTTAATAGTAAATTCATTCAAATCTGAAGTGTTGGATGCATAAACCACTTTCAGTTCTGAAAAATGTCCCCCTTTTTCTGAACTGAATATCGGCGAAACATTAAGGTGCGTTTGTTTGTTCTCTCACGATACGTCAGCAACACATTTACGATATCTAACGCGAGTAAACATCAGATTAAAAATCTCTGCCGTCGACCTTTCGCTCTCCGGTGCGGTACGAGACATCTAGATACAAGCCGCGCGGGGTTAAACGAAGTGTTTTCTGCTCATCGTATACCAAGTTTGTTTACATTTTTTTTTGTGTGACATTTTTATTTTAATTTTTTTTTTTTTAAACCCAGAGCGAACACCGCCACCGTCCTAGGCGGGCTACGTCCCGGTTGTCGTTTAGGGTTTCCGCAGTTTAGGATGTGCAGCGTGAGAAACGTGGCGGCGTACGCAGCAGAAAAGTGAACGTGGGATATACGACAGCCGGTACGTAGAGAGTACCGAGTATTTTGCGCGCCAACATCAAATTTGTCGCGGACGGAAACGACGCCAACGATCAAAAAAACAAAAAAACAAAAAAAAAATCGAAGCTCGTTGGTTCCAAACACCGACACGCGACCCGAACGCCGCCGCCGCCGAAAACCCTGAAACCCCTCCGGGACCTGCGTCTCGGGTCAACGATCGATCCTGCAAAGCGAGACGGGAAACCCGCGGCTTTTCTTTTTTTTTTTTTTTTAGAAACGGACCGCGTTAATCCTATTTTACACGAGTCGTCGTTCGTCGAACCGCAGTCGGCCGGCAAAACACATCGTCGACGGCAAAGACATTCTCGGGGTGGGGGGAGGAGGGGGGGGGGGACGCCGACGGCCCTCACAGTTTTGTTATATAATGCTACATTTTTTTTTTTTTTTTTTTTTAGAAATCTCAATCTCTCAAATCTTTCTCTTCCAAGTTATTTTTGGAACACGTCAAAACACGTTAAAAGTCACGAAGAAGAAGAGGACGAGGAGGACGGGGGACGAGGACGCCTTCCGACGAGACGCGTCGCGCGACCTCAACTCCGGTCATCGAGCACAACGGGACGCTCTTTAATATCGAGCGTACGAACACGGCGCTGCAAAAAAAAAAAAAAAAAAATCTATACATATAATACAAACGACAATCATGTAAGCCCCGTGTTTCTCCCCGTTTTACAACGTCATCATATGTACACCCTGTTGCATAAAAATCAAAAGATATATGTACAGACGTCAGAGGAATGTGAATAAACGCCACGTCTCGCTAAGAGCAGCAGGTGTGTTTTTTTTTTCTTCAATTTCCTGTAAATCTAAGGCCCCGTCACTAATTCAGGATTTCTAGAACCGTAACGTGATTCTGTACAGGGGGGGGGGGGGGGGGGGGTTCGGTTTTATTTATTTTTTTAAGTTTTAGGTGAAAAGCACAGGACGTAGCGCGTTCCCCTCCGTGTACCGCTGCACGAAAACCAAACCCCCCGACGACGACGACGACAATCTGATCGTACGCGGAACAGAAAACGACGAGCCGCGGGACCCCGGCGTGGTCTACTGCATTAAAAGACTTCGACGTCAGGTCGTCCGGAGTCCAGAAGGAAGAGTGCAATTCCTGAAAAAAAATAAAGAATAAAACTTTTTTAATTTTTTTTATGGCACCGACCCACCCCTCCCCTCCCCCCCACTCCCTCCCCCACTGATTGCACAAAGCGTTCTGCGATGGACACGAACGAAACTTCAAAACATTCAGTTGAAAAGACTGGAAATGATCAGCAAACGATCGCCTACATTCAGACCTCGAAACATTGACCGTCTCACACACACACACACACACACACACACACACACACACACACACACACACACACACACACACACACACACACACCTCTAACCTCTCCTATCAGCATGTAACAGCTTGCCCGGTCCTCAAAACAGAAAACAAAAAAAAAAAAAAAAAACGAAGGCATGATGACGCTCGCACAAATCACTTCTAACATTTCATTCCGTCGATGCGGCGATGGAAGTCGTCCGACGTCGTCGCTCCCTCGCCGCCGTTTTACTTTTTGTTGCCGGAACTCCGAGGCGACTCCTTCTGCTGCTTGCACCTGCCAGCGTCTTTGTCCGCAGAGGGAGACGCCCTGGACGCGTCCCGCTTGGCGTTCTTCTGCGCGGACGCGGCCTCCTGAGCCGCGTCCTTTCTCTTCCTCTCGGCCGCCTCCTTCCGACCGACGGGCGCGTGCTTGTCCGACGCGCCGGCTCGGCTCTCCGCGGCCCTGTGTCCGTCCGCCCTGAGCGCCTCGGACCTGGGGCCGTCCTTGGCCGCCTTGGACTCGCAGGCGGAGAACTTGCCCGAGGCGGCTCCGCCGCCGCCCGGCGCGTGCGTTTCCTTCCTCGCCGCGGGTTTGGGCAGCACCGGCGGCGGATTGGCCGGAGGGGAAAGACCGGACGGCTGCGGCTCCTTCCTGAGCTGCTGCTGAGCCGCAGGATGAGGCGAAGCGACGTCTCTCGGTTTGGAGTCGCGATGCTCTCTGGCGACCGCGGCTTGGTTTTTGGGCGAGTGGTCTTTCGGTTTGCTGTCCGGACTTTGTTTCCCGGCCGGAGTCGGAGCTGCGGCCGGCTTCAGGGCCCGTCGACGCGGCGGCGGTTTTCGGAGGGAGCCATTTGGGCTTCGGGTCTGCTACAGAACTTCTGGACTGGGTTTCTCTTTGCTTGACGTCGGGGAGCGAGGGCGAACGCGTCGACTCTCTTTGCCTGGCGTCGGCTGCGGCGGATTGCGGCGAGTCTTCTTTCCGTTTAGCGTCGTGGGTTACCTGGACGGTCGAAGCTGAGGGCGCGGATTCCTTCGGCGGATCCCGCTGCTTTGAATGCGGGCCGCTCCCGACCGCCGGGACGGGCGGAGCTGTGCCGGGAGACTTCACTTCGGGGGCTCTGGCGTCCGTCTTCGCGGCCGTGGCCGGGACGGGTTGCGGGTCGGGCCTCGACTTACTTTTGGGACTCACGTTTTCGCTCGCCGAACTCTTGAGTTTAACTGAAGGGACCGCGGCGTTTTCTTTCTCGGACGTGCAGAGTTCAGAACCGGAGGATTTCTGTCGTGCTTTGTCGGCGGGGTCGTTTTTTGACGGCTGCTCTGAATCTTTAACGCTCACCGCACTCTTCGCCTTCGGTGACGCGGGAACGACGTTCTTCTGCAACGACGCGCCGCCGCCCTCAGACACAGTGTTATCCTTCTTGTTGGCGCTCGGTGCGACTTGCGAAATAACATTTAATGAGGCGGACGTGTTCGCGGCACAGACCTCCCTCTTCTGCTCCGCTCGCGCGACTGCGGCGCAGATGGTGACGTCCGTCTTGGAGCCGTTTAGCCCCGCGGACGGTTTAACGGCCGACCTGTTGGAGAGCCCAACGTCCTCACTGACAGATGTTTCGCAGCGGTCCCGACCCTCTGGTTTCAAACCGCTGGATTTATTGCCGTGCGCCGACGCCGTGACGGAAAGTTCCGGGTTCGCCGAGCAGACGTCGGGCAGCTTTGAAAAGGCCTCCTCGGGAACAGATGCCGAGCTGTTCTGCGCGTCCACCTCGGAGACGGAGGTCGTGTTTGCCTTGTGTGCGGGGGCCAGCTTTTTCTCGCGGCTCCGAAGCTGACCGGTGTCCAAACCGGAGTTTGTGCTCCGCCTCGGCGGCACCGGTAATGGATCGCTGGCGGCGGCTGCAGTAGCTGGAGCCTCCGCTCGAGGAGGTGCGGGGGAGGCTTTTATGTCTACCTCCGGCTTCTTCGCTGAAGTCAAAGAGACTTCTGTCTTGGAGCCGTCGGTGCTCTGTGATGTGGCGTCCGCCGCCGCTTCCTGCGGCTCCGCTTCGTCCTCCTGATCCTCGTTGCTCACCTCCCGTATGGACGGTGTTTTTCCACAGGAGGAGAAGTGGGAGCTGTGCCGAGGACCTCTGTGGTCGTGGGCCAGCGAGGAGGTGGCCTTCGCGGCAGCCCGGCTCTCTGGTTTCACGGTAAAGGTCGGGGCCTCCGCTTTGCTGGTCGGAGCCTTTAATGACTCGCCAAGTCGATCCTGCGTTTTCTCGCCGGTTTTCCCCTCCGTGGTTGCGGTACTCGGCTGCTCTTTGGAGACAAGTGCGATATTTAAAGAGGAAACGGGTTCGGGGATAACTGAACAAGTCAGGGGGCTCTTCATTTTGTCTGTAGTTTTCAGTTGGGGGACGGTTATCTGTCTCTCAGTCGGGCTCTGGAGCCAAACCGGAGGACTCGCAGAGACCGCGTCGCTCGTGTTGTCGGCCATCTTGGACAAGCAGGTTTCCGTTTTGGAGACTCGGGGCCCCGAGAGCAGACCGATGTCCAGGGTGCCCTCCAGAGGTTTGAGAGAGGAGACGTGGCGTCCTTCGAGTTTATACTCCGACGACGTCTTCCTGAGAGGAGACTCCGCGGAGATGAGCTGGAGTTTCTCCACAGCGCTCTCTCCTCTCCCGGAGAAAAGCTTCGGGGACAGACCTTCGGGGCTCGAGTGGACGCTTCCCAGCCCGGCCTTCATGTGGTCGTGGCACATGGCCGTGTCCAGCTGGAGGCTCTTCGACCGCGTGGAGCCAAAGTGGAGGTTCTCGTGGAAGCCAGAAGACAAGCGACACATGCAGTCCTCTCGCTCTTCGAAGGACAGCCTCTTCCTGGTGAACTCGATGTTGGGAGCTTTGAAGTCCAACCTGTCGGGCTTCAGGTTGTCTTTACTCTGTCTGGAGTGCTGCCACTCCGGGTGAATGGAGCAGAGAGCCGCTCGAAAGCCTGCGTCGGCGTCACCGCCGCCACCTGGAGGTTCATTGTGGCCTTCGGACGCACGCGTGTTCAGTTTTTTATACAAGACGTCTTTAAGGGTCGCGCTGGCAGCTTTGGGCTCCAGAGAACCCGACTCTGGACTCTGAGTTCTGTTTTGGCCCCGGACCAGGAAACCTTCCTCCCTGTCGTCACCGCACGGAGGCGACGGGTCGGACTCGTGCAGGGCGTCCTGCTTCTGCAGAGACTCCCTCCTCTCGGACCAGTCCTGCCTCATCACCACCATCTTGGCCTTCAGTTTGTCTTTGTCGAGCTCCTCGAGGGACTCCTGCCGGCCCATCTTGCGGCCGACGGGCCTCTTCAGGCAGCCCTGCTCGACGGGACGCACGCGGTTGATGGCCGGCGGCTCGCAGGCGGTTTCGTCCACGCTCTGCAGGACGCTGTACTCCCCGGTCCTCAGCTCCTCGTCCTGCACCTCCTCCTGCGTCACCTCCAGGCTGTGCTTTCTGGGGCACAGGTGTTTCTTATCCCCGGTGTAGGAGGGGGAGAGCTTCTCCTCCGACTGGACGCGCTTCAGGAGGGGCGAGCGAGGCGGCTCGGCGCTTTTGGGTCGGACGATGTGGCGCACGATCGTGGGCGGGGAATGTATCTTGGTCGGGAAGGATTGGGTCGTCTTGGAGATCGCAACGGAGTGTCCGCTGAGGAGGGGGGAGGGGGAGCGCTGAGGAGATGTCGGCTGGGGCGTCGGGGAAGGCGTGCGCGCCAACGGAGAGAGGGGAATGCTGCTGGCCGACTTGCGGCGCCCCTGACGGAGCCTCTGACCGGGCAGTTTGGGGCCGAGGCCGTGGAGGGTACTGGGCCGGATGTGGCCCGAGCCTGCGGGGGAGTTCGGCGCGCTGGAGCTGGGGGAGCTGCTCTGGGACGAGTTACCACCTGGAAATAAACAAAAAGA
This sequence comes from Brachyistius frenatus, assembly GCF_029030835.1. Taxonomy (NCBI): domain Eukaryota; kingdom Metazoa; phylum Chordata; class Actinopteri; family Embiotocidae; genus Brachyistius; species Brachyistius frenatus. The sequence goes on along the minus strand of NW_027210634.1, from coordinate 2,281,751 downwards.
AAAAAGAAAGAAAGAAAGAACGGATATTAGTAATCAAACGTGATACGTGATGGTTTCTTTTGTTTTTTGTTCCCTGAATGACGTTCAAGCTTGTCGTCAAGATAAGTTGAAACCTCCACCTGACTGGGTGAAATCTGGTGCGGGGCGGAAGGCGGCAGTGGGGGAACGAGGGGAGAGACTGTGGGTAGGGGAGCCGGGGAGACTCTCACCAGAGGACAGAGAGTGGTTGAGGGACGAGAAACTGCGGCTCGTGTGCAGAAGCGGAGACGGCTGCATGGCGAACCGTCTGAAGAGGGAGCGTCGCCTGCAAAGAGAAGTAGAAAAAAAAAAAAAAATCAGCCCACTTTGGAAAGTGTCAAAAACGCCCTTGTTCATAACATCTTTTTTTATTAAAATGATACAGCAAACTAAAACAGCAAATGTGCAAATTTCCTGTTTCTCCTGCAGGTTTATTTGATTCCCTCAGTGTCCTCTGACTGCCTCCTAGAGGCCAATAGGAAACTCACACAGGAAGTCTGATCATTCACTTCTTTTCTGCAGGAATACTGAGCTGAATATGTTTCTGCAACGTCACGGTGCTACAGAAACAAGTATCAAGACAGGAAGTCTTCCCTCTGGTCCTCATTAACTTTTAGGGAGTTATAGAAGCGTCTCCACACTTTTGGGTGAAGTGAGCCCTCGCGCAAACTGAGCCGTGACTCACTGAACCATCGTAAAGTCCTACCAATCTCCAAATTTATCGTCCACTCAATAATATCCACATGATGTCAGGCACCGTGAGGTGGTTATATTTTGAACAAACCGATTATGGAGGAGACGAAACACGTCTTCTAATTTATAACAAATACGATTTGATTTATTCTTTAGCATCTAAAACCAATAAATGAACAATTTACTGTAATGTCGTTTTTAAGAAGTTTTTAGAATATAACAAAACACAGTTTGCAACATTTATATTTATCATCAATAAACATTTCCCCCTCGACTTTCATGACATCTGAGCAACCGCACTCGCTGACGAAGGCCACAAGAGGATGCCGAAAGCTTCGGAAGGTCTCGATAGGTTTTAATAGACAGTTTTGAATATTGTTATTAAATTAAATATGATTACAGCTGTCCGACGCCGTGTTAACAATCATAAATCTCGACCAACAAGTTAAATAATGCCTAGAAATAGTCAGTACTGTGTAATAAATACTATAGAAATGGTGTTAAAATATAATGAAGTTAAGTTTTCATACCTTTCCGGCGTCCTCTCCTTCTTGGGCTTTTTGCCACATCGGACCATCTTGCTCCGGTAGCTGTTCCTCCTGGCGGGACCTGTTTTTATGGAGGTGTTTTCAAACGCGGTCGTAGAGATGGCCACTTTACTGCCGCTCTGAAAAAAGGAAAGACAAAACCGTATTTAAATCGAAAATAATATTTATGACTAAATTACTTTTAGTTTATATATATATTCTTAAAAGATCAAAACTGCGGTCAGACCATAGACTGTTGGATTTATTTGGACCCGAGACTGCAGTCAGGGTGAGCGTTAACGTTGTGTGTAGCTTCAATTTTGCCACTTTTATAACCATGAAAATAAAGATGTTCATTTAAAATGATTTAATTTAGTAGTTTATCAAGTACATATTTTTCTACATAAACGACTTCAGAGTTGCTCCAGTGACTTCATCACTGCCGGATTTTTTTTTTTTTTTTACTCTCTCCACTCTTGAGTATAAAAACCTCAACTCATCAGATTTACCTCGGAAGTTTCAGAAGCACTTTGGTCAACAAGTTGGACAGATCAATCTATTTATTCTGAATTTTTAAAATCACTACTGTCCAAACCACATGAAGAACATCATTACTACCTTGAGCAGCAGCATATAAAAAAACCCCACAGTGATTAAAACCTGAAGCGCTTTGATTTAAAGTTACCTTCAGCAGCAGCTCCACCACCTCAGTGTGAACGAGGCCGTGAACTGGCTCTCCGTTCACGTGAGTAATCAGGTCTCCGGCTTTGAGTCCGGCCTTGTGAGCAGGTCCGCCGTCTTCTACGTTCTGATCCACAGACACAAGAGACAATGAAAGATTATCATTAATAGGATTTTTAAGCTGTCACGCCTGCAGTTTGGATCATTTTGTCCAGACGAGAAATTCCTTGTTGCATTTTAGTCGTGGTTCAGTTTGGTCTTTTTTTTACTTCTTGTTTTTACAATCAATAATATGAAATATCAAGTAACTCATTTAGTGGACAGTTTTGGTCATTTTGCATAACAAATGACACGGAACGTGAACCCGTGTTGTGACCAAGAGCTCGCAAAGAAATAGGACACAACTGGACCTTTGACATCAGAATTATTAAGTAATAATGATAATTATTGCCAAACATACAGAAAAAGGAAAGAGGCATTTTGTGTTGCAGTATTATGGGATATAGTTACTGTGCCGTACTATATTTCACACGTTTTATCAGCATTCAGCCAAAATAACGTGGACACACACTCCACAGTTCCCTGATTTAGGGCTGCAATGACATAATATTACTAGTTCATCTGCTGATTACTTTCGCAGTTAAATTGTTCAAAAGATGCAATTCTGAAACTTTTTAAAGTCCACGTTGACGCTTTTAATTTGCTTGTTTTTTCTGATCAACAGATTTTGCTTGAAAAAATGACTGAAATGATTCATGAATTATCAAAATTGCTTCATTTCCTGGATTTACAGCACATCTGGATGATGCACATACATTATCCAGATGGTCTCGAATGAATAGACTCTATACTGTGTGTTGTTTAGACACAGTGGGAGACTGAGTTCTCATATCTACTGTCACATCCCTGTGCTCGGTCCACTTCAGCCTCGTGTTTTTCGCCTGAATTTGATTGACAGCTTTCACGTCGGCCCGAACAAACTGAACGTAAACAGGTGAGCCCTGCAGAGTTGGTTTAAAATGCACCGAACAGGTGAGACGACCGCACGTCTGCTGCTGTCGTCCTTACCCAGACCATGTGATAGACGGTGTACATGTCGCCGTCGCACGCGTACACCCGGATCGCCCTCAGCGTGAAGCCGAACTTCTTCCCCGAGCTGTGGATGACGATGGGCTGCCGCGGGTTGGCGGTGCAGAGGGAGGAGTCTCGGCTGGGGGAGGAGTCTCGGGAGGACGGGTCCGAGGAAAGGGAGTAAGGGGAGAGGGGGCTGGCCAGCGGAGACACCCCGAAGATATCTGGAAGAATTAAGAAGATTCCTTTTATTCAATCAGACTTTAACCGGACCCTGAAGTCCGCTCCCGTAAAGCCCCGTGAGCCCGCTTCCCTTTCTGCTCCTGCTGCGGCCGAAACTAAATGGGATTTTCTCTCCCAGCGGTGCAGACCCATTGCTCCGGCCCCGCCTGTAAAATTCCCCCTGTTAGCGGCTTGTTCTCGGCTTCTTGCTCGCAGCCACTCGGTAAAAATGGAGCTCACAGCAGGCGTCACGCTGGGCCAATTCTGCACAGATCCACATTGAGCTTTCATCTCTTTCACATTTTATTCGTTCAAAGTCCGCTGCTGCTGTTGCGATTCCTGACACGGTTACTTCGGCAAACCGGTCGGAGAGTCTGCGCGGTTCGTCCGACTCACCTCCGGGGATCATGAGGGACAGGGCCCCCGTTGAGACGGACTTCGGGACTTTGGCCACGGCTCCGGTCCTCTCTGCAGCGCTCTCCGGCCGCAGAGAGGCGGTCTGAGGCCGCGGGTCTGCAGAGGTGTGACCGGTGCTGTCGGGGCTCTCCACGCCTTCACCCCGGGGCGTCAGCTGGTCCAAATGTTCGGAGAAACTTCCTGGATTTGAAAAAAGACGTGCGGGGAGTGAGGCACTGTGAGTGCTGTTGGGATAAATGAAACAATTATAGATTTGGAGTTTTGAATTTGTAAAACAAAAGTTTGAAATTCTGGGAAACGAACTTATTTGCTTTTTTTTGCCGAGCGTTAGACGAAAAGACCAATACCACTCTCGTGTTGTAATGAAGCCACAGCCAGCAGCATGTTAGCTTAGCTTAGCATAAAGACTGGAAAGCGGGGGAAAGGTTAGCCTGGCTCTGTCCCACGTTATGGAAAATCCGTACCGGAGAGCGTGGCTCCGCTGTGCGTGCTGCCGGGAGTCGTGGCGTCGGGCTCGTCCCGCGGCAGCTCCCCGATAGAGAAGGGGGCCTTGCTGGGGTCTCCGAGGCCCGAGGTGTCGTCCCCCTCGCTCTCCGCCGAGATGGCAAACTTGGGCAGCAAACCGGGGCGGGGGCCCTGATTCAGACTGTCGGTGTCGGTGGAGTGGGACAGTGAGGGCCTGGACAGGAGACACAACATGGTCAGGTGAGACGGACAGACTTCCTCTAAATGTCTGAATATAATGTACATCTTAACGCTATTAATAGGTTTATGCGAGAGTGAGTGAGAGGAAGGTATGACTAGTTTCATTTTTGATGGTCGTACAGTTGAAACAGACTGTTTAACATGATTAAAAGTGGCCTCGGAGCGTCTTAATGCAGAAATCAAATGTAAAATGTTCATCAATCGTCGGTTACTGTTCACGTTTGGTTTAATTCAGCCTCTCTGAGCACCCGAAAACTCCTCGTTTGGATCATATTTGCTGCAGACATATTTTAAAAACTTAAAAAATTTTGCACTGTACAAATACAGTTCTATTACCATCTACTAAGAGAACTGGAACATCAAGCTTCAAACTCTCCACCTGACAGCTGTCATTTGTTTAGATGTTTTGTTTAGAGGTAAAAAGGACAAATGTGTCTGAGCTATCAGATAAACTAAAGTTTCAACCGAGCAGTTCAGATAGAAATCATTATTTGTTAATATTTTTCATTACTCTCTTGACTTGAAGGAGGATTTATTTGTCATTTAATTGAATAAAATAGTGATTTATCTAAATATAAATACTTAAATTGTAAGTCAGGGACACAAACATGCTGCAATATGTGTACCTAAACATGCTTTTTTGCATTTTATCTGACAGTGGGTCATTTAACGATATGGTTTTCAGTCACATTTATCTATTTTTGTATGAAATAATGTATTGATTTATATCTTTATTTGCTCAAAGTTAAACACCTGCATCATCTGCAAACGTTCTCCACTGCCACGAACACAGAGTCTCACTTACTGATGTGGAGCTGGACCTCTTTAAACCCCATCTTACCTGAGTTTTCTAATCCTCTCATTAAAACTTGCAAATATTATAAAAAAAAATATTTTTTTTAAATGTTGTGTAAAATATCCAAGTGTATTGACTAATGTAGAGCTTTGAGTTATAAATAATAAACCATCTTTTTTAGCTTGTGACCTCTTCTCCCATTTCAGTTGTCTAAACTTCACAGATGGTTTAATTAAAAATGTATTGTTCGAGGCTCCAAGAGGCCAAATCTTCCGTTTCACACACGACAGCCAAAGAATAATGAAAAATCAAATGTTGTTTTTTTTTAAATTAAAAACCTGTATCAGAACTTTTTTTTCCATTTTCCTAAACAATAAATCATCCGAAGATCCCTCAGGTTTATCTGTTTACCTTTTAGAAGGGCCCAACCCTGATTTTGGAGAAACACTGCTTAACTGTATATAAACTATTACATTATTTTCCACATCATTTTGACCAAATACAACAGTAAATCAGCCATAAGGGTCTTTTTTTCGATACTTTAAATTTGTTTTACAATTTTTTTTTACTTACAAATTCTTCTGCCTTTTTGATTCCGATTTTTACATGAGAGCTGCTGGAAATTAAAATGTCCCTGTTGGAATGATTAAAGTATCTATTTATCCATTTTGATGACAATATTTATCTAAGCAGGGCTTTGAATGAATGACTTTCACTTGAAATGGAATACGTTTACATTAATATATCAGTACTTTCAGTTAAGTGAAGGATCTGAGCACTTCTTCCATTCCTTCCACTGCATTTGCACCACAGAACAAACTGCAGCTAGCTTGCCTCCAAACATAAAAAAAGATTCCTGCGACTCTGTAATAAAAACGACTTTTCATCTCGTGTTTAAATAAGCCGATTTCGAGCCTCGTCGTGCACCGAACTGTGTATTTAAATCTGTGTTTGGGTGCAGAGTTTTAAGGAACTCCAGCGATAATCTGGACTCAGATGACAGAGGTGAGTCAGCGTACATTTCAGCAAAGTCCGGCGTCCAGCTGAGCGAGTCCACGGTCAGCGGGCTCTCGCTCTTCTTCTCTTCCGTCTCTCCCTTCTCCTCCAGGTGTCCTCGGGACAAATCCAGGCTGCTGTAGACCTGACGACCACAACGGAAACACAAGGATGCACTTTATCACACGCGGGCTTGTAAGAGCAGCAAGGATTTATAAATAAACGCAGCACATTCTGCACAAGTGGAGCGCCATTATGACCTTCCTAGGGTTTTGAAAAAAGATTTGTGCCGACTTCATCGCGTCTTAAAAGGTTGGAGTTTTAGGTTTGCATTGTAGCTCAACACTTCCTCTGAGACCCCCTGCTGCTTCCTGAGACACTGTACTGCTCTGTGTTGATGCGAGAGGGGGAAGCGCACTGCAATGCAGCACAACAATGACTCTCAGCTTTTACGTCTGTATTGTTGCATTGTGTCACACATTACCAAAAAAAAAGAAAAAAAAAGAAACGGATCTGATTTGCAAGCAGAAAATATATGCAAAGCCGAAATGTACGCCTTAATACCGTCGGGGCTAAAAGGGAGAACGGGAGGGAAACGTGTTTTCTAGACGCACATTTCCATATGAAAAAGTCGTCTTTCCCATGAGAAGAATGGGAACGAGGACAAACGAGGCCATCGGCTCATTTACGTCGCTGAACGACTTTGGCGGTAACGACGACGCTTCTTCAGACCAGAACAAAATCGGAGGCGCGGGGGTTAAAAAGACGCACCTTGGAGAAGCGGTGAGAGCAAGAGGAGAACTGCCGCAGCTCCACGTTGAAGTCTTCGTCGTTCGTGTCGTCCTCCTCCGTCTCCAGGTGGTGGTACCTCTCGGAGCGAGCTGGGGAAAGAACGACAGGTTTAGATTTCACGCGGTTTTTAATTGCTTTCGGGTTATTGCAGGTTAATAAGAATCATCGCAGTGCCAGAAGGTGACTTGAAGATGGATTATAATCACTTTGGAAAGTGGAAAGCCCTTCATTTACAGCCGTTTCTCAGACAGACGTAACATATAATGGTATTTGGTTGGTCATGCCAGTTGTACTATTCTTGGACAGTGTTTAGGAACAATAGTTTTATGCTAAAAATGTAGTTCATGGCCAGTTTTTCCTACTTTAACTAAACAGCATCCAAACAGCGACGTCACTCGTCGGTTTGTCAGCGGCCGTTCTGAAGCCTCGTGTTCGGTATTTCAACCGTCGCCATCTTGCTTTTCTGAAGCCAGCAACCAGTGGATATGACTCAATTTGGAAACCTGAGGGCACTATGCCCCGCCCACCTGACTGCACTGTCAGGCCTGTCAATCAAACCAGACACGCCCCCCAAACATACTGCTTTTTGAGGAGTAATATCTAATTAACGACGGGATTATTTTCAGATTGACTGCCAGAAAACGAATCAAAAGAAGGGAATATAGCTGATGTCACCATAATAATCAATAAAAACATGTATCGATTTTGTATTTCATGAGAGAAGTTGAATGGAAGTCTATGGAGGCTATTTGAAGCCAACCTCTACTGGCCCTTGGTGGTATTGCAGTTTAAGACACTTTCGCATCGGCCTCATTTTTCAGGGCCGGAAGCTGCGTCCACTTTTAAATGAAGTCTTTGTTTTTAACTCGCACGAGAGTTTCAGCATTAAAGAAAAAAGTGTTTTGATGGAAAATTCCAGCATTAATAAAGTCAAATAATGTACTGGTGATTTTGTCATCCTGTTGTTATTTGTTTTCTTACATCTACTTGGGGGATAATTATACTCGACAAATCCCATAATGCTTTTGCTGTGTTAGCGAGGAGTATAAGGAGTCAGTGAGCTGGTATTTCTCAAGTACGCGGACAAAAACATGACTTTGTCCATTTTCCGCTGTTCAATCACTCACTGTCGAAGTAGCTGGTGTCGTCCTCGGACTCCAGCTGAGGGATGAACTCGGCCTTCTGCCTCAGCAGCCCGTTCCAGTCCAGGTTGTAGAAAAACTGATTCTGCTTCACCTCAGCGGCTCCACCTGCGGGTGAAATAAACACAGTTTGAGTTCGACTGTCGGGAGGACAAAAAAAAAAAAATAAAAAAAAAAAAACGGCGGAGAAAAGGACCGACATTGAACGGTTCAGTCAAACACAAGGAGGTGAAGAAGCGCTTACGCTACACGTTTCTCCTTCCCCCACCCTCGTGGCTGCAAGCCAAACCGATATCATGACCATAAATTATGCAGCACGATTTCCTGCCTGTGACCTTTGGTGGAACAACAGGAGACGTTGTGAATGGCAGCCGGTGGATCGGAGCTTCTGGCTCCGGACTGATTGAAAGCCGCCGGGTCACGTTCACTTTTACATTCCGCAGATCTGCACTCCGGTCACAAATGCGGGACTCACGATTGATGGACTAGCAAAGGACATAATTGCAATTGACCAAAGGGTGGAGGTGAGAAGGCCACAGGATGAACTGCTCTGCTGCCGGACGACCTCAATTTCCTCCCCCGCTGACTTGGAATAACGAGGCGACACGCGAGAATTTACGCCGGCCCGCGTTCGTACCTGCGCCCATCCTTTCCAGAGGATTCTGTCTCAGCAGCAACGTGATGAGCTCCTGGGAGTCGGGAGGAGGAGCGTCCTCTCCATCGGGCCAGTTGATCTCGTCTGGAAACGAAAAACACGGAAAACAAAATCAGTTTGAAGAATGACTTCACGTAGAAGCAAACCATGAAACTCCTGCTGTTTTCTTTTGGGGGAATTAGAACAAAAACTATTATTAGTTATTATCCTGAGAAGTGTGTGCACGCTAAGGGCGAGAAAACAAACCACGAGTGACTGACAGATTATGAAAAAAAAAAAAATGAAAAAAAATCAACACGAGAAGTTGTTTTAATGTTTTAACCATTAGAACCCGATGGATGCAAATTGCGTCTAAATTCCCGACCCTTCTTCTCACAACGAGTATTTTTTTTATTTTTTAGCTTATCTGGTTTTGAAATCTTACCTCTGTACTGTCTCCAACATTGTACTGATATTACATCCCACTTTGTATGAAAAAATAATAACGATAACAACACTACAGCTGAGCAGCTGGCCCCTCGGCCACCCGCAGTCATTTATGACATATTTTCAGTCAGGCACCGAGCACATGTTTTTTTTTCAAATTGTTGAGTCATACATTTTCCCACAAACATAGATATTGCCAGATTCTAGACAACTATAAAAAGATATTTCTACTGACAATATTAAATGGTTAGATACATGTAAAAACATAACAATTTAAAAAAAAAAATTTTTTTATTGATATGATGGCTAATTAAAAAAAATCTCTAAGTATGGCCCTAACAATGACTAAGACGGGTGCTGCCACATGGTCACGTTAACTCGCAAGATCTAACTTATGCAAGTGCGGCGTGTAGTAAGAGAGGTTTTTTTTGTGTTTTTTTTTGGAAACACAGACGGCTGCCATGTTAATTTATCTCCACATCATGTCATTGGCGACCTGCACGTTGTTGATTTTTTTAAATGCTACAAGTGTCCGTTTATTTAGCATCTTTGTTGACATGAAACTGTTCCGTAAGATTTTTTTTTTGTTTATTTCAAAAACAAAATTTTACATTTTAGCCCATCTTCAGGACTATTTTTTTTTTTTTTTTTACCCGTTTTGCGACCCACTAAGGCGGATTTTTGTGACACCCTAAGCGAGACAAATCAAAGCCGATTCTAATGTCGAACGAGACGGTTCACGTGTGGTCTAGCTCCGGGCAGAAACGCCTCACGGATCAGCAGCGAAAGGAGGAGCCGGGCCTGTCTGCGCCGGGCTGATTGTCTGCTCTGCGCACCGTTTGTCCCCCATTTTTAATCAAATTTGGGCTCCAGCTATGAATATGTATGTGCGGCCCGAGGCCACGGTGGCACGCATTCAGCGTGCTCGGGCCCCTTTAATTAACAGTCAGAGGCTCGGTACAGTTTTGATTGAGAGCGTACCAAATCGGTCGTGGTGCGCCATTCGTTTCCACGGCGCGGACGGAGGCCCGCGTCCAACGAGCGCCGCGAAACGCAATTCATCCGAGTCTCAGCGCGACAGAGTAATAGAAGCGCTTGTTTTCAGGATTACGATTTTTGTCACCTTGAGACTACAAAAGACATGAAGTAACATCATAATATTACAGCTTCACTCGGTGACTAAAAGTCAAGCTGAATCCACTCGCTGCCATCTGTTTCCCCGACGGCCGTCGGGGGAAATCTCAGTCCTTCGGTAAATTGGGAAATATGCGCACCAACTAATTCCATGTGGTCGCTATGCAAATGTTTAACTCGCGTCTCAACGAGGGCGCCAGGAGTTTCTCCTGATGTGCTCGACGGCACGTAAACGCCAGATGCTGCGAGGCTTAAATCGCCTCGAGCAGCAGAAAATACGTCTGTGCATTTTTATAATCATTGAACTAACATAAATAAGTAAATAGGTTTATTATACTTTAATGCAAATAGCAGAGAAGATGAAGAATTCTGCTGATGACACATTTGCAAAAAAAAAATATATATCTATATTATTGACATTCTGTCATTGTAATACTCAGTTCTGGAGGCTGCACGTTAGCACAGTGGAGCTAAATGCTAACACCAAAAACGTTTGTCGTTTTTCTGTTATTCTTCGTATTTAAATAATACGTCGGAGAAAAATGTTGATGTTCCCAACGCTCTTATCTTTTCACTCTCTTTACATTTCCTGCATTACTTTACCTGCCTGCCAGCTTGCTCGAATTAAGATTTTAAATATCCGAGCTCCATCTCAATTTAAAGATCTTGTCGTACCCGACTGTCCCAGCAGAGGGCTTCACTGTCAGACTGCTGGCTGGCTTTCAGGCCCGTCTGCTGTGCAACGGGCTCTCAGTTTGAGTTCGGGAGGCAGACAGCCTCTCTACTTTTACGATCGGGCTTCCTTTTTTTTTTAATAGAGCTTGTAATTACAGCACCCTAAAATGACCCTGAACCATCCCTTTGCTCTGCTCTCTTTTGCCATAACTGATATTTTAAACACTGATAATTTAATGCGATCGTAAAAAGTACACAGCCAAGTCTTTTAGTTTCATGCAACGACTCCATGATGTTTTAACTGTAAGATTTATTGGGATCATGTTCCACTGGGATTTTACACAGTAAATAAAATTTTTATTGCAGTATCTTACTCACTTGAACTGCCAAACATACTGTGTTTGACCTCTGACAGTACATCATAACCACAAGCTAATGAATTCCATGTAAAGGCAGCAGAGGTGACAATGCTAACATGCTATTCCCCATCTTATTTTAGCCTGTCAGCATCTGGCAGTGAACACTAAGTGCAGCTGAGGCTTATGGGACTTTTTTTTTTTTTTTGTCATTGGAGGAAGTCGGAGGATAACCAAAGTTATTCGCTGGCATCTTTTGGAAACCACGAATGTTTATGCAAAATTTCAATCCATCAAATACTTGTTGAGCTCTTAGTCGGGACCGAAGTGGTGGCAGAAGTCTCATGTTTTTTGTTATTTATCTAGAAAGAAAGGAGGTATTACTGACCGCTGATGACTTGTCCGAACAGCTCCTCCGGCGTGTCTCCAAAAAAAGGCACGCAGCCCACCAGGAACTCGTAGAGGATGATGCCCATCGCCCACCAGTCCACCGGCTTCCCGTAGCCTTGTCTCAGGATCACCTCCGGAGCGATGTACTCCGGGGTTCCACACACCTAATCAGAACAAAAACAAAACAAAACAACAACAACAACAAAAAATAAAAATATATCTTAAACATGATGTGATCTGTGAGGAAATGTCTTGTAAAACTGCACATGTCAAGCTTTCTACAACGTTTACCTGCTTATCAGAGAACTCCCGGGCGTCTTTCTCTATGTGTCCCTCGTACAGGTTAGTTGTCATGTTCATCAGCCCGACTTTGGAAAGGCCGAAGTCGGTCAGCTTGATGTGGCCCATCGAGGTCACCAGCAGACTGCGAGGAGGAGGAAGAGGAGGATGAGGAGGAGCAGGAGGAGGAGGAGGGACAAGAATAAGAGAAGGTTAGAAATCAGTAAATACCTTAAAATGAACTGTGGCCGACCAACACTGTATATTAATATTATATCAATATTGTAGAAATGAGACTCGATATTGTTTTAGATATCTTAATACAATATGGCATAAGTGTTGTTTTTCTTTGGTTTTACAGGCTGCATTACAGTAAAACAAGCTGTTCTAGCTGTTCTCTTATTTCCCTTTTCTTAATTCGTCATTATGTCCACATTACTAATGATTATTTATCAAAAATGTAATCGTGTACATTTTTGGTGAAAGCACCAATAGTTGTCCCGTCAACACTGTCACAATATCGGTATCGTGGTCAAAAATACTGTGATATCTGATTTTGTCCATATTGCCCTGCTCTATTTTATATATTATTATAGTTTTAAATTTTTTTCATTTGGAGTCGTTTTTCTGGCCACCTGACGAATTAAACTCCGATATTTACTGTCTTTCTGATCCGTTTTGATCTCAACCACCTTCCGAGGCTCCTTAGTGGCTGTAAATGATCCTTATATTCACCACCTTGTTGCTAGCACTGTGCTTGGTGCCGAGCAGGTAGTGTAGGCCCAACAGTTAGTTATCTTAAAGGTCCACTGTTTTATGAATTTAATGCTCATGGTGCGTTCATGGAGCAGTGAAAGTAAACAAGACAAAGCAGGAAAATAAAGATGCTAAAAGTGCTCCATTATTCTGTGTGGGTTCATCATTGTTGACTTTACTGATTGACTGCCTGTTTTGTTGTTTTGTCTGTTTTATTTCTGTTGTATGTCATCATTATATTTCATACTGTTGCATATTGTGTTTTAAATGTAAAGCGCTTTGTAACTTGTTTTTGAAAAGCGCTATAGAAATAAAGTTATTATTATTATTATCACCCTGAGCTGCCCATTATCAATGTAAGAATATTGATCGATATAAAATTCACAAGATCTCACTTGTCGGGTTTGAGATCCCTGTGGACGATGCCGTAGTTGTGGAGATACTCCAGAGCCAGTACCGTCTCCGCAAAGTACATCCTGGCCATGTCGACGGGCAGCGGACCCATGTTCTTCAAGAGGGTGGCACAGTCGCCTCCTGTAAAGACCAACGGCGTCATGTCATGAATCGCTTCAGATAACACACAGAAGGCCTTCAAAGCGCCACGGTAGCAGCGCGGCTGAAAGAAACTCGGGCCACTGACCTTCGACGTACTCCATCACCATGCACAGGTGCCGGCGCGTCTCGAAGGAGCAGTACATGGACACCACGAAGGGGTTCTCGGCGAAGGTGAGGATGTCTCTCTCCACGAAGGCCTGTTGTATCTGATTCCTCAACATCAGATTCTGCTTGTTGATCTTTTTCATGGCGAACCGCTGCTTCGTTTCCTTGTGACGAACCAGATAAACGGCTCTGCGGGAACAAAGAGGGGGAAATAAAATGAGCTTTTAGAAAAAAAAAATATATATATATATATATTGTTTTCGAAAGGGAATAGATAAGAAAAACGCGTCCTCACCCATAGGCACCATTGCTGATGAGTTTTGTCATCTCAAAGTCCAACTCGCAGGGTTTCCGCCGGCACCGCAGGGCCGTGCTGAGGCTCTGAGACTGAAGGGGCGAGAAGAGGGGACAAATACTTCAAAACAAATCAAGAAGATAAAAATCCGCATTGGGCTGCTTCGCCCGCAGTAAAGACGGACCAGATCAATGCGATAATCGATTTCTGAGGACTTACGGAGTCGTCTGTTTCTGGGGTTTCTGCGATCCCACTGTCACAGCTGGTCAGCTGAGCAATTTCTGTACAGAAAATAAAAAAACAACGCAGGGATGTTTAATATGAAAATAAAGTAGCTGTGAGTTGATTATAAATCTATAACTTTATGTGAAACCCACAAACAGTGCAGGTTTTGAAACAAAGGTGCTTTAAACACAACAGAAACAGCAGACTGGAGCCTTTATTCAGCCGTTAGCTTCGAGGCGCTGACTCCGAGAGATCCTGAATTGAGGATAAATGGGGCGGAAATCAAATCTTAGCAACACGTAACACTCATTTTAAAAAACCACCACTCCAGAACAAGCGCTCATTAAAAACCACCTTGCATCTTTTACAGCATTTGTTTGGTTTTTTTTTTGTCTCCGAGCATGTGTTTTTCCTGGCAGAGTTCATGTGTGCCGTTTCACAGGGGAGGCGTTTTGTCTCGTCCCCGGAGGGCTTGTAACCACATTTTCCACGGCTATTTAACATCTGTCCTTCCTTCGCAGGTTCGCTTCGGGCACACGAAGGCGGCAGGCAAATGGAAAAAAAACAAAACAGGAGACACTCGGGGGAAATGAACGGGGAGACTGGCTGATGAGCCAGCCTGTGTGGATCTGTATAAGGTCTGTGGGGAGGCCATTCTTTTCTAATTAGTCATAATGAATGTTGTCGGTTAGTGAATCTGGAGAGAAAGAGGGTCATTAGAAAGACGGTCTGTTCGGGTTCAGGACATTAGTCAAGAGGATCTTTGTCTCTTTGTTCCCTTCCACAACTCAATTCTCTCATTCCTTCACAGCCTCACCACAACATCATCTTTTTTTTTTTTTTTTTTTTACATATATATTATATCTTATAATAAGACAATTTATTCTTTACTAAAAGTTTTCTGAAATGTTACGTTTTAATATGCAAATGATGCCTTATGCAAATAAATATGCACCAATTTGCATACATTTTCAGAACAGAAATGTGAACATTGGATGACGTCAAGTTTTGACATTTTATTTTTCTATTTTGTTGAAATTTTAGATGCAAAGGTTTTTGCAGAAGAGATTTATCTTTTTAGCACTCAATGTATCAATGATAAATAAACTAAACAACTCTGTAAGAACCCACCAGAACACAGATGAGTGGAAACTGGAAAGTTTGGTGTTTCTCAGTCTCCCAACTTTTTCCCTGAGTTCTACTTTGACAAAAGGAAAGGTCACGTTTAGTAACATCTATTCACATAGCTGAGCTCCACCCAAACCAGCTGAATAAGCTTCTTTTATGTGAACAATAACAGATCTAAATTACTGGTTGGAGACTGGAGGCTAATAGTGAAGTGGAGATTTCTGGCTCAAAATATGCTAAAATAATTTTTGGGGGAGAAAGTTGCTTTAAATTTTAGAACTCATGTTTGGAGAGTTTAAAAAAAAAAAAAAAAAAAAAAAAAAATATATATATATATATATATATATATATATATATATATATATATATATATATATATATATATATCATTCATGGCCTGATTTATGTATATATATATTTTCTTTTAAACTTTTTGTGAATTCAGGAGAAATATACAGATGTAAAGTGTAGTAAAAAAACAACAACAATGACATGTAAATTTGGACGTTTTCTGTCCACAAATCTGAAAGAAGACGTGTAATCCCCAGCCCTACGATTAAACTATAAAGGTTAACAGTGCAATCAATGCACATATGCATGCACGTGTTATACAATCCACAGAGGAAACTACACAATGACAAACGCAGGAATCTGAGAGATGACCTAACTTTTCCTCCTATTTAATAATCACATTGTGTCACTTCAGTCTTTTATTGCTATCATGTGCCTTTTTAAAGACTGTTGGGAGTTTTTTTTTAATTTTTTATTTTACGGTCTTCCTGTACCTTCCAGAGGATCTCGTGTGAGTCCCAGCTGGCTGATGATGTAACGAGGGATGTCCGTTTTGATGCCCTGGCCCTCTTTAGCGTGTCCTTCAGCCGCCTCCAGAAGGTGGTAAAATTCTTCTGGGTCAAACTCCTGAAAAAAAACCAGCGACACAGTTCGCACTTTCGTCAGTGCAAGTCACTTCATAGTCTGTTTGTTTTTGGTCTCTGCGCACTCCTTAGGAAAATATCTGGCTCTTTCGCTGCTGTCTGCTCATCACGACGAGCCTTTATCATAAAAAACATTAATTATAGCCACTTTAACCTTTGTTTAACCTTTAACCTTCAAATATCAGACAACTGGCCGGGATGGCAAAACGTGACGAAGATCCCTTGAACAGTAAGGATGCAGGTAGTTTAATTTTCAGATTGCGGTAGCTTTGATTCACTGACTTCACATTAAATGGGGCAGAAAATAGATGCGGAAACTCAAACGCATCCAAAAACAAAGACACGTTGTGAAAATCACCCATCCAGAAAAAAAAAGAGCTCATCGTGAAGCACTTTGCATCTTTTGGTTTTTTTCTGTGTACATATGTTTGATGTTTGGTTTATGTCATTAGTTTAAGCTATCTATTAAGCATATTTCACTTTGGGTGAGTAAGAAAAAATAAAAGAGTTATGGTATTGAGAAACAGACTCCAGATGAGCTATTATATCTAAAAAATTTTAGATGCTGTTTACGTACCAGACACTCCAGCAGTCGAGCCGGTCGGGCGATCACGATGAGGATCTTCTTCACCAGATCTCTGATGAAGTTCACCTCCTCGCTCTCTGACCTCTCAGTGGACTACACAGCAACCAGGCAGAGAAGAAAAATAAGAAAGATGTCAGTATCGTTAAGAGGCAGAATAATTCTCTTATACTTCCATTTGGTCCCTTCATAAATTACATTTACATTCAAGTTACGAGGCTAAACTTATGAGTTTCTGAACAATAGATATCAGATGATCTCTGAAAAACCTCGAGGTCAGCAAATCTCTTCCAAAAAATATAAACTCTCTTCTGACCATCTGGATGAAAAATTGTTTCTATCTGTTGCATGATAAATTAAGATTTTCACCTAATTTCTAAGTCTAAACAATAAATGTAGCTGGAATAATATGCTAAATATGAAAAGTTGCTTTCCAAATTGATATTTTTAAGTAAAAGATGTGCCAAAACTTTGTTTTTGTTTCACAAAAATAACATCATATGTAATATCCAGCAACTTAAAGCAGTCACAGTTTGGGTTAAAAAAAAACAACAACGTGTTTTTTTAATTCAGTTTTATTTATCTTAATGGTTAAAACCAATACCCACAGAAGATCTTATCTTTCGAAAAAAAAAAAATAGGAAGCTTCGCACTGTGACTCAAATGTAAAAGTAAACAAAACATCTGAAGTGGCCCATTATTAACACAGTTTTGTAAAGATTTCCCTCATCACAGACTCAGCGGCGGGACCGTCTCTCTGCAGACGAACTCACCTCCAGAACGAGCCGCTCCAGCTTGTCGGTGAGCTCGCAGAAGTAGCTGGAGGTGATGAGTCCGAGCCGGCTCTTCTCCAGACAGTCGCGGGCCAGTTCAATTATCTGGTGGTGGGCGAAGCCGAGCACGCCATCTGCCAACGGGAGGACGCTCTCCGGAGAGCTGCTGCGGACGATCTCCTGGATCCTCTCCTCCATTTGTGCCGTGGCCTGCGGAGGGACGGGACACAGCCGGTGAGGTGAGATCATTAATAGCCGAGCGTGGTTGCAGCGAACTTGTTGTTGGCGCTTACCTTCGGAAACCGCTCCTTGTAGACGTGGTTCATCATAATAACCTCATGGTCGTAACACGACGGAGATCTTCCAGGGCTGAAAGACAAGATCGGGACTAAAAATTAGAAGGCCGAGTGGCATAAAAACACATTTGCACGTCGATGTGAAAAATGGGAAGAGAAATTAGTACCTGAGACTGCGTGAGCGGGGTCGCATGGCCGTCGCTCTGCGGCATTCGTCCCCGGAGATGCTCTCGGTGCAGAAGTGCTTGGAGAGGAAGTGCAGCTCGTCCGGCGTGGGCTGGAAGGGCAGCTGGTGCAGCTTCTCCTGTGATGAACAGGATGACTGGAAATGAAACAAATATATATTCAACATGAAAAGAAAAAGAAAAAAGGAGATGGTGATTTTTTTTTTCTTTTCTTAGGTGGATAAAAATACTTCCAGCTAGCAGACCGTCTGCTTGATGTTTTTGTTGGGCTTTTGTTGCCAAGAGCTAGATGAGAAGATCAATACCACTTTTATATCTGCGAGTTAAATATGAGGCTGCTGTCGCAGGACTGTTAGCTTCTCTTAGCATAAAGAGACTGTAAGCAGGGAGAAACATCTAGCTGTGGTCGGTTTAAAGGTAAAAAAAAAATAAAATAAAAAAAATAAAGGGACAACGACAACATGTCGTCTTTATTTTTCAGTTTTTGATTAAAGATAAAATCAGTCCCTCTCCTGGAATTCATTCATTCAAATTTGACCAAATTCTCCACGTTTGCAGAAGCTTGCAATTTTGCAAAATTCACATGATTGTTCTGCATTAAAAGTAGTTCATAAAAGCTCTGCTGTAGGTATTACTGCACAAAGTAAGACTTTCAAAAGAAAACGTGCTTTATCAATAATAAAAAAAAAAAACCTCCTCTTTTACAGTAAGTAAAGCTCCTCAAAAAGCTACATAACTTTTATGACCTCGTGGTTCAAGTTAATTCAAAAATACTTTGAATTATTTATGTGATGTGCAGGGGCCTTTTTAAAAAAAATTTTTTTTATCACAGGACGTGATGACTTTAAAAGTATAGTAGTTAAAAAAAAAAAAAAAAAAAAAGAATTCAAATTTTTGCCCTCAACTTGCAATTTTTGCCATTTAATCACATAAAGCTGCTAACTGCAAAGTAATATTTTTAAAAAGACGCTGCAAAATACAACATTTTTGATCACAACAAAATCCTGGATGGACTGTTTGATGTGTTAATTAGTGAGATTCAGAGGTGCAGGTTGTCTCTTTTGTTACCTTTGGACCGAGCATGGCTGGTTGTTTACTCCCGGTTAGAGACTTTATGCCAAGCTCAGCTAATCAGCAGCTGTCTCCACATTTAACCGACATATATTAAGAGCTGTTTCAAACCTTTCATCTAGTATTTGGCATAAAAAGCGAGTAAGCAGATTACCCAAATTTTCTAGAGCGCTGTAATAATCTGTGGACTCACGGTAACACATAAAACAATGATAGATGTCTAACAAATCAAATAAACATACAAAAAAAAGAAAAAAAAGAAAAGAACTTTAAAAACAACAGATGGGCAAATGAACTATTATTACTTGACTCGCGATGTTTCACCAGAGAAACATGCTTCCTTCAGTAGACGGTGTGAATAGCAGGAAATGCAGTGAGTGACCAAAACTTAAAACAAAAGCACAACATCGGGTCATTTCCAGTACCCCCCTGACACACTGAGATTCCTGTAAAGGCGCGAGTGAGTGCACAGTTGATTGTACAGTAGCTGCTGCCGCATCCTACGAACGATGGTGCCGATATACAGATGTAGACAGGAAGTCCACACAGTGAGAGAGAAAGAGAAAGAGAAAGAGCGAGGGGGTTGTGTATGTGTTTGTTGTTGGTGCGCCTTCTTGTCAAAGTCGTGTTTGCTCTGGAACAAATCTTTTGGGCCGCCATGACAAACACCCACATTGAAGTCATGTTCCCTTTGTTCTCTGTGGAGACCTAAACAGATTATTACCCACAATTACATCATGTTCTAACAATTTGAATTTGGGTTTTATTAGAGCTTAATGTTGTGTTGTTGTACTCATCCTTACTACTTTCTGTAGATACAGGTTGGGGTGCGTTTATAAAAATGATGATATTCTGGTTTTCAGCAGTTTGAGGTCGAGGTTTGTCCATTCGACAGCTTAACTTTCAGCTTTTAGTGCGCTTTTTTCACAGTCACGTAATGAGTGTAGTGTCTCCTCCCGTTGTCCCGGGAGGAGACACAGTGGTACCGATGTCTGTGGTTAGTTTGACCCGTTACAGAGCGGATGATGCTTACAGAGACGGTGGAGCTGGGTGTGTTGGTTCCATATCCAGAGGAGGGAAGGGAGGCCAACGACCAGCGGCGGCCATCAGTCCTGTCACACAACAGCAGAGACAAAACAGATACACTCTCCATCAACGACTCAACAAATCAACACTTACATTTAAAACGTACATACGTGAGAAGAATTTGTCTTTGAATGAAGACAAGTTCTTTTTGCAACATGCTTCATGAAAACGCTCCTTTTTTTTTTTCATGTTTGCATTCAAACAAGACAACTTCTAAAATCCTCATGATCACATGATTACAGATGAATGGCGACCTTCGTCTGGTATCGCTCAAAACAAATCTGTTAGTAACTGCAGACTAACACGGAAAAGCAGAAATAACAGAAACAACAAAACGAATGAATGTAGAACTGAAACTGTATGTGAGAGTGAAGGAGATGCAAACTAATGAACGGGTGAAGGGATTATGAAGTGTAACCGTAATGAATATTTAAGGCCAAACGAAAAGCCTAACATGAAGTTACCTGTCTGCTCTGTGGCAATGACTGTGGATTATAATAAAAAATACAGAATTACATGGTATCATGTTGAGAAATGGTTAAAAAATAAATGTGTTTTTGATGCTGTTTTTGAAAACACAAGTAGACTTAAGATGCTGAATATTTACACGAGTGCTGGCAGAGAAAACATTTACATCCTTATTGACTGAATTGCTAAAACTCACAGTTATTTTTTTTTGGAAGGATTCTGTATCTGACAAGTCTCCCTACGGTATTTACTGGCTGATGTGTCGAGCTGAAAATAAAGTAAATATCCATGGTTGGGTTACCTTCGTGCAAAGGAGAAATGAGCAGAGGCACTAGGAGAGAAATTTCTAGGACTGTCTTGTGGGCTTGTTCCTGCAGGGAGAACACACAGAAAAGGAGATAAAACAAATAATAATAATAAGAAAAAACATCCTGCAAGCAGAAAAACATCAATATGATTGGGTTCCAAAACAAAGACTCACGGCTGCTTTATCACAGATCAGATCAGCGTCCCAAAGCAGACGAGCAACGGTAACGGACAAGCAAATAATCTCTGGTCATTTGTAGTTCTTTGAAACACGAGAAATATTCCTTAAAAGGTAAAACCTTTATGCAAAAATGGGCATTTTTGTTCCAGTTCAAGTCATTGAAGAGCAACAGAATCCCATCATAAATCATACAATTAGCACATGAAGGCTGAATGAAAACCAACCAAAGCTGCAACTGAGCAAACATTTATTATCGATTATTTATTAATGAAGTGTTTCACCTACATAGGCTCTACTTAAGGAGCCCCCCAGGTTGATTTCAGCCTTGGTAAATCTTACATCAGGACACCTTATTTCACTCTATTCAAACTGGGAACAACAGAAAATATTGTGTCTATACAAAGCCTAAACGCGAGTCGTTTAATGAACATTGGTAAACTGTAGTGTTTATCCGTAGCCTGCACGGGAAGCGTTTTGGTAAATTGTAGCTACAGAAAATAACCCGTGTTTCGTTCTCCCCCTCTAACCTGAATGAGTCTCTGCGTGCAAATCGGTCACATGCTGCACCACCCGCGACCACGTGAATGCTCAGCGTGCCCGAAACACTGCCACGTCCAGATTAGTTTCTTTATTTGTCAGTTATTCCGTTGGTCCGAAATTACAGTAAAAGAAAGCAGCACATTTTTTTAGGGCTTTTCCTTCTTCATCAGGTTTTAGGATTATTTAAAAAATAAGACACCGATACCCGCACATTGGGTATCGGAGGACGCGCAGGGCGAGGCAGCTACACCACAACTCAGGTTAAGGTTTCGATTGGCATCGAGTCAGTCTGGAGGTGATGGAGGATGCACGGTCGTCCAGTCAGGGTGCTCAGACCGGGGTATGTTTTAGATCGCAGCGACCCCTGCTGGCCGCAGCCTTCACCACGGGAAGTTTCTTGCTGTAAAGCTTTGTCCCAATGAAAACCTTATAATTTAAAGACTTTTTGAAAGGCACCTATTAGAAGTCCTTTTTCTACAAATACACTGTAAAAACAAACCAAGCGTCCAGCATCAGTCAGGCATAATTACATCCCTTGGAGAAAAAAAAAAAAAAAAAAGGGAGGAAATGATTTAACCAGACGTTCCAATGCCAATCATCTCTTACGATGACGAAGACGGGCCTTCTCCACACCGAGGAACAATTATAGAGGGCCTGAATGTTGCTGGTGATGAATGTCACTTATTTAATTGCACTGTAATCTCAATCACAGCCAGGTCAAGATGATAACCTGGAAGTTAGACTGCACCCTCAAGAGACAGGTTTTCAAACTGAAATCTCGTTTTCTGAACATATTCATGACAATAAACAAAGGTTTTTATCTGATACGAACCAAAGAACAGAAATCAGAAACCTGAATAAGTCACCAGGATATACGTCAGAGCACCCCGGTTGTATCCACTAAAACTCCAACTTAAAAGGACACTATTCTTACCTTTAGTTCCAATATTACGTCTGAGCCACAGTGTTAAGTCGTCCCAGAGCTGAACACATTCATTAGCAGGAACACTGTGGCTTTCCGAGTCCGAATCCATCTTCAAGACCGGGTTCTCCTTCGTTAGGTCAGAAAACCCAGACTAAACACTGGCGAGCTGCGGCTGTGCTTGCTGCTAACCAATGCCAGGAAATAAAAACGCCCTGTGGTAAATGAGGCCTCCCCTCCCTCTGCTCCTGTGCATTTCCTCTCTGCAGGCCACCACTTCCTCACCCAAAACAATCACTGCCTTTTATAATTCGCCTCCTTGGCCGTTAAACTCTCGCCCCAAAACACGACACAACTGACCCGACAAGAGACCATAAAAACGGACAATGCAAAAGTTATTAATGACTTTTTATTGCTTTGTCTTCCCCTCGTTTGCTTTCGGCGTCAGACAAGCCTGCATCTCATGCTGGAATCAGTCGGCAATACTTGGTGTGTGCGCATGTATTCTTCTCCTTTTCATACTGTCATTATTGTGAGAGGGTGCCAGATGAAAGCTGCCATTTGGGTGCTGATATCTACCGTTACAAGGTCTGCACTGTGCATTTTCCTGTGTTGTTTTTCAAACCACTTTTCTTTTTTTTTTTTTTACAACACACAATGGACTGCATTCCTGTTGGAGAACATTGTGACTTAATGGCTCCTCCTCTGTGCACCCACTGGGGACGTTTCATACACTAAGGGGGGGGAATAAAACAAGGCGCTCAGACATTAGCAGACATGCACATGCAACGTACGCTTTACCTGTGAGAGATGAGAGAGGAGAGTGAGGTCGCGGTAAACCTGAAGGCTGACCGCTTCCTATGAGGCTTTTTCTGTTGCTCGTCCTGCAGCTGTAAAACCAGAAAGGGTACATATTAGGCAGAGGAAATTAAAAGCCGTGGCCTGAGCGGACAAAAAATAGGAAATAATATTGTTTAAGAAGGTTAAGTTTAAGATAAACTAAGCTAAGCTAAAATTAGATAAGCTAAGCTAAACTACGCTAAGCTAAGTTATGTTTTAAGAAGTGGTTTAAAAGATGTCACTTGATGCCTCAGACCTTAAGGCAGTGAGTTTGAGGGCTGAGGGGCCCTTTAGTCTTTGTTCACAGGATCCCTGCTTGAATATCTGAGCGAGCTAAGCTGCAAAATACTTTAAATATAATCGGTACATTTGTAAAAAAAAAATCAACTCTGAAACTGGCCAGGGAAATGAGGCCAGAATATGGATCATATGCCTTTTTTTTTTTTTTTTTAATCTTGTTTGTTAAAAGCAATGTGGTTCTGTTTTTTGCTTATTGAAGATTGATTGGAATGAGTACAGACGGCCACCTTCCCACCTAGTATATAACTCTTATGGTTTTGAGACTTAGTCTTTTTTTCTGTATTTTTATTGATCTTCTTGTTCCAAAACAAACTTTAACTTAACATAAATCAGCCGTTACTTCTACCCATCACTTAGTTCTGATTGATTTCGCTGCTTCATTCGCAAAAGTGACGACGGAAGAAGGCATGCTGGGGAAATCCGATTTGTATGTACAGTGACCTTGGGTTCAACCTTTTTGAAAGAAAATCTCTTCTTCAAATGGACAAAGAGGTAGCAGCAAAGGATAAACATATGTATGTTGGTGTGTGCACGAGCGCGGACTTGTGTTTTGGGGCGACAGGAGAAAAATATTTGCACCGCGGCCAGTCACAATCACATTACGCTGCAGCTTAAACCTCAATATATGGAATAGCAATAGTCATTAATACATGACTTTTTTTTTACGTGTGTACAACCATCTCGGGGAGGAGGCTCTTCTTGTTATTATTCCTGCAATGCAAACACCCACCATCCCCTATTTACACAATCAATTACACTTCCCACAAACACTGACTAGCATGTATATCTGACTAAATGCATTATTACTTTGCCAAAACGTGCTACCCTCTGATACACAGTCATACTACAGTCCTCGACTCAACAGTAAATACTGCTGCCTGCTGTGCCATGAAAACAAGACAAGAGACAGAACATCTTGGTTCAGTCGCCCAAAAAAAGAAAAGAAAAGAAAAGAAAAGAAAAGAAAAGAAAAGAAAAGAAAAGAAAAGAAAAGAAAAGAAAAGAAAAGAAAAGAAAAGAAAAGAAAAGAAAAGAAAAAGAAAAAGAAAAAGAAAAAGAAGCCGGTTCTGTGCAAAGCATTCGCAACGCTTTCATATTTGCTGGTCATGTTAATACAGCACCGTGACTCAGGACGAGCTGCTGCGATCGACAACATGTGACTCACAAACCGAAGCCCAGTCTTTAACCTTGAGAGAAAAGTGAAAATATTTCCGTGTGAAAGCGGCTTCGTTGTTCAATGTGCCGCTTAATGTTTGGGTTTATAATTTCAAATTAAAGGCTGTCAGTGGAAACACATAATGCGTGAAGAACACTAATTCACTTCAAGGTCAGAGACTCAATGACATCCTGTTACATAACCTCCTCGGAGATCTGAACCGTTTCCAACTGATTTTTTTTTAAGATGCTGTTCAGTAATAATTTGCAGCCTCCAAACGCCAGAAAACAAATTCGTTCTGTTTTTGTTTTGTTTTTTCCTGCTTGTTTGAATATTGAAGCAAAGATTCCTTTATAGGAGAAACACGGAGCTGCTGAAGGATAAATAACTTTTAGAGCAGTGATGGAGATAAACAGTCAGAGGTGCAGCTCTGCTGTCTGTGTTGCAGCACTGAACGCACAGCACGATCAGATTCACATGGGCTTCTGCAATGATGCAGAAATGCTGGAGCGGGCGGCCTTCATCTCTTTTGTCAGCGCTGCTGCAGAGAAGCTCCTACAGGTGAAACAGCACAGCCCCCAGAGACTCAATGTCACATCAGCAGTAGTGAAGAGCTACGACACTTGTAAAAAAAAAAAAAAAAAAGTAAATAAATAAATCACAACTGATAATGATGTGCCAAAAGCTCTCAACACACTGTGCTGTCGAATCACTGCATTTACTAAAGGCTTTAATGAATACAAAAACAAATGCAATATTCCAAATCAGCATTAATTCACACGACTTTACGAGTATTTACATCAACTTAAAACTGGTCACGCAAGGCTTAAAAATGGGGTTTCCCTGGAGGGCGAAGGTGCTGTGGGTGTAGCAGTGGAGGTCACATCAGGTTTGATGTTAACGGACTAAAAACTATTTTCATACACCATTTTGGACCATTAACGTTACAATATTTGATTAAAGACAACAGAAGTTGTAGTTTATCACAGTGCAATCAGTCATTACCAAGAAAAGAGGCTGAACAAATCGACAATCAATACATACTGTGAAAGACCAAAAACTCTTTCACATTATATATTAAAATCAGGGTTCAGATTTCGGCCGTCGCCATCTTGCTAGTTCGGAGCCAGAAGTGACCATATTTGGACGATCAGGGCAGGAGCAAGCGATGGATCTGACTCGATCTGATTGGTAACCCGAGGACACTGCGCCGCTCTCCACCGATAGTGGAAACCAGACTGCACCACAGGCCTGTCAATCAAACAGACACGCCCCTAAAAATACCGCTTTTTATAGGTCTAATATCTAATTAATGACGGGATTATTTTCAGATGGACCGCCAGAAAACTAATAAGAAGAGGCGACTTTAGCTAACAACACCGAGATAACTCGTGGAAAAAAAATCTTATTGACTTTGTATTTCACGAGAAAAGTTGAATAGGAGTCCACGGAGGCTTTTTGGAACCAACCTCTAGTGGCACCAGGTGGTATTACATCTTAAGGCACTTCCGCATCGGCCTCATTTTTCAGACCCGGAAGCGACGTCCACGTTTATATACAGTCAGTGGTTAAAATGAGCCTAGTTGATGTGAAAGTGAGTAAAACCTCATCTTTCACTTCACCTGGGTTCACAGACTTTATCTATCTATTAAGAATAAAAGATCTTGGAAAGCAAATAAAGTATTAAAAAACGAATTTTCCATCTCTTTTAAAGTATAATTAAAAGTCACATTCAATCAGAACACCAAAACTCAGTCAATATTTCTGCTGAAGAGGCCTACAAATGACTTTTGTGTTCATGTTGGTGCTGATTACGCAACATTTCCCGCAAATTGAATGCCTCCATTTAACAACCGACACCAGAAATATCAGCGGACACAGGAAGAAGCCTTGTTTATAGCCGAGCTATGATGACGAATGGATGTCGAAGAAATGCACAGGGACCAGATGTTAACAAATCAGCGGTTACGACACCTCAGCGCTCTCGAGATTATTAATGAAAGCACGCAAACTTCTCATGGCGCTAAATGCGGCAGAGGCTAATTCAAGATGTTCAAGAAAGCAGCGAACTTGAGGAATATGTGGAAAGAAATGTCCGAATGTAAATCATAATGTGAAGTGACAAAGTGTGCAAAGAGAAATCAGCGGGATATTGATCCTCCAAACACGAGAGTTTTAGCATTTAATTGAATCAATAATCCCGTGTAACTGAATGTTGAAGCAGAGCAGCACAGAAAAGGAGACAACGTGTGTCCTTTTGAGCAATTCATGGCATTTTTACACCTGAAGGTCTGGACCAAAGTCAGAGCCAAGGTGATTGGAAACACTTCCTGTTAAGTGCGTAAGCGTACTACGAGACTTTTCATGACAAACCTACGTCCTGTCATCATCCCCAACGTGGACTGTGTCTCCCTGTACTTGACAAACACTCGGTTTGTGGACGACGATCGTCTGACGACGACGTGTGGACAATTCGGCAGGTAGCCTTTTCCATTTGAATGGAGAAAAAGGAGTGAAAAGACCAGTCCCTATTTTTACTCACAGAAAGGCTTTTATGTAGTATTATTTAAGTGGACTTTTGAGTTCTTCTTCGGACCAAATTACAATTAAATGCTTTGTCACCTACCTCTCCCCATTGTTTTTTTTTTTTTTACCCATCTTCCAGTTCCTTTTTCTTCTATTGTCTATTGGAGTGACGATAACTTGCCTAAACTCCCTGCATTATGTCCAAAACTCCGAACCATCCAGAATTTTTTTTTCACACTGCAAACAAACCGAACTATGATTCAGTTTGATCCGGACCGAGACACACCTTCTATTCAGATTTAAACCAAACCGAAGAGTCTGAAGGTCCGGCCCAAACAAGGTGGGCCTGAAAGCACCATTAGTTTGCAAATATTTTTTATTTATTTTTTTTTCCAAAAGATTACAGAACCGTACCAGAGGATAAACCAAAGTCGGGTGGAATTTGGTGTGAAATTCAAACACCTGTACAAACACCTGATCACGATGGCGGGCTACACACCAGCGTAGCATCATAAGCTGCTTGTAGCTGCCCGAGGTTCTGTTGTCGCGGCAAAATCCCTAAATTCACGCGACCTTAATCGGAAGGGGAAACCCCTGTTTTGACTGCAATCCCCGTCACCCTTGCTTACTCGAGCGGTTCTTCTGGGGGGCCGACCCCCGCAATCAAGAAGCGTGCCATGAATCATTTATCATGACGGCGAAGGGGAGCGAATAGTATCTGGTACACAGGTGCTCGGTCAAAGAGGATCGGATTTAACGAGCTCTATTTATACCCTCTCAGTGTGGATTAGGCCGGGGCCGGTGCCACGCTGCCGCCCAATCAAGCCTCGTGTTGTCTTCGCCCTCCCGATGCCCCGTCACAGACACGAGTGCCACATTTTGAAACGGGACGATTTCACGTGAAGCCGAGCTTCGGTGGAGGAAGCACCTCCACAGCGAGGTGGGGAAAATAAATTCATGTTGGTATCGTGAAGCTTTAAGGATGGGGGAGGGAGGGTGGATAAAGAAGCCCTGGGCGAAGATGATAGGGAGGAAAGTAGGCCAGTGTTTATGCTGTACTGCAGATGTGAGATTCCTGGAACGGATCCATACGAGGTTTTAACCGTCTCGCTTATATGCAAAAACCCTCAAACCTCACGAAAACCATTGTGGCGTCGCACAAAAGCACGGCGACCAATCTCTCCTGTCAGCGACTAAAAATACTTTCTAAAAGTCAAAGTTAGCGCCGCTTTACACATCAGAGCGCACTTTATTTTTACCTTATTTTACATTTTACCGTAGCCTACATTATTTTCGAAGACAAAGTCATCTCAATCTGTCAAAAACTATTTCCCAGATTGCAGTTTGGCTTCTTATTTTGGCTCCAAGAAGAAGCAAAAATAGATTAAATTTTTTTTTTTAAAAACCACTTTGATTTTTAGCGTTTGAATCCAGATGAATGTGAAACGTCTGATCCTGACCCTTGTCAACAACAAAAAAAAGCCATGATTAATCTCTTTCTTCCCAGAGTTTTGCTCCCTCGTCACAGCTGTCAGGTGAGCTGACGAAGCGCAATGACACATTAATTGCTGCTCCGCGCTGACAAACCCAAATTCAAAGTCAGACATGTGACACACGCCGCTCTATTAATAGTGTTTAAAAAAAACTTGCTGCTTGGGTATGACATTTTTTTTTTAAAGCATGGCAGCTCGTTTTCATTGTCGCCGCCGAGGAGGACTGTTGTTGTTTTTTTTAAAGCGACTGTCAGTTTCGACATCCGAAGATGTAAAGTGTTAAAGAGCTTCGAGGAGATTTTACCTTCGACAAATCTCTTGTTTTTTCTGAGGATTTAATATTCCCACATACTGCACCGTATTGACTCCTATGCATGACATATTTAACTGTGGACGTCACGTCAGTGTGGTCAAGCAACTTGCAGGTTACATTTAACAGCTGTTTGCTGCATTTTCTTTCACATTTTGGTTTTTCTAGATCAGCTGCTGTGGGACTAAACTCAAGTGTTTCACTTAAGATAACAAATTGTATTAAACACAGAGCTGAAATCAGAATATCATGAAGATACCTTGGAAACAGGATGTTATTTTAACGACAAGAAACGACATAAAATAAAGGTTTTCAAGCATTTCTAAAGGATAAGAGCCTTTTTATGATTTTATAGCTCATAAAATCACGTCAGCTGTATAGAAAGCATGCTTCTACCTATTTTCAATATGGCTGTATTAAAATGAAATGATTATTTGACAATATTTTCATCAACTTCTCATTTTATTCACAGAATCAAACCCATCTGTGACCTCTGAGACAGTTTTACAACACAAAGCTCCAAGTTTTCAAATAAATCCAAAATACAACGAGAAAAAATATATTTACGCGCTGATGTATTTCATGTTCAGCTGTTCTGCACTATAAAATAGGTCAGGACAGGGATTAAAAATAAATATGTGTGTATGGGCTTCACCAATACTGTAGCACCCGCATATACAACAAACAACTGGGATCAAGTGGATGACACCAGCGGCTGCAAACTCTAAATCCCAAAAGGCAGCGAAACGGTTTTAATTCAGCGACGTTCGGTATCTCCCAACAAGCCAAATGAATAAAACATCCCGAGGAGCAGGACTTTGTCAAAGACTCGCTCACTTTTCTTGACGCGAACCGTAACGACGGCAACAATCAGCAGTTCCACTTTTCCGGTGTAAATCAATAGGGATGGCACATCCTGTGCGAGGAACGTGAGCCCGCACCGACAACAAACACTCCAACCACCGCTCGACTCACAACGCCAACAACACACAATAAGGCAAGAAGGGAACACCCAGCTCCTCATTCACGTTGACCTCGCATAGCAGCTCAGATTACCTGCTGCAAACGCAAAACCCAAAACATCCGGCTGTCACTCACTAAACGTGTATAAGTAACCTGGAAACAACCTTTTTTTTTTTTTTTTTTTTTTAAACTGCGTATGGACTCGTCTCATCATTGCAGAAAAAACCCAAAGTACAGCCCTGACTTCACTGTTAAGTCGGTACCTTTTGGACCGGCGCAGGCGAGCCCCGCTGAAGAAGTGCGGCATGTTAAAGTTGGACAGCACCGTCCACAGACTAGAGTCCGACATGGTGTCCAGGTCATGCCAGAGCGGGAGGTGCAAAGGCGGCTTCTGAAGCCCCGCCGAGGAGAAGCGGCGGCGGCGGCCGCAGTCGTCGGTGTTCGGGAGGATGCGACCCTCCCGACTCGTACTCTCCTTGGGTCCGAACTTCCTCTGCGCGGCCACATCTGCAGCCAGCTGCGGCATAAACCCACACCGGCAGGGAGGACACGCTGTCCTCCTCTGTCCTCAAACAAAACAAAACAAAAAAACAAAAAGTAATCCAGAGAGAATCCTGAAAGGCGCACACACACACACACACACACACACGCACGGAGAGAGAGAGAGAGGGAGAGAGAGAGTGTGTGTGTGTGTATGTGTGTGTGATCCAGGTCAGACGTTGACAGCCTCCGCTGTTGCACGGATGTGACACCTAACGCCAGCTGACTTTGTGTTTCCCCCCCCCCACGTCTCGCTGCGACCGCGCTCCGCTTCCCAAACACTCGCCCCGCTCCCTCCGCTCGACATGCTTCATATCATGTAACAGGCATCTACCACTTCACATCCTGCGGAGGGGGGTGGCTGTGAGACGGAGGGGCACTGCATCATCAGCAGATGCTGCTGTGCACTCGCCGCTCTCGCTAAACTGGCACCCCTCCAAAAGTCCGGTGGGTCAGAGTATTTAAGCAGGGACCTATTTGAAATGGAAATGTTGGATTCTTCTTCTGCTGCTGCTGCTGCTTGCTGCTGCTGCATGAATTCCTCCCTCAGCTGTTCCCTGCATTACGCACAGTCCTGCGTCATTCATTCGACGGGAGCCTCGCCGGAACGACATCACCTTTGATCCTTCGCTGTTTTTTTTTCATGGTTGACTCCACAGATAAGAAACTAAACACTTGAATTTGTTGACAATTCAGGAAAATATCGATTGGGAAAAAAAAAAAAAAAAAAGAAAGAAAAAAAAAAAAAAAAGCAAGTTGGGTTGGATCAGAATACGTCTGACCTTTCGGGTGACCTGTCGGTACGAGCTGCTCTCACGTATTCACACGTGAACTGATTTTTTTTTGTGTGTGTGTGTGTGTCAGTCCGGTGATGAATTTGACTTTGGCGACCTGCGCGTATATGTGTGAGAGCTTCGGGTCAGCTGATCGCAAGGTGAAAAGTATGCAGACGAGTTCTCTGAAGCGGCTACCGAACAAAACAAACCCCCTCTCCCTCCCTCCCCCCAAAACCAGACGAAGCATTACACGTTAGTTTCACAGTCGAGCTTCAAAAATATTGGTCTTGTCCGAGCTGAGAGTCGTAAAAAGAAATGGGAATAGCTGCCAAATTCTGGCTTCTTTTAATGAGCGAGTAAATGCAGCTCACGTTAAAAGAAAGATTTCCAATAATGCGGCTTCCGGTGTAATATTATGATCGGAAAATTTAAATACCAGTACTTTGACTTCAATACCCGTTTACTTAATTCGATACCAACCGTTGTGTTAAAAAAATTAATCCCAAAAAATAAATCACACCTTACAGTGCAAATCTTTAGTTTTCATGCAGTTTAGAGGGGGAGAGTGTAACCTGGGGTTGTTTTCTAAAATTAACAAAATGTTCCCTAAACGTGACCTTTTTTTTTTTTTTTTTTTTTTAATCAATTTACCGACGTACCCTAAATGCCTCACGTGCACGTTATTGCTAGATGCTACAATTTACCAATGTTTCATGAAGACTGTTCATGCTATCAGTAGATGCCAGCTAGCCGGTTGGTTGCACACAGAGAAGCCTCCAGTTACCGCAGCGCACAAAACTCAAGACACGTAGCCCAAAAAATGCGTTTAAGCCTAATGTAAGACTTGTTGAATCCGAGTGATGGGCGGGCTTGCCCACATGTCAAGTGAAAGAAAATGAGCAAAATTTGATTTATTTTCATCAATCAATTTTCGGATTATTCTCTCGTATAGACAGCAAAGCATCAGAAAAGGGGCTTGTAACATGCTCTTACCAAATATCTTGTCTGACGAAGAGACTAAAATTTAATATCGTTGATTTAATTTATGACACCCCCCCCCCCCCAAAAGGGCAAATTCTCACATTTGACCAACTGAAAACATCTTATTTTCAACATGTTTGCTTCACAAGTGACGACTTGGCAATTCATTTTCAAACGGCAAATCTACCACTGGCTTGATTGTTGCAGCTCAAATCTGATGTTCACGCTCCCGAGTCGAGGCCAATATGATAACAAATAATGAAATGAAACCGAAATGGAGACGCGTCTTCTTTTTATTTTTAAACCGCGACCGTAACTTCGGAGAAAAATGACACGAGACGCCCCGGCGAGCTCTCTCAGACACGCACCGACGTTCCTGTTTTGACACGCTCGCGCGTCGCCTCAATCGTATCGCTGAGAGAGATCCGAAGTTCAGCCGCCGTTCGGCCGGTTTCGGCGGCCACGGTGAAACAGGAGAGCGAAGAGTTCAAAAGACGGGCTCGAGAGCTTTTTGCTCAGGAAGTGCACAGTCAGACCCGAGGACGGTCAGTCTAATCACCCGCCAAGTGCTCTGCCCGGAAGGGATTCAGGAGCTCGGGGGGAGAGGGAGCGAAATCGACAAGATGAGGAACGACGTGCGTAACCACTTTACAGGCACCTCCTCTGTAATAACGCCTTCTCGGGAGTCGTCTTTTTTTTTTTTTTTTTTAATATATATATATATATATATATATACGTTTTATTTTTTGTCAGTGTCAAACCTGAGCGTGCGCATTTCCCTGAGAGTGGCTCCGTCCGTCTCCCTGCAGGCCGCCGTGACAGCCTTCACTCTAATTATGGCTCTGCTCCGTTTCTCTGTTCCACATAGGAAACGACAGTTCGTAACGGTTCAAAGTCAAACTTGCAGAGAGCAGCATGAATGAGGAGGTCACTGCCGGTGCTGACAGTAACAAGCAGAAGGAAAAAAAAATATGGTCGGCTGTCCTCGGCTTTGTTTTTTATTTTGTGTTTTTTTTTTTTACTGGTAGCTCTGAGAAGAAAAAAAAAAGAAAAAAGAAAGTGATAAAGAAAGAAAAATATTCCTAATTTACCTTTTCTTAATTGAGATATGACGATGCAGTTTGTGATAAATCTACAGTTCTGTGTGCAAAGAGAAAGGATTGAAGAGTGTTACTGTTGGCTCTTTCATAAACACTAAGCATAACGACACACAGGGGATGAAATGTAATTAGCACAAGCACCGATCTGTTATCATTCATAAATCCTGGGAAAGGTCAGCATATTTTGTGAAGTCACCGCGTCTACTCTGCCAGCTGATATGAAACACACAGGCCCAAAAATAACAATGCTTTTAACTATCCTACAGTTAATGGACATTTTCTTGCTTCATGTGCTTTACGTGTCCAGTTAAAAGTGCTTGGTGGAGGATTGTGGTGAACAATTGTTTGAGTGCATTTCCTTCCTCATCAAATGCAGACACACCCAAATTCAAAAATATCTGAAGTCGTGCTCGCTGGCAGTTTTCGTTCTTTGTTTTGCTTTTATTAGTGATTGCAAAGTTTATTTTGGCCAATTTACGCCATCAACAACACTGTTTATCACGTGCTCGTTTCTCGGTCAAAAAAGCATTGCTCCATAGCACTCCTAGTGGTAAAAGACTCCACAGAGCACCTTTAAACCTCCAACTAGTTTTTTGTAAATATAATTTAACACATTATGGACCTATGGGGCCTCTAAAAACATAAGAAAAAAAAAAAACTATGGTACTGTTTGAAAACAACCTCCTTAAACCAGAGGTGTCTCTGAAAAACATGCTGACTAAAAAATATGAAATAAAAACCATTTGAGAGCCTTAATGATGGCATCATGATGGCGTTTTTCCTCATGTTCATTTACATCAATCACATAAATTGATGCGCCGTTAGAACGAGTCAAGGTCAACACCTGGTATATTAGCTGGAACATGTATGAAAACCTAGAGGGCTTTTAATTTGAAATGAGGGCTTTTAATTTGAAACAGATACAGGAAGTACTGGCATTTGTCCAACGAATGGTGTAACTTCACACTCACAGACAGACATTTTGTCATGTGTACAGCCTTGTTTCAGTGTTTGCAGCCCTTGACGGCAGTAAGGTCCGATAGCATCGTCTAAAACACGCAAACGTCACACCTGATCTTAAAGGTATACACACGAATCCGGACATAACGGGTTAATGCAAACAGCTGCAGGTTCACAGTTCATCTTTACTGGGTAAATCTCTCACATTCAAGTTATGTATCCATCATACAAAGCAGTATGAATTCTGCATATCCCTGAGCAATCAATTCCTCAGCTCACGTGCTGCTTCAATTGATTTCAGTATCAACTGAGACTGCGTTCTTACCAACTTCGGCCCAACAAGAAAACCCCCGAAACCATTTATCCGAGTTGAAGTTCTTAGAAAAACAGCAGGGTTGCTGACCCAGAGGATTTTGACAGAGCAAAGTATAAAACTCAAAAATGCAACGTCATCAGGTAAGAGTTGTAAAAATCTGTCTGTGAGTGTGACAAACGGCTCTGACAGGCCTTCAAACTCACAGATCTGTTCTTCAAACTGAGCTTTTTGGATCATATTTCATGTCTCAACAACGCCTTAAGTAACACGCTTGCATTTGCATTTTCTTTTTGATCTGCTTGCCCACTAAAGTCGGCTACTACCTTCGCCTGGGGGAGGAGGGGGGGGCGTTTCTATAGCTACATATAAAAATATAGAGAACAGAAAAACGACCTATATTTGAACTCAAGAAAACGAATATATACATGTAACAAACGTTATGTTGAAGCATGAAACAAAATCTGAAAAGAACTCAAGGGAATCCACAAGAAGTCTCCTCCAACTTATTTATCAAACATCAATGAATCATAAAACAATCTTTTTCTCAAACAGATATCAGTACGGTCTAAAACGCTGCAGTCTAATGGTCCAACGGTGTAAAACAGACTTCTTCTCTGAAAACATCACACAAAGCACTCCCTGCTGATGTTTGTGTATCGATGGAATAAAAACGGAAACTGTCAATAAGAACATAAAGAAAAAAAATAACACCCCATAATAAATAAATAAATAAAACACCTCTTCATTCGAGTATGGAGCTGACTCACTTTAATGGCTGCTCCACTTGACTCTCTATGAAAGCTGAGCCGAACAAGATGAGACCAGGGGTGAAACGGGTGGGCGTTTCATGCTATTCATTGATACAGAAAATTCGACAAAATTGAAGGTTTTGAATGAGCTGCAAAGAAATTTTTTTAAAAAAATACCAAAATACCAAATTCAGTCCAAGTTTCATTCCGACTGTTTTTCTTGGCAAATCTTCACCAGATTCAGGCTGAATAAACCCCGACAGAAAAGCACAAAACGTTGACTCTCTTCAAATAAGACTTTTCTTCCAGTGAGCGCTTCAAGAGCTGCAAGAGAATTTAGAGAAATAAAGTTTCTCAAAATTTTACGGATTCGGGAAGAAGTGAAGATGTACTTTAGGTGGGAAAATCCGCAACTGTAGATCAGACCGGCATTTCGTCATCCAGGGCGGGCTCTCGTCGCCACGTCCCTTTCTGGAGCGAAAACCAACCTCTTCAAACTCTTTAAACTTCCGCTTTAAACTAACCGGTTTAAATAAATAATGCCACGCCGGCGAGTTGCCGTGTAGTTAGTTGCACCAACAATGATGTGAAAAACAATTTGCTTCTCTGTCATGTCCTAAAAAAAAAATGATCCGGCGTGTTCTATGGCAGGCAGAGTGGAAATATAACCGCCTGGACATCGTGCCACCGTGCCATTTCTGAAGTAATTTTGATCCGGTGGTTTACAACGGATTGGTTTTCCAACACTATCTTGCATCGAAGTCTATGGCGAGAGGCGTTTGTTTTCCACCCACCATAAGAGGGGGGGGGGGTGTTTCTGAAAGCCAAAGTTCCCACTGGATGAACCGGTCTGATCTATTGGCACTTCTTGGATTTTTAAAGACCGTACGTGAGTGAAATCAGCAAGACAAGAAAGACAAGGAAATCTTCAAAAGGCCCCCGAATCACAGGCCGCCTTCCTCTCCGCCGCCTGATTGGCGAACCGTTAATTATATAAACAGGAGCAATCCAAACAAGATGGCTTCAACCCAAACGACCCATTTGAAAGAGAAAAGCTCCAGACGGCTTCGACACTTCCCGGCGGGGCGAAATGCGAGAGTTTTAGGAGACAAACCGGTCTCCGGGGGTCACCGATGCATATTAAACCCCCCCCCCAGAAAAAAAGATAATCGTATCTGTGACACGAGGACAAATGTGAGGCTGAATCTGAAGCTCCGGCAGCAGTTTTTAAAAAAAAAATTTTTAATACTAATTATAAAACTAGTTTAGATCTCAGCTCCGCTATCGAAACCGAGATTTCCTCCATGTTTTGAGCGATCTTTCATTCCCAAACGAATCAAGCCGGGATTCAGACAGATTCGAGACAGTTCCTCACTTTGATGTATTGCAAATGCCACAAATCCTACTTAGCACATGAAAGAGGAGCATAAACCTCCGAACAGAGAGAGAGAGAGAGAGGGGAGGGTGGGGGGTAAGATGGAGAGAGAGAGAGAGAGAGAGAGAGAGAGAGAGAGAGAGAGAGAGAGAGAGAGGAGGAGGCGGCGGGAGGGTGGGGGAAGGCAGGGCGGGGGACAGTATCGACATTATATAAGCTCCGTGTCCTCCTTCAGTGTCATTTCAATGGCAAACGATTTCTTTTTTAGGGAAGCTCCGGCCTTGTGACGCATGAAAACTCCAACATGCACCAAACGGGCCTTTTTTAAAAACAAGAAACAACAACAACAACAACAACAAACAGCCGCGGCTCAAGAACTCATTTCTTACCTCCAGAAATGAAACGCGTGCAGCGGGCTGCACGGGCTGCAGGGGCTAGTGGGAGTGGGGCTCAAGCTCCGGGGAGTGAGGCTGTAAGTTAAAGGGGAGTGTGGTGAATAGTTGTCTTTCATCACACACAGGACAGGACAGGACAGGACAGACCCCCCCCCACACACACACACACACAGCTGTGATGAAGACAGCAGCATCATGAAGGGTAAATGATCCCGTCACATGAACCACTTAATCGTGTTTGAAGAGCAGGCCCCCCCCCCGGAGGCATTTGTCTGCTTCTTTGCAGCGTTTGTTTTGACATTGAGGGACGTTTGACCCTGAAGACTAAAATGAAAGACAAAAATGAAAGAAGGCAAATCAAGCAGCAAAAATAAAAAAAAAGGAGTTTACAGATGAACCCCTCCTGTTATTATAGTATAGTATTATTATTATTATTATTCCTACAGTAAACTGACTAACTTCACCTGTGTGACGTCATTGGCACTGCAGAGCGTCGGGTCGTGTAAAGGTGAGCAACTTTTTACTGCAGTGGCCTTTGCAAATTATGCATCAGAATAATCCGATAGAGACGTGTCTGTAAAATAATGCAGGGCACATGAAATACTGTGAGTGTAAACACTTTTTGAAGGATTATTCTGGAGATTTTTCTATATTTGGACAAAAAAAAAATGTACAAAGAATTGCCTGTTTAATCTCATTCTTCTGAGCTGTAGACTTCCAGTGTTGTCCAGAAACTATTATTGTGATCATTTTAAGTCGTAATGATGAAGTTAATTTGGCCACATACACCATCCTGCTGCAGTAAATACATACTGCACAAAATGTATATTATTCCTCTGAGGAAAATAGTCCCCCAAAAATGCACTTTTTCCACCCATTTTTAGTAACATTACTTAAAAACGACATTATCCAGCAGTGTTAGGAAATTACTTTTTTTTAATATTAAACTACATACTCATGACTGGTTTTTAGAGATTTACATCTTCAGTCTGAACAAAAGGGCTTTTGGGTGAAGTGTCAGTGGATTTGTTGACAGTTTGAAAAATATCACTCCCCTTATTCAGAAACCCAATTTGCTAAACTCACCAGATTAGAGTTTCCATTTTAATCAGTGGATACTGTTGGCTGAAATATCATGCAGTCCTTACTATACGTGAACAAAACAAACAGGTAAGAAAAATGTGTTTTTCGTTCGACGGATGAACTGCTTTCATCATTTGTTCCAAATTCTGCATAGAAACAACAAAAGTGAAACAAAAAAAAAACCTACAATTTTTCATTCTTCCGCCAATTATGCTCAAATGCAGATTTTAAATCCTCAAAAACGGAGGGGACCATAACAAATGCCTCGGTGACCTAAATAAAAAAATAAAAATGTACCAAGCTGATGACAGGGGCTGTGATTAAAGGGGGAAACAGACATGGAAGAACCAGACAGCCTTCAGAGATCCACTGCTTTTTCACATCCGATAAAAAACACAACACTCTGGATAGGTGTGTTGTGTGTGTTGTTTGTGTGTGTGTGTGTGTGTGTGTGTGTGTGTGTGTGTGTGTGTGTGTGTGTGTGTGTGTGTGTGTGTGTGTGTGTGTGTGTGTGTGTGTGTGTGTGTGTCACGCCAGCAAAATAAAAAGCAGTTGCGGCACTCCTTTGCGTGACACGTTATCTGTCCGTCAATCACACACACACACACACACACACACACACACACACACACACACACACACACGCACGCACGCACGCACACACACATGCACAAAAAAACACAAAACCTGTAAACATACGCAGGCATTAACGCGAGCACAAAAGTAAGCCGCTGTCGCCTCGCTGTGAAGGATTTGACATGAGACTTCCTGCTGCAGATGCTGCTGCTGTTGCTGCTGCTAATGCTAACGCAGCACACAGTGAAAGACAGCCACACAGCCACACACACACACACACACACACACACACACACACACACACACACACACACACACACACACACACACACACACACACACACACGATACAGAAACAGATGAAGGCGCACGCTGCAGAGAAGCTGCAGGATAACGGAGGTAAAATACTCACTCTAGCGTCAGCCCGGGAATTCTCAGCCTCTCCCGCTGGGCTTTCATGGCTGAACTGTGCTCGTTTGCTCTATTGTGGTCATGATATGCATTCACACTGCCTGCCTGCCTGCCTGCCTGCCTGCTGCCCCCCCCCTCCTGCACTGACAAAGAGCCAAACCCAGCCACCACAGAGCGATGAGACGGATTGGTTTTCTCCCCCCCCCCCTTCCTGCCTCCCCCCTTCTACAGAAAGGGAGGAGGGTTAAAAAAAAAAT
Source organism: Brachyistius frenatus (assembly GCF_029030835.1). NCBI lineage: Eukaryota > Metazoa > Chordata > Actinopteri > Embiotocidae > Brachyistius > Brachyistius frenatus. The sequence continues at coordinate 2,242,259 of NW_027210634.1, read as the reverse complement.
AAAAAAAATAAAGAGGAGAGGGGGGGGGGTGCTACAGTTCTTGTTTTGGTCTTTCCACGTTTCCACCTTGACGCTGTCAAATGGGATCCTCGGCTGCCTGCGGAGGGCACGGAGGCAGGACAATATCCCCCCACCCCCCTTTCTTCCCTCCCCTAATACACGCCCCCCCTCCCAACCCCTCACCCCCCACCCCTGCACACATTTGTACCCCCCCCACACCACCACCACAGCGCCTCCACCAGCTGGTGACTTGACTACACAGCAGAAAAATGAATGCGATAAATTGAAATCTACATTTTTTTTTTTGTCGCCTCCTCATGCGTGCAGTCACCTTGACAGATGCTAACACGAGGAGGCAGGCGCCGCCGCGTTGCAGTGTCACCACGGGGATGATGTCATCTCAGAGAGAGAGAGAGAGAGAGAGAGAGAGAGAGAGAGAGAGAGAGAGAGAGAGAGGAGCAACATAATGCGCCACGAACTGCCAGTCCGTCAAACGTACAGGAAACCAAAACAACAACAACAAAAGAACCAGAAGCGCGAGTCGAGTGTTTGCGCTTCATTTAGAGGAGGAACAAGAAAGTTTGGGGCGATTGTGAAAGTAATAGAGTCGGATGACGCACGAGCCCCCGAGTGTCCTATCAGCCTGCAGGGATTCGAAACACCCCTCGAGGTGGCTGCTGCTTATCATCAGAGAAATCGTTCATCGTTAGACACTGTGTTGGCCGGACCGTGAAGATCCCAACAAGTCAAACTGAATCAATGACTCAGGCTGGAAATCATCCGCAGATAAAGCACTTCAATGACAAAAGCGGGAGGGGGGGGGGGATGATTTGACACTAAACTCAAGAAATACACGTCCAAAAAAAATGTGCAATGTCTGCAATGAGTCAGCGACAGTAACAGAAACATAGAAAGCGAAGCCGACCAGAAAAGCAACCCTTGTTTTTGTTTTGTTTTTTTTCTCTCCCCCCCCTTCTGCCTCACTTTTACCCATCCGGCGTCCTGATGAATTCTTTATTGCCACGAGCATGTTTTGAGGAGCCGAGAGCCACCGCAGGTGACATCAAACACTGCATGAACCACAGAACCAGATAGCCGAGGCCCGGCAGGAAGCGGAGCGCGAGAAGGCGGAGAGCCTGAAGAAGAAGAAGAAGAAGAAGAAGAAGAAGAAGAAAAAAAAAAGAAAAAAAAAAATGGCCCGTGATCATCAGAGACGGGCGACAAATTAAAGGGGAAAAAAAAGGGTGTCGAACAGCTTCGCTCGCGTCTCGGCATTAACTGCACGAGTCTTGGAAACTCTGCCGGAGGCATTAAAACACCGTTTTCCCAAAACACATTCGCTCAGCGGGCGTTTTATTGATGGCGACGGGGCTTTTTTTTTTTTTTTTTTCTAACACGTCAATCCAACAATCTCCCGCGAACGTTCAGCTTGGTTTGAGATCCGGTTGACCGCGAAAAAGGCCACGGCACAATAAACGCATCATTTTCACACTTATCAAACCGGTCAGCGAGTCCTCGTAACGGCCACAAACACTTTTGCCTTAGGGATAAAAAAAACAACAACAACAAAAAAAAAGAAAACACGTCGTCTTGAGGTTTTCGACACCGAGTTCTACCGGGACCTTCCGAGGGAGGTGAAAAAAAAACGTTCGCTCCAAATGACCCGGGACCGCGTCCGACCGGCTCTTTCGGAGCGGACGCTGGCCCTCAACTCTTCAGCCGGACAAGTTAAGAGAGTCATTCCTAAAAATCCACTGAACCAGAAGACACACGTTAAAAACGACCATTTCCTCAGCGTCCATTTGACAACATTTCTGTAAAAACATCCCGAATCAAATGCCTAAAAATGAACCGCCACCAGATAATTATTTATTTTCAGAACGGAAGCGGTAAAAAAGGTGCCAAAAACGTTTGACATTGAGGAGAATTGACCACACATTCGGCACACTGAACTCACGTTGAGGTGTCAGTTCATTTAAAAAAAATGTATAAATCAAAGACCGTCACCGGCTTTAGTTTTTTTTTTTTTAAAAGAAGTCGAGCTTCAGTCCAGGAGACGATGCAGGTGTGCACTTTCAGAAACGCGAGCTCATGCCATATTCGAAATGAACATGAATGAAGAACTGAAAATGAACAAACAACAAATGAAACGTATTCAATTTATGATGTCACAACATTATAGAACAAAATACAAAAAAAAATTAAAATAAATATTAAGCTCAGCTGAGACCTGGGCTGAGAAAGAAAAAGAAAAAACGAAAACCGTTCACCTTCAGTGTGCAGAAGAGCTTCTTGCTACAAGCTTCTTGGTTTGGAATTCGTGGCATTGTACATTATATTTACACAATTATATAAATTAATCTTGTCGAAACACTTTCATCGCTGAAAATCTCTTGTAAAATAAAATACAATTCCAGCTTCTCCTTTAAAAATATGCAGCTTTCTGCAGTAATAAACTGAATATTTATTGGTTTTGGACTGTTGGTAAATAAAAACCAGCAATAGGAAGGCATCACTTTGGGCTTGAAGGAGTTGTGATAGATAATTCCTACGGGTCACTGACATTGAGAGAATATTTATGAAATTCTGTCATCTTTTCCTTGAACATCTCCAAACAACTTCCTTCGCAGCGATGTGGTCCATGAAGTGTGCGGGGTGACAGCATCTGTTAAACTGAATGTAACCGAATCTACAGTCAACAAGTCCTCTTTTAATATCCTGTTGCGACACTCTTGACGGGCAGGTTTGGAACCTCGGCGCTTCAAAGGGCAACCGGCCGTGTTTTTGTGCTGATGATGAGAAATACGAATAACGCAACGGTCAAGTAATCCAACGAGTGCATCTCGAACTGCGCACAAATGATTGATTTTCATTTATTTAATTGGACCCGGCGAGAGGACTTCCAGCTATTAAGGTCAGCCTATAAATAGGCTCGAGTAGTTTCAACTAGAATGACTCGTATCAACAAAAAAAAACAACTCCGGATATGGCGGCGTAACGAGGCGCAATCCATCACCGCTGCGGCCGTGGAAAAAGAATTACACTCATTAACGCCCCCCCCCCCCATCCCACTTTATAATGGAAGGGAGTGTGAGGAGAGGGCTAGCAATGCTAATTAAATGGCATGTTGACACCAGGCAGCCTGTTAATGACATCAAACTTTCAGTAGATGGCTCTCTGTCCCAGGAAGAAAAACTCAGAGGGTTCGGTGCTCAGCCAGCAACGGATGCACTGCTCAAAAGAGACAAGTTTCCTTTAAATGCATTGAAGGAGACGCAGAGTCCGACAGCCCCAGATTACACATCATTGTTTTTTTTAATTTTTTTTATTATGTATTCATTGCTCGGCTCCTGTATCCGTCAGATTTGAACTCGCCGCGTTCAAACGAAGCACACGAGCGACACAACAGGCCCCCCACCCCCCAAAAAAACCAAAAAACCAACACAGCTCTGTATATAAATAAATCTGACTTGACCATAAAACCAATCAAGAGAAGGAAATACATCAATTGCGTAGAATAAACGTCACTTTAAGCTCTCTTTTCTCATTTTCACGAGGACAAATTAGTACAAGCGTGAAATGAAACTGTTGCCGTATTGGATTTGAAGCGGCCGCGGCAACTTTGTCACTTCCAAAACCGCCTTTACCGTTCGGCACCAAGGTCGGCTCGAGACCCGCTAAATATAAACCCGGCGCGGCCGGTGACCTCGCGGCATGCGCGTTAGTGACGGGTCGCCTCCATTACGGTGAGGCGGGCAGCGAGGTGTCACGGCGTAACTCTTTCTCCGCCGCGAGCTGTATCGAACCGGAGCCGAATCGATTCGCCAAGGAAAGTCGGTCACGGCTGTAAAAAGCTGCATCACCTTTAACAAACCGGAGAACAGAGAGGAGAGCAGCCAGACCGAGGGCGGCTTAATTCCACGGCGACGACTTCTCTTTTCTGATGGCAGGACCGACCGTTATGAGGAGAGCGGTGAATTATGCGTTTGACCGTGATGAATAACCTTCCGACTCTTGACGGTGGAATCAAAGCAACGATTCAAACACTTTTCAAGAACTAAACGTCGAGGAAAAACATTTTAGTACCGGCATATGATTTGGCTAACTTACACGCAAACAGCGTGTGACATTTGCCGGGTGGCGACAACAGCGCCCTCTGTGGCCACAAATGGTCATGTCTGAGATTCTGAGATCGAAGCGGGACGAACCAAAAACGCGACATCAGCTCAGTTCGCGCGCTTCTTTTTCCGTCATTTTCCAAAGCGCACGAACGTAACAAGTCTCGGACTTTGTTTCCATTTAGTCTCGCAGGTCCCAGACTCTCCATCTCCACACCGCCCCCCTCCACCGGTCGCGTTTTGCGTTGCACCTCGCAGACGTAACGCGGTGCCATCTGAGGAAGCGCGCGACCCGACGCTTCAAAACCGTCGTTACGTTAGAGAGTCGCTCTACGACGCGGTGAGGAGCCTGCGGACCGCCACACAATCACAACGGCCGACTGGACAACCGAGAACGCCCGCGTCGTCAAAATGTATACCGAATTGACACCTCTGAATCAAAGCTATTCCCCGAATGCGTCGACCGCATCGCGAGCACAAATTCATAGCGTCTAAATATCTTGCGCTTCAACACCTTTGATTGAACAAACGCGCTATGCGAACAGTAATGGAGCCGCGGTGTGAATTAACACCGCATATAAATGCCCACCATGTCCGATTTTTCGTAGCTATTAAATTATCCATATGATTATTTTATGCTCTGCATTGTATTCATACATGTTGGGATTCGAATATGTGCCCTGACGACAGGGGTGTTTTTGGGAATCAGTTTTCTGCTAAAGCCTCTCCGCTCTCACACTTCATCCTCAAACTCTCGGCGTCACGTTGTCGATGATTAACTGTTATTTTATTTTTTTTATTGCTGTATGGACGCGGTTGATGAAACCGATGCAGTCCTGCGGTAAATCGACCCCTTCGCCAGGGCTGTGACGTAAAAGTTTTTTAAATTTTTTTTTATTGAATCTCTGTCGGGGATGTGTTCCCTTCAACGCTTCATGTTGAGTTCGGAGGAGGCCGTTTGCCGTGCTGTTGATTTATATCGGATTGCAACAGAGAGCCGTTTCTCTTATCGAGCCTCTTCCGTGTAATTAGCACGAGACAATGGAAACACCTGTCCAGTATAACACAACACGATTCCACGGTGACACAAACGACGATACATCCTCCAGAAGGACCACGCAGTCGAATCCACACCTATCGTAACCTCCGGGAGAGGAAGATCTACTGCAGAACGGTCGTATCAGACGGCATTCGTTTTAAATGGGTGTACCTAATAAACTGGCAAATGAGTGAAGAGTTTTGTGATGTTGTGAGGTCTCTTTACTGCAATGTGTAACATTTAAAACGGTACTCACAAGCTGCCTCTTCTGGGAAGACTCAGCTCCTTCTGTGAAAGACAAGAACACGGTCATGAGTGCAAAAGCAAATCTCTTTTGTTACGCAGCGTCTCGGTTGATATCAGTTTTTTTTGGTCTCCACTTGCAGTACTTGCTGTCGTCTAAGTGCAATACGCCCACGAACAGAAGAAAGTAAAGCCTGAGAGGTTACTTCACGCTATTAAATCACACAGAAGCTGCTGTGGCAACATCAGCAAATGTGCATATTTATTTCTTACGCCGGTGCTTATTCGATATTTAAGAAGAAAAGCATAGCCTGACAAATATCAAAAAAGATCACCAAAATGTTTTAAGACCAAAATAAACAAGGAGATCATTAAGGAAGCGATTTAAGTTGCGTTATAAACCTCGAGCACTTCCAACACTTTACAGCTACAAAAACAGCCGACATATGGAGGGAGATCACAGAGCAGGTGTGAAACGGTTCCGTCAATTCCCCGAGAACCGGGAAAAGATGTTTTGAGAATCTGATTCGGGATGTCAAACTGTTCCTCTTGAATCACGTAACAGCTGGGAAAAAAAAAAAAAAAAAAGATCTGCACGCGGATCCTAATTGTGTGGACATTTTGTTTACTCTGCTTTATTTCACCTCGTTTACCTTTTAAGGTGCAAATTAAGTGCACAAGTATGAACAACTTTCACAATCTCCTCACGCCGTGTGAACTTCTTTTGGTTTCCTTAAATACTCTACATTGTATGGAGGTGAAGTCAGCTGCAGAAGGCAAAGCTGCACAGAGGTCAGAGTTCACTGAAACAGCTCAGCAAACAACAACGACCTTATTGATTTTCTGGAGGGATTTTTTTTTTTTTTTTTTTTTTTGCTTTAACAAGCTTGTTAAGGAATAATACAGAGGGGGGGGCAGTTGCAGTATGAATAGTCCTTGAAGACATCGAGCAACTCTGGCTAAATAACAAACTCTCACAAAATGTATCAGATCCTCTCTCTTGATACGATGGTGAAAATAAACAGTGAAAAAGAAGTGAAACTGCACCGCGACAGCATCAAAGACATGCATTCACGATTATGTAGCTGGCATTAAATAATAATTCAAAATTTGGGTCTTCAGAAGTTAAAAAGTCCTTCTGACTTTAATTTTCTTCTTGAAAAGGAGATTAAAAAAAAAAAAACTTCGGCAGGCTCCGACTGAATTAAACTCGATTCTGTTCTACATTCAGGAGGTTCTATTGGCAGATCTGTGGGATCAATTAGTGGGAGATTAAAAATCTCTGGTATTGACGTCTTTAATGTGGCTAATTAAAAAATAAAAATAAACACTGTATCACATATTTAATAATAAGGGGAACAAAAATTGATTTTTTTTTTTTTTTTTTGGTTTGCATGAATTTGAAAAAAAAAAAAAAACAACCTAAAAACATTCTTTAAACTGAACCAAAAACCGTGACAACAAAAGCAAACTGGAAGTCTCGTGAACCGTTTCAAACCCCGACTATATGAAGAAACTGAGTCGCGTGGAGTTATCCCCAACCAAAAGCCAAATAGTGTAACTACAAAGGAGGAAACACCTCTAATTTACCTAAGAAGGTCAAAGACAGGCAGCCAGATCTGTACTCGGTTTCGGACGTTTAAACTTTATAGTAACAACACGCACAGCACTTTTAGAAGGCTACGTTTGTTAGCATTTTAGCATGCCCCATCCACCCGCCCTCACCGCGCACGTGAACAAGTTCAGAGCCGGCAGATATCCGGCCAACTAAACCTCCCGCCGATAACGGATCAACAGATGAAGTACGCACACGACACGCCATCTTGTAATGGTTTTACTTGCAATCGTCCGGCTCGGCATCCTTTCGGAGTTTGGCCGGACTCGTGCCGTCTCGTACTTCTGAACACATAAGGAGAGAGAACTTAACGGGAGCTTTTGGTCGTTTCGGTACGGTGAACCTGCGGGACATTAAACACCTACCGGTGTGTCGTTTCGGGCTGCTTTTAAAAAGAAATGAAATGACGCGTTTGAATGAAACGCTCCAGAGGAGATATTTCTTCACCCATCTTTTTTTTTTTTTTTTTTTTTTTAATTACCCTCAGACAAGCACACCGTGTTCGGATCACTACATCCCCCTTTACACTTAACAGCATGACGTGTTGTTGTTTTTTTGTTTGGTTTTAATTACAGTCAATTAATGTGACGAAACCGGGTGTTTGTTTTTTTTAAATCACCCTCGGCACATTTCTCTTTCACATCAGTAATATAAACCCGTGCAGCTCTGATTATTTGTTTTGAATCCTTCCCTCACGATCTGTCCTTTCCGTTGTAAGAGGGCACTGATAAATAACCAGGCTTTCGGATCTGCTTTTGGTTTGCGTCTACAAATCCCACCGATCCGATCGTCAGACGTTTCATCGCGTGATAGAAAACACCGATAAAGAGCGCGGCGCCTTGTCTCAGACGGCGCAGGACGCTGGGCTGATGCGTATTGGCTGCTCGAGTCAGCAGAAAGAAAAAAAAGAAAAAGTGCTAAGCCCCCGCTCTCCCTTTGCTATCAATTAGGGCTTAATGTCTGGCTTCCCCTGCTGCCTACAGAAGACCAAGGGCAGAGTGTTTCCTTGAGAGACACGACCGCAGCTAACACAACACTAATTACCACGGAGCGGACGGCCCCGCGCCGACGAGACGTCCACCAATCACAGCGCGCCGCATCACAGCGTGAAGTCACGCGCGCGCAGGTTCGTGCGAAATCAGCTCGGGCCTCGGGAAAATGTATTCAGGTGGCACTGCGTGACGGGATTTTAATGAAACGGACGCGTGCGCGCCTCCAGCTCTAATGTTTGGTTTGGTCTTTGTCTCGGCATTAGGTTTCCGTGTGTAAATAGGGCGGCTCCGACCGCACACACGTCGGGAAACCAAGTGAAGGCACTAATTCCACAAACAGTGGTGTTTAAAAAAAAAATAATAATAATAATAATATGTAAAACGGCAACGCCAGAAACTCTCGAGGTCATAGAAACTAATCACAGTTTCACAATATGGCAAAAAGAATTTAACATACGGTATTTCTATTGACTTTACCAAAAAGTGGACGGAGCTCCCGCGTCTGCAAATGAGGCCGATGCGCAAGTGCCTTAAGCTGCAATACCACCAGGTGCCACTAGAGGGTCGGCTTACTATGCTTATATGTTTATTGATTTAAGTACAATAAAAATATAATTCATACACTTTTTTCCTGTTTTAACAACCCTAAAAAAAAAGAACAAACACTAAATAAAGCCAAATAAAATGAAGTTGCTCAAAAGTTCAGTATAAAAAGATGAATCAACTTGCTTTCTCTCTCTTTTTTTTTTAAACATAAAAAGTGTCTTTTTTTTGTTGCTTTTATTTTGATGGTGCAGAGGAGAAAGACAGGATATGTAGAGAAACAGAGTCGAGGAATTACATCCGGTAAAGATCCGGCTCATCTGGTGATGGGGAAAAGCCTAATTATTGCCTGACATCTTTGTTAAAAACTACGAAACATTGTGTGACCTCGCTGTAAACAGATACCGGTTGACCGGGGTGCCTCCGAGACCGTTGGTGGCGCTAAAGCTCCGCCCACAAAAGGAAGGAGGAGCAGAAGAAGAGGCATTAAAAGGAAGCGCACTCGTTCCAAATCGCATCCTTTTTCCTTTTTCCGTTATACGCGGCGTTCAATCACGATGGATACGACCGAGAGGGTCAAAGTTCAAGGCGCGCTGAAGTAGTATGTCCCAATTGTAGACGTACTACATGCAACGGTACGTACTTTTTTAATGGCAGCTGTAGCCCCTGCTTAAAGTAAAAAAGAAATAGTATGCGATTCGGAACGTAGGGATTGTAATTTAAGTCGACTTTTTCTTCATAACTTAATAATACTTCTGAGGAAAATGTTGACGTTCCCAACGGCCTCATCTTCTCCTTCTGCCATTATGCCTTTGGATTTCCTGCTTTATTTCACTTGTCCGCCGAGCTTGCCGAATTGCTGGCCTCTGTGGCTTCTAGACGCCGACAACAGGGAGTATTTTTTTTTGCCGTCCATGTTGTCGTAACCTGGCAGCAACGTTCTCACGACCACTTCAACTCACAAGTCCCGTTTTTTTGAAGAAGGAAGATAAATTTGGCGAACCGGGGACAACAGCCACAAGTTCAATAACTCCCAATGCGGCAGAGCGTCCGTCAGACTCGGGATTGTTTCCTGTCACAAACAAACATGAGAGCTGTAAAACATGTTACTGCCGTCTCTTCATAATTCTTTCCATTCTCATTAGTTTTTCCTGCAACAAACTACAAATTATGAGGCATGTTTTCCTTTTTTTGTCATTTAGTGCCACTGGTGAGCAGGTGTCACTGATCGTTACCATGGAAACTGGCTCCGAGTTTGGAGTTAGCCCGGGGATGAGTTGGCGAAGTTTATAGGCTTCAAATAAGTGGGCCTCTGTTTGTGTGTCTCCCTTCAAACCGGGGGTCTCCAACCTTTTCTCTCAGAGCTACTTTGACAAAATGAAAGTGTCCGAGAGCTACTCGCGTTGAGTAACATTTATTCAGAGCTGAGCTCCACCCAAACCAGCTGAATAAGCTTCTTCAGTGTGAAAAATGAAAAAAGAATGCCCATCACACGCATTTTGTATCACAACACTTAAAATTCAACAGCATTTGCATGTTTTTTTGGGTTTTTTTTCTCCCCTTTATGCATTTCTTAATGTTTTCAATTGAAGGGGAGGATATTTTCTTTATCTGCAATTACACAGATGTTCCGTAAATGCCCGCTGCAGTGAATGCAACCCTTTTGTATTTTCTTTTCTATTTACCTAATTTCCGAGAAGCCGTTTCTTGTGTCAAAGTCTCTGCTGCGTTTATATCCTCCGATCTCTGCGTGTTTCATGCAGGGCGGAGCTCGACCTCCGGTAGCAGCTACTGGGAGTTTGCAAGCTACGGGCTTAAAACGGATCTGAACCCCAACTCCCAGGTTGGTCTACAATACAAATCCTCAAATATTAACCATTAGATCTCTAAAAAGGAACACGGAGGATTTAAAGGCCGTGATATTTCCCGTTTTATTCCAATTTAGCAGCATTAGCTGACGACATGGAACAGTTGTTTTTTTTGTTTGTTTGTTTTCTTTAAATCACGGGGTCAGCGCACTTCACCTCCGTGTTCATTATCCCTCTAACAGGCATGTCTCACGATGTTGTCGGAGTCTGGCTGGAGCCTGAGCTTGCGTGTCGATGTCACGGTCAAGCGGCGTTTCAGACTCCCACCGCTGCAATATAAACAGCTCCGAGATCGGGCAGGAGAACTTAAAATGAACGAGAGACCGTCGGGGGAACCCGGCTGTACGTGCAAGCATTCTCACCGAATGCCTTTTCATACAAAAGCACACAAATGTGAAAAACGTTATTTGGCGTTCGGCAATTTGATAACTTCACACGACGAACGCGAGCGAGTCGTTCCTGAAGCTTGGGTTGGATTTTTCTTCGCGGTTAAATTGTTTCGTCGGGTTATTGTCGGTTCAGCGTATCCTCCGAGAAGCCTATGTCTGTAGACATAGTCTAAGTCTATGCACGAAGTCTATTGACGATGCGTGTAGCTGAGAGACACGAAAACCCAACGGAAAAGCCTTTAATTTCAATCTTTTGAAATATTCAAGATCTAATTTGGGAGAGCAATACCCACGACAACAATTTTTTTTTTTTTAAAGTCAACATAACGCCTAACATAAACACAAGTATTTCTATTAAATCTGCACAGCTGTCAAAGAGGCAATGCAAACTGAGAGTAATTGAATGAAAAGCTTTCATCTTTGAAGGAGTCGGTCGGGGTAACAAACCAGGGATGAAAGCACATCTTGTACGTTTAATCATGTGTTTATCCCGTAATCTCGTCGGTGTTCGAGGGATAACAATTGTGACACGTTGAACCTGAGAGAGTGTGTTTTGTTCCACAGGGGTAAATGTCAATGAATGCCTTCGAGCAACAACATCTCATCCGCGAGACGCCACATCAAAGCAGCCGGTATTGCTCTTGTTTAAAAAAAAAAAAAAAAAGGCCAACGTGTAATGCTTCATTAATAATTCCCCTTGATTTATTTTGGAATTTTCAGATCAAAAGTGCGCTTAGTTTAACTGTAGCGTTGCTGCTGACTGGGCGAGGAAATCCCCGATCTCACGCGGGGTCACGACGTCGTGGAACAGACAGCTCGAGTGAATGAGAGACATCAAAGCTCTCTCTCTGGTCTTTCTGATTCACATCTGGGTTGTTAATTTTGCCTGTAATTTACAAAACATGTCGGGATGATCGCTCGAGGATCGCTGACGACGTCTGCTGGTCCACTTTGTAATCAACAGCGATGCTGATTCAGTGTCGGAAACCCCGACGCAGCAAACCGTAGCTTTGGAAGACGTGTCGTTACGATGGCGAGGAAGATTGTGAAGCTAAAGCTGGAATTCGGATTAAAGAGAAATCTTTAATAAAAGGTAAATCTGGGGTGTGTTGGTCTCTAAATGAAGTGAGGTCAGCTGCGTTGATATCTTGAGGCAGTCGAAAGAGAATCACCAACAAAAACCTCGTCTTAAGTCAACGGCGCCATATTTCACAATTATTTTAAGGGTGCATTATTAATTTTAGGGATGGAGCACAATTTTTGAATATTTGAATTGTCGTTATGATATAAAAAAAAAATTGATGACGAACTTTTAAAAAAGTTTTTTTTATCTCCCCTGTTTTTACCGCCACCTGGTTGTAATGCGTTACTCCCGTCAGAAGGTGGCGGTAAATGCAAGTAAAAGCTGTTTGCCAGCCGCCGTTAAATAAATTAAAGAGAAGAAAAAACACGTTGCTCCCCGTCTCCAAGAGCATTGCGGGTCAAAACTGTGAGATTAAGAAGAAGATGCGGCGTGAACAGCAGAAAACACGCAAAGTCGACTACGGCCGTCAAAAATATTTCTTTCCCACTACTCGGCAAATCCGCCGTTACAACGGTTCCACTGTTAAACTAGAAAAAGTGTACATTATTTTCCTTTTCTGCCAATAAATCCCACTAAATCCCAAAACACAACTTTTTAAGTACTGCCGAGGGAAGCAATTTTAAGAAGCTTCATAGATGCGCGATCGACTTTAGGGGGAAAATGCGTTTTGTTTTGCACAGTTGTGAACTTTTGCTCGAACAGAAACGACATCATTTTACAGTTGCAATCACAATAAACGTCTTTCAAAAGAAATCCGACTGGACATATTCACATTTGGCGCCTTTGTAAGAAGAGTACAGTTCGACGGTTTTCATGCCTTGAATGAATTAAGAAGCTCTTTCGAGTGACAAAAAGATCTTTATTGAAGAACTTCAAACTAAACGCGAGCCTCATCATCTTGGCAACCTGGACGTTGCTTCTAAAGTCAGAGACCTGAAGTGTATGCGGAGATTAGGAAAGGTCAACGAGATCGATGGAAGCGGTTATCTGCCCCGAACACACGTGTGGCAAAGGAGCAGACGCCACATTATTAGAATTGATGGAAGGTCGTCTTAAAGTGCGTACATTGACCTTCGGGAGCGAAACGAAGCGGCCGAGACGTTTAAAAAAAAAAAAAAAAAAAAAAGTCGATGACCTGTAATTCTGATCGTATCGAAAACAACATGTGAGCGGCTGTTTGTTTTTAATTATTAACAATGACAAACAAGTGCACGAGTAAAAACGCGAGTGGAAACCCAACCCGGAGAGTCATCGATTTCTGCCGCAGCGGGAGGAGATTCGGACGGCGGTTTAGAAAAAGCTGTGCTGATTAAATCTGGAGGCATCCTCACTTTTTTGTTGTTGTTGCTCGTAGCAGCATGTTAGGCGTCATAAATGCTTAATCCACTGCCTCCGTCCAGTGTTGTAAGAGGGGAAACGATTCATTAGTGGCGCCGAGCATCGCGTTCCTCCAAGTTTGAGGATGTCTCTTTCCGTTTTTAACGAGGAGCTCCTTTTAATGTGCGGACAATGTCCTTTATTTATTTATTTTTTTAAACTTGATATGGATTCAAAACTTATTACACCTTTATGAACCGTATTCAGTGTTTTGCTCTGGTCAGACAGCCCTAGGGAGGGTGGGGTTGGGATGGTGGGGGGTGGGAGGGGGTTAGCAGCTGTTCACACGAGGCCTAAATGTAGATAAGTAGAAAGACAAAAATATCATACTTGGCAACTTTTTTTTTTTTTTTTTTTGCATACAAAAGTATGTGAAGCGCTAGAACTAGCAGTTAATTTAAAAAGGTGAAATTAAAAGTGTTTTTCGTCAATGGGGTGATAATTAGGTACGAGTGAGTGAGCTTTAAGGCACCACTGTAAAACCGTACTTTGCGAAACGCGTCTCGGGGATGGGCATTTAAAAAAACAACAACAACACACAATGCATGAAATGCCGATCTAAAATTAGGTCATTCAAAACCGCACGGACGGATCCCTCTTCAAAAAAAAAAAAAAAAACAACTGTTGAAGAATAAAAGAGTGAAGAGTTAACATTTCCAGTGCTGAGGCCGAATATGAACATCAGGGACGACAGGCGCGACGCGGTTTGAAGAAAAGCGGTCGACCGTCTGGGAAACCAAATTTTGTATTTTTTATTTTACCTGCCCGGTTGGACATAACCTGCAGACATCGATCTCTGAACAGACAAAGCAGGTTTGTCTAAATGAGGATTCACAGAAGAGCGCCTCACATTTCCCAGCGGACGCACCCGAGTTAGAGCTGCGAAAACCTGGAGAGGTTTCAGTCAGGGACGAAAGAAAAAAAAAAAAGAAAAAAACATCGACACGCCAGAAAAGTGGAGACTTTTTTTTCCCCCCTCATCATAATCAGTCCCTGACGTGACGCTTAACGTGACAAATGTTGCGGGGCAGTAGATTATATCAAGAGATCGTCTTTAGATCCTCTCTGAAGGAAGATGTATCACTCTGTAAGGATGCTTCGCCCGTTTGATTGCAGTTGATATCTGTAGTTTGTAGCTATGATAATCACAGTTTAAGTGGAGGTGATTAAGCATATTAGTCAAATATTATATATATATTTTTTTAGATGAATTAAGTTATATGCATTTAAAAAAAAAAAGGGCCCCGGCAAAGCAGAAACTTGCCAATTAAAAGCTGACCGGCCAGTGACACGGGGATCAGACGCGTCGCTTAAATCTGTCGATTTTTAAAAAAAACTTTTTTTTTTTAAGCGAACGTATCCAACAATTCGGTGAAATATTTGTTTCCGTCTTCCCATATCTAGTTGCTCACCGGTCGGGAGTTACCGTCGTTAAAAATGAGGCCCTGCTGACGTCACGGCGTACCGGCAAACCGGGTCATTTGCATTTAACCGACAGCTTTTCTCACTGTTTAATGTGGACGGGTGTCTGTTGAAGTTCGACAGGAGCAAAATGCAAATGACGGAAAGCGACGCACGAGCTCCAGACGACAGACGGCACGAACAGCTGGAGACGACAGAGGACCGGCAAACGGCGATGACAAAAGACAACCAGCCCCGGTTTAAACAAGTAGGTGCTGTGAGGACAGCGGGGGGAAAAAGGCAAACGCCACAGAAAAGCACAGACTTGGGCCGTAAAAATGTGTAACGGGGAGGGAATTTGTGCCAAACAAAATTAAATAAATGAAAAAATGCTACGAAAATCACAAGGACACAAACACATTCATCAGATTAGCTATTGATTCGTTTGTGGGACGCAAGATGAGCAGACAAATTATCATGACACTTGCAGAGTGTAAAAAAAAAAAAAAAAAAAAAAAAAAAGCTTTCTGGACAGCCAACTCTACTCCCTCTGTAGGCCGGATCAAATATAGATAAATTCATTTCTAAAACTTTAAATCAAATTTTTCCCACAATTACCATCAGATTTGTACGTATTCTGTAGAAAATTGTAATCCTCTCGAGACAACTATTTACTTAAAATACATGAATATAGCCCTTTATGGACTACTTGACCAACTCTATAATTCAGCCAGCTGACTAACAGATGCACCCCCCACCCCTTTTTTTTTTTGTTCTTTAATGTTATTTCGTTTAATTATTTTAGGTTTTTTTGAATTTTGTCTTGTGTTATATCTTGTAATTTATGTCTTTAGTGGCAGCAAGCGCCAACCAGCAGAGACGTCGCCCGTTGGTTTGTGAACGTCCGACACGGAAACCACGATAACGCGGCTTTTTGAGACCTATTTTTGAATTGACAACGGGATTATTTTCAAACGGGCTGCTGGAAAACGAATAAGAAGGAGCGACTTTAGCTCACAACACCGAGATAAGTCGTGGAGAAATTTTACTGACTTCGAATCTAATGAGAGAAGTTGAATGGGAGTCTACGGACGCTTTTTTTTTTGGAGCTGACCCTCTAGTGGCAATCGGTGGTATCGCAGCTTAAGCCACTTCTGCATCGGCCTCAATTTTTCAGACCCGGAAGCCACGTCCACTTTTATATACAGTCTGTGAGTGGCACGACACACAGATGAATGTGTTGTTTGTCCCAGCCACTTGAGAAGTGTGTTTGTAAAAATGGATTTAAAAAAAAAAAAAAAATAAATTTGTGTGCAAAGATTCGATAAGAAATTACATTAAAATATCAAATGCAAAACATTCAGAAATGTCTGAGAAACTTCAAACGTGCTCATAATCTCAAAAGAAACACTTCGTTGTTTTGTTTTTTTATCCACATGGGCTCCCAGTGATGACAGATGTTGTCTTTTGAGACGGTTTTTCTTCCTCAAGGAGAAACTTACCTTTTAAACCTGACCCCTTCAATAAGTACAACACTGCTGCAGCTGATAGAAACTCGCCGTCTAACACAAGGACACTTCAGCACAGGAGCTGTTTTGTTTCGTCCGTCAGACGGGAAAAGCTTTGTCCTTTTTCACTCGTCCCTCTCAGACGAGAGCTTTCCTCGGGTGCTTCGGCGAAAGCACTTATTTTCCCGTCGTCAAATTAGCACAAACAACAACAACATGTCGGCGCTCTCGTGACAACCTAATTTGTACCTAGTTATGTTAATACAAACAGGGTTCGTGGGTGAGCTCTGGTAGGACAAAAAAAAAAAAAAAAAAATTTTTTTTTTTAAATTCGTGACAGCAAATGGGCTTTCTGATACCGCAGCATCGCGTCGTGGTCGGCCGGGGCTGCGTCTCACCAGCTGGCTCGCACCGCTTCAACACAAACGGCTCTTCGGAGGCGCACAATGTCGCCCGCACTCGTTTGGGTAGACGCCTCTCGTTACGAGGCGGCGTTAGATGGATGTCAAAAGTACAGTGAAAAGCTCTCGATGCGAGGAGGTAGGAGCCACCGACAGGCTGCTCCTAATTAAGATGAAGAAGGCAGGTGGCTGCTGTCGTTAAAATCTGCACGCAGCCCAACAAATTTTATGTAACGAGGGAACGCGGCAGATATATATATATATATGTATATATACATACATACACGCCGAACCCTCATTAGAGTAGAAACACAACGACAAACACTAAAACAGGAGGTTGGAGTCGCTTGTTCCACTGAAAATGCAAAATGCCCCTCAGATACTCTGCTGTAGATATACGGAGACGTTTAGTTAAAGGGACGTTCAAAAAAACACCGAGCATACGCACATATTCCTCTGAAAAATATTGAACATTGTGTCGATCGGGTGAAAACACGCACACACACAATATCGGGCACGTTTTGAAAAAAAAAAAAAAAAAATTGCGTCTGTCGAGAAGGAGAAACCGCACGAACTTGGAGGAAGGGGTTTCATAGGTGCAGACCGAAAGAGCTGGAAACGGACAAATGCAAAGGTATCCGTGGTAACAGCTGGACGCAAACACAAAGAGGATATGTTGTATCACAGGACACAATAAATACAATTTACCAAGTTGTTTGAACCAAACGAGTTTCCTTTGGAACATTTCGACTTTATTCATGAAATCGAACTAACTTTAACTCTAAATTGTGACTTTAGTCACAAAATTTTGAATTTATTCTCGAAACATTTCCTTTTTTTTTTTTTTAAGCAAAATTTAAAAAAAAAAAAAATCTCTTTTTTGTGGCCCTAAACAAACGCCAACGTACGCTGACGTGCAACCAAATTAAAACATCAACGTATTCTGTTGTCAGTATTAAGATTATTATTTACAACAGTGCATCACATCACTCAACTAATTGTCTCATTCATTTATATTCAGCAGAACTAAAATAAAAGTAAGCAGCAGAGAAAGACACGTGAGGCTCGAGTAGCCATCAACACCATTAATAATATATACTATGATAATACGATTATAAAACTAATGTAAACTTCACTTTATATCAACAGTCTAGAAACAAACGCATCACACTGACAGGCAGTCATACTAAACTGAGCTGAACAACACACTTTGGCCGAGCCGTTCATTTAGAGAGCTCATTAATGGGTCTTGATAGTCGGAAACGATAATCCTCCTGCGAATTGTCGGGGAGTCGCGTTTGGTTTCAAAAAGCCAAAAAGTAAATTGCGCACACTGTCATATTCATCAGGAATCAACACGCACACTGAAGCTTCCTCCTGTTGTTCTCCGCGATCGAGGATCGAGTTGAAAACTCACCAAAGCATCACTGAACGCCACCGCGAAGGTTTCTCAGCAGGACACGCGTGCACGCACAATTCTTCTAATCCAACTTTCTGCAAGAACGCAACTTTTTAGGAAACAAATCCTCTCATAGATTTAAGAATAAACACTAAAGTCTTAAAAATACAAATAAATGATAATAAAGCCACTATTGGCTATTCAGCTACTGGACTGTGATCGACTTTTGGTACTAGGCACTTTTCTGGATTGAATTTGAATTTTACCGCTGCAGGTAGTATATCCACTCGTCACTGCACTTTTAAACAGCGTCGTTTCTATGGCAACACCACACTAAACTGCCTTTACGTCACCCAGCGAGCTGAGACCGTCCATCGGCTACCCAGCACCTCCTCTGTTGACCACACGGGGCAGCAGCGGCTCAGGCCGCGGAGCAGGTTGCCCACTAATCATAAAAGGTTGGGGCTTCGATCCCCAGTTCTTCTCGCCCACACGTCGAAGCGTCCTTGAGCAAGACCTTTTACTTTTAGCTCAACTTCCTTTGAAGCTCGATGGGATGACACCAAAAATAGCAGCGGGTACTAGCCACAACTTTTGTCCAAAGTTTCGTTGGTCGGAAAAAAAGGCTTTATGAGACTTTGATTTGTGTTTGTTGAGAAAATGAGCTGAAGCAGCACTTTTAATTGAACTATTTTGAGGATGGGACTGAGATCGAGTCAGATGTTGTTCCTCTGGCCGACTCTACATCTAAAAGTGTTATTTCACAGTAGTGAAGCGAAGACAAATGTAACGCTCGCATCTTTCCACGTGTCCGTGCCCCCTCTCTCTCAACCCCCCCCCACCACCACCACCATCACCACTCGCCAACAGCCCAGACGCCCTCCATACTGTAAGCAGTCCGGTCCTCACCACCCACTCTACATAAACAAGGTCTGACTTGAATGATGTCATCCCCTTCCTGGTCGGGGGAATGAATGTGGAAACTGTGGAGCTGAACCGGCTGAATTCATTTGCCTGACAAACTAACTTCCGTGTTGTTCCTTTTGCATGAGAAAGTTCGAGTGAACCACGTTGTGTCCGTTGTGTTTGGTTTAGCCGGCACAACGATAGGGAACATAAAGGAGGCTTGTGTGGGAGAAGAAGGCGGGTGAGTGAGCGAGCGAGGAGGAGGAGGAGGTGGTGTTCAACAAAAGGAATGAAAGAGATTAGGGCAACTGTGCACAAAATTACAATTTGGGAAACTTTCAATAAATCCAATTACAAAAGGTGTTTTTTTTTTATTATTTGGGGGAGGGGGAGGTGGGGTTTTTTTTTTGGGGGGGGGGGTTCTCCAGAGAAACTCATTAAGACCATCAAGAAAATATTCAAAGAGCATAAATTAAACGTCAGCATTTCCTGCTGTCTCATTTTCACAGAGATTCATAATCACAGAGGAACACATTGACACCAAATTGGTGAACATGAAAGTCAAATGTTGTGGCTTTATTCTAAAGAGTTGCTCGACAGCTAAATAAATAAAACATTACAGGAGGGGAAAATCTGTTTTCAAAACATGCTGAATGTACGTTTTTTTTGTTGTTGTTGTTGTTTTTTTAATGGTGAAATTAACAGTGTAAAAGCTGTTTTATTGGTTTAATTCATCAGCCGGAGTGCATCCTAATTACGATGGATCGCAAGGAGTTTGTGATTCCAAACACTCGCAGCAGTTCGAGCTGAATTTAAAAGAGGCTCCCCCCCCCCCTTTTTTTTTTTTAAAACATGTTTATCAATTACTCCGTACGTGGCCCCGATCAGAGTAAGCAAAAAAAAAAAAAAAAAAAAAAAGATAAATCAAGTCCAATTCATGCTTCATTACGGCAGCTGCCGCAGAGTTTGAAGAAATCACCACTGAAGTAAAACAACGAATGGATGAAACACGCTGCTGGATGAAATACAAGCAAATCTATTTTTACACTTTCATTTACATGTGGCGTTACGGCAGCAACATTTCTGACAAAGTACATCGTTTATCAGGGGTGTCGTCCTGACCTCGGCTCACGTCTCAAAATCCCGATTTCTGACAGAAAGGACTAAAAGCCTCGCCGGGCTCTCGATTATCATAAAAAGTCAATAAAGAGCACGAGGAAAGCCTCTTTCTTAAAACACGCGACGAAGACGTCACGTTTTCCTCCCGCCGGCGGCGAAAAACGCAAATGAAATGTGGAAAGAACCGATTTGCCCGTTTGGAAAACTGTTTTGGACGCAAACCCGTGTGAGCTATTATTTAACGAGAGGGAACAAAGTAATGAGGAGCCACAAAAAGTGTTGCTGTGGAAAAAAAAAAAAAAAAAAAAATAAAAAGAACAAACGACAACAACAAAACAACAACTCTCCTTCTCGGGACGCTGCCGACAGATTCTCTCGCATGCAGGACACACAGTGTGTTAACACGGGGGAGGGGAGGGGGTCTCAAAGTCTTAACTGTGCTCAGGTAATAAAATAAAAAGAGCACACACACACACACACACACACACCGCAGAAGCAGCTCCACGCACACGTACTCGGCTGCGTTTCCTCTCCTACCTGTAGCCCTCGTCTCCGCAGGATACTGGACTCGTCCATCGTCCGGAGACCCCGACCGATCACGCCAGCCTCACCGGTGCACAGCCATGCTGCACTGCCTCGCTCCAGCCTCCCGCTAACCCTTCCCTTTTCCCCTTTTTCCCTCTCCTCCTCTCCCTCCCTCCCTCCCTCCCTCCGGCTAAATCTGATCTTAGCAGCTGCTAAACACTTCCATCGGAACTTATCTGATTGGAGGGGGGCCGGTCAGCTGACGCCTCTCCCTCTTGTTTCCTCTCCTCTGTAACTTCAGGAGGAGAGAGAGAGAGAAAGAGAGAGAGAGACGACGGAGCAGAGAGAGGGAGAGAGAGAGACAGAGATATAGGCAGGTCTAATTCAGCGTAGCAACGGGTGGAGGGGTGAACGGGAGGTGCGGAGCAGGGGGACGAGAGGGGAGCACTCCCCCGCCCCGAGACTCATTCCTCACCCGCGCTCCGAGATGACCATGAAAATGAGAGGATATCCTTCCCCAGGCATTGTTTCTGCTCCGACCTCCGCGGCATCCCGTCTGCGGCAGGAGGAAGCTCGCCCATGACGACTACCGAACACACACACACACACACACACACACACACACCTGAGTGGGTTTAGGTGAGTGACAGAAACGTGATGGCTGGGCTGGGATTATAAAAGTAAAAAAATTAAAATTTAAAAAAAAAAAGCGAAACGGAGAATTGCATGTGGAAAAAAAATTTAACAGCCGGGCTCGGTGTGTAAAGCATTCCTCCGGAAGAGCTCTCAAACCTGCTGGGAAAACACCACGGGACAAAAAACAAAACAAAACAAAAAAACCACTTCCTTCTTTCCCCGAAACGAACCCCGCGACCGAATCGCTATGCCGGTGACACAACCTGTTACATCTACATCTGCATATGTCCGTCCGGCTGTCACAGTACCTGCGCCGCGACACAGCTCCACAGTAAAAAAAACAAAAACAAACAAAACAAAAAAATAACATGAGTTTGGGAGGCAGCGAGATCTTCACACTTACTAAACTCCCATGTCCCCACACCATCCCGGTTTATTTGTAAAAAAACAATAAGTTGTTTCCGTGCTGCCAGTCATTTTGCATTCTTTAACCCCCCCACCCACCCACCTCTCTCTCTCTCTCTCTCCCCTCCCCCCCCCCTCCTCTTCTTCTCTCACTCATTTCCATTCACTCTGGTAGCGCTCTGTGAATATTAAGTGGACACCCCCCCCCCCCACCCACCCACCCGCCCCTTTCCATTCTCCTCATCTCCAGCCATGCTCAAATGATTTCTCTCGGAGAGTGCCGGCCCCCCCGAATGACAGCCGATGCGACGGCTCGGGGATCGTCGGGACAGGTGAGCACTTGCGACAACTTTTTTTTTTTTTTCTCTCTCTCTCTCATTTTGAAACCCCCGAGCGCCGCCGTGCTGATAAGACAGCCGAGAGGAGAGAAAAGCTCAGGTCGGTGTGCTCGGGTAATCAGCCCGTTTTTTTGTTTTTTTTTATCTATTTATTTTTTTCTAAATAAACCCCCTTAAAACCTGAGAGGACGAGGATTACGGCAGTCAACTTTTTTTTCAACTCGAACAATGCCCCTCCAGATTACCTGCGGGAATAAAAAAAAAAAAGAATCCTGTTATGTTCGACTGACTGGTCTCGAGTCGCTGCTCCGTCCGCGGCTGCTCAGAGGAGCAATTAAGAAAAAACTCCGACGTCGGGCGAAGGTGAAGATGAAGAGCCGCAGGAACACGAATGAGGGGAGTGGGGGGGGGGGGGGGGCGCGTTTGTTTTACTCAACACACAGAGTCCCCGTTTCTCCGTTGTACACGGTGGCTGTAACACGCACCAAAGTCACTGCACTCGTGTTAACACAATTAGTCGATAAATCGATTAGCCGCCAGGGAACTTATTTGGAAAGTCCGTTGATAATCAATGAATTTAAGGCATTCTATAAAAAAAATAAAAAATAAAAATACTGGAGCCCGAGCGGTGTATATGTTGGCCAATATGTGCCAATACAAAAACTCTTTTTAAACCACACATATTGCAGACATAGACGCCGGAGGTTCATTAGAAATTCTCCATTTTTTGTTTTGTAGTGATTTATAATTATTACATTCCCGATGAAGATTACGGTTTCCGTGCACCGACGTCAGCGTGGACAATAAACTGTAAAATATCCAGCCTCCATGACAAGAGAATGTTTGTTTTGAGGGATCGTTGCAAAAAAAACAAAAAAAAAAAACAACGTGTTTATATAAACTGCATATAAAAGTACATGTAAGCATATCGAGCCCCGGTAAAGGGCGTAATACACCTTCCCGTCCACTAGAGGGCACCGCATCTTTGACATGCCTGGCATCGTCTAGATAGGTGATAAGAACAGGTAAATAAACAGAAGCAGGTCACTTGATTGAGGTCATGTGCCAAAAACCCGTTGATGAAGGGAATGAGGCGCAAAGTTTCTAAATGTTTTTGTTTTCCTAAAGATGCGACACATCGACACGACTTGCAAAGCAAAGACGCCACATTGATACGCTTCCCTCTAGTGGACGTGCGGTTGTATTACACGATTTGCCGAGATAACGGGTTTTGTATATCGGTAGAAGTACTGATATTGGAATTATTTTACTTAACCGTCCAATATTGGTATTGGTCCCAAAAATCCAACACTTAATGGTTCAAGCTTCTCAATTTAATAATAATAATTTTTTTTTTTTAATTAATAATTTATGGACATTTCAAAGATAAAATATTCAGGGCTGCAACTAATGATTATTTCTACTATCAATTAAATCGGCTGATTATTTTCTCGATTCATAAATGAATCACTTTGTCTATAAAATGTAAATCAATAGTGAAAGAAGCCTGAAATGATCTCCCACAGCCCAAGGTGATATATTCAGATTGGTTTTTTTTTAATTTATTCGAGTCCAAGTCCAGGAACACAAAGACGTTCGGTTTCCCATCTGATCTAACAAAGAGAAGCATCAAAATCCTCCATTTTGAGAAGCTAGCACGAGAAAAATGTATACAAATACTAAAATGATCCATTAATTACTAATATAGTAGCCGTTTCGTTTCTGTCAATCAACTAAACCTTTGGCTCATCACTTCAGCACTAGAGAAGCTATTTGATATGAATGATCGCAATTATTTAGTTATTTGTCCTGTTATTTTGAACATGAATAGATCAAAAATAATCGAGAACAAAAAAAAAAATCAGACAAAGCGAAGCTGTTTCGAGGTGGGTTTCGGAGGGGGGGGGGGTCAGCCACGAAAGGCAGGGAGTTTGAGCGGACGGCCTCAGAGCAGGGCCGGAGAAGAGCCTCTGGGAAAAGTCCAGGACTCATTTCCTCCTGGCAGGTGGACAGCAGAGGTTGTTATCACCTTTGGAGAAAGAGGGAAAAAAAAAAAAAAAAAAGGGAGCGCCGGCACTGAAAGCATGCAGAGATCGCTGATTGAGTGACCCGCAAGCCTCGGCTCCGGCCCGAGCTTATCAGACCCGAGAGGTGACCTGCAGATGTGAGGCGGTCAGAGGAGGCACGCGGCCTGTGAAGAGAGCAGCGACGACAAGAAAGAGTCTATTCCCTCAATACAAAGCGATGCAAAAAAAATAAATAAATAAACATCAGTCCAAAAGCCAAAGAAGAGAGAATATCCAGCCATATGATAAAGCCCCGTGGAGCCAAACCCCCTCCCCCCTCCGTGCACGAAGCCGGTCTTAAACCTTGACAACAAGTGCAAAGATGGTAACCAAGAAACAACCGACGGCAGCGACGCATCACTCTGTACAAACCCTCTCCGGCTTTTCAATTTGAAATAAACTGGAGATGCCGTGTAAACATATGCATTTCGTGAGATGAAAACGGATGTCGGGTCGAGTCCACTCGGGTGGGGACGGGGTGGGGGGGGGGATCCAATAGGCTTTCTTCTCCGTTCGTTTTTGTCTCGTTTCAAAAGAAACGCAAAGTCGTGTGACACCGTCGCATTTGAACTTCACAACGGAGGGGGAAAAAAAAGAAGA
Organism: Brachyistius frenatus; assembly: GCF_029030835.1. NCBI lineage: Eukaryota > Metazoa > Chordata > Actinopteri > Embiotocidae > Brachyistius > Brachyistius frenatus. Next base: position 2,217,687 of record NW_027210634.1, on the reverse strand, counting down.
AAAAAAAAATCGCATCTGAAGCCAGAACGGGTGACGGGCGGCCGAACGTCTCAAAGCGCGGCGACTTCATCTAGAGTGACAGTTTCATTTATATCGCGTAAACATGTTTACAGTGACTCACGGCAGGTGATAACAAAAACAGTGGTGAGCTGGTGTTATTTTTCTCCCCTCACGGTTGAAGAATACAAATTTCAATGCGTTCGGCTGCTACCTGAACCCGGTCTCTCTTTGTTTTTGTTGTTTTTTTTTTTTTTATTTCAACAGGACTTGCGGGTAAAATAAAGGTGAAACACAATGAAATAGAAATGTACAATCTCTTCTATAATAATCAGTCCCTCCACAAAATCGCAATTATTGCAAATTTGAGCAAGCTCAGCGATATTTGTGGGGGTTTTATTCTAAAAAATTTTTTAAAAAAATAAAAAAATGTCGTCGACGCTTTCCGAACAAAACTCGCTTCATAAAAGAAAAATATCTGGTAATGTACAGTCGGCTTTACAAGCTCTGTTCGCTCTCCTCTCACCATCAAAACAAGCCAGTAGTGCCCGAAGGGAAAACCGGAACAAAAGGAAGTGACGGCGTTTATGGAAAATGTGGTCTTATTAGTTTTGTACACAGTTTTAGTCATAAGAGACTGCACTTCGTTTTTGTGCATACAGTAGGCCTATGTATTGAACCGATATTATTTAAAAAAAATAATATTTAAAGCATTTGTTTTTTTTTTACAAGGAAAGAAAACAAAATACTATTTAATATTCGCTATTCGGCTCTTAATTCAAAGAGAACAGCTTTTAGGTGCATTACCGCCACATTCTGGCGATTGTGGTGCATTACTACCAGGTGCATTAAAAAAAAAAAACAAGGGAATTAGGACAAGATGATACGCTCATTTCCTTTTGAAAACCATGAAAAAAATAAATTTGGAATTATTACCTACCAAGTGGTGAGGTGAAGAACTACAGAATGAATTATGTTACCGTCAGCTCAGGAAAAAAAAGACATATACGTGAAATACATGCTTCTGCTGATTAAGCAATTACAAACAACGGTAAACAACAGTATACAGTTTACACACAATAATGTGCTGAATATGCAAATGGGTCATATCTTTTTTTTTTAAAGAAAACCACACAACTGGAGCTCCAATCCTATAGTAGCCATGAAGAGACCAGAGAACAAAGACGGGTGCAGCAGGTAAACAGATCAATAAGGTGCATCAGGGTAACTTATTTTTTCACTTCCTCCTTTATGTGTACAGGCGGTCTGATAATAAAGCTTAATAATAGCATTTTTTTATTATTATTATTAGACGTGGCCTTTTAAAAAAAAAATAAGACGGGTTGTTCGGTATTGACAGAAAAATAATCTGCACTTCCTTCCTTTCGCGACAACAAACTCCTCCAACAACAACAACTACGATATCAGCGAAGGACATCACTGACTGACAATTACGGCGGAAAATGAGAGTCCACAAAAGGCCCAACATCAGGATTATGACAGTCTTATCTCCATATCACAACAGAAGTGAAGTATTGATTTTCTGCCAAGGAGCATCACAGTCAAGAGGGATGTGCCACGGCTCGCCAAAGAGCCATGCACACCCAGGGGCATGATGGGAGAGCGTGGAGGATGAAGAGGGGGGAGGGGAGGGAGGTGGTGAAAGGGAGGGGGGGGGGAGTGGCATGGCCAACAGAAGCGAAGGTTAAAACCTGTGCAACCGAGGCGCAAACAAGCAGAAGGAGATAGGAGCGGTAGAAAAATAAATAAAAATACAGAACCACTCCTGTCTGTCTGTCTGTCTGTCTTTAGAGTAAATATCAGAGTATTTAAGAAAAGATAGATCAAAGGGGTGTCTCAGAAATATATTGGATAAATAACAAAACAATAACAGACCTGACAAACTGAAAAAAGAGGTTAGAAATGCTGATATCAACGAGGGTTTATTTTTGCCATGCAAAAAATTCAAATGAACAAAGTAATTGTCTTTTTCATTTTCATTTTACTTTGACTTCAACTTTGTTGCTGCAAATCCAACAAATCGGGACTCTCCCTTTTTTATTTTTATTTTTTATTTTTTTACCTTGGCTTAAAACCAAAATGTGCTGTCGGTGTTTTGGCTTCGCAACTAAATCCACGATGTCAACGTCAACAGATGCTCGTCAAAATGCGGTTGGTGGAATATTTGAAGTCGAGTGCCTCAAGATGAACACCGGGTGGCGCCATTTCGCCACTCGCGTGTCGTTAAACGGCGGACGAAGAAGAGGACGCAACGACGATGAAACAGTGACGGAAATATAACACGAAAGGAAAATGTTTTTGGACGATTATACAAAATGTTGGCAGTCAGCTCAAATGAACTGTGACAGGCCAAACGTCAACATGCTCACGAGGCCGCTTTAACATTCAGCGGGTATCGCACATCGTGTTACAATCTTAGTTTAGGACGTCGGCGTGGTTGTATTTGCCGGTTGAAATAAAAGCGGACACCCTCACGCACGCTTGTTACGCGTTAAGTTTAAGAAAAGCATACGCTCCAATTTTATATGGGTTCCTCTGGGGTTTGAATGTCCAGTTGAATATGTACCAAATTTAATAGTAATTCAAGCAGCATTTGCTGCATTAAAACCGCAAATATCAAGCTGTTGGATGGGAAATTCAAGCCAACTACTCGAAAATCGCTCTGAATTGATTGACTATTTATCGAGTATTTGATATTTCGTTAAAAAAAAAAATCGTGGTTGAGTGGTCAGAAACAAGTTACAAAAAAGTGGACAGATTTTGTTGCTGTTGCTGTTTTGTCATTGAACTTCAAAAACAGCTGACGAAATGAAAAAAATGTTTGACTATCAACATCTTTAAAAAGAAACATTTTCTACAGTGATTTTCTTTTTAACTACAGAACCGTTTTGGTTTCTTCAGTCAAACTGTGAAGCAATATGAAAGGAATTCTCTACAGTAAAGAGCAAAATCTCAAATTAAACATGACATTTTCTTGCAGGCCACAGCGATCCATCTTTTTTAAAATATTGTCACTTTTTTGAAAAAGAAAAAAAGAAGCCTGAGCCTGAACCGACTCCGTGTCGAGAGTTTCCCCGATTTTAAACCGATACCAGCGGTAAACAAATCCAACCGTCAATTACAGCGAATCTCTCCAGACACGAGTGCGTGACTGCCAAATGTGACCGCGGTTAGAAGTGACAACAATGACATGCCGTAACACAATCCGCTCGCTGGCAGACCTCCATTCATTCACTGTCGGCGAGGCCAGCGACCGGCGCGCTCTCCCAGTCATATAAACCGTCATTATGACAAATGCCTCGCCGCCTGAGGGAGTGACAGGCGTCGCCTTCGCTCCTTTTAAGTGCCCCCCCCCCTACATCCCCCCGTTTACGAGTTTTCGTCTCGACACCGCGTCGTGGGACAAAATTAACCCCCCAAAACATTTTTTTGTTGTTGTTGTTGTTTTTTTTACTGTAAAATTTGAACAAATTAAAACTAAAAAGGAAAGGATAATAAATCTGAGGTTGTCCCCCGTGCTTCTCTCCCAAGGTCAACCGGTCCACCGTCTCTTCCCGAGCTCATTGTGGAGGCAGGATAATACAGTGGCTGCAGATGAACACCACCCCCTCCCCTCCTCCCCACCACCTCACCGATCCCCTCCCCTCCCCTCCCCCCCTGGAGGTGTCAGCGCAGCCGACTCCGAAAGATACCATTAAGATGTAGCCAACACATCAGACGTTCGGCCCGAGTCCACAGGAAGGAGACGGTATCCGAGCGGCGGGTCAACAGCGTTTAATTTTTCGTGTTGGCCGAGTCGCCGGCCAACACGCGGACAGCGGGGACAGAATAGGCAGATGATAACGTTAGACAGATGATATCGGGACACGTGTGGTATACATATGACATACAAAAAAAAAAAAAGACTGTGAGGGTGTAAACAGGTACACCTTTAGAAAACTAAAATTCTTCTCCGGGTTAGAAAAAGGTTTTCTGGTTTCACGCAGTATTCAAAAACACTAAATTTAAACTTGTTTTTTGTTTTTTAAGGTTTGAAAGGATTCATTCGATTTCTATTTAATTCCATGATCGTGGTCAAAATTCAGACACAAAGTGACAGAATCGGCTTCAATTCTATTTTGGCGAGAGACGGCAGCGACACGATCGCGATCATAAAAGATTCACAGTGTTTTCTCTCGGTGTAATGTCCCTTTGAAACCCGCGACGGAGTTATAAGAGGACAAAAGGCGAAGCGGTCACACTTCGTAGCAGGTTCGCGCGAAATATTTTGGAAGTGCTCACCGGTTTCAAAAACGTTCCTCTGCTCCCACGCCGACGGACGGACTGCTTGCGAGCGGCTGAGTTTCTGCGCTTTATTGGCAAACAGAGGCCGCGGTGGAAAACGGTTTGCGGTGGACGTTCGCCGTTCGGACACAAAGGGTCGGCGAACGAACAACGTGCGGCTGGAGACCGTTTAACCTCTCTGCTGCTAAATTATCCTCATCTCGTGAGCGCCAGCGTTTCCTTCAGAGAATCACAACGTGTTCGCACTGGTTTTTTTTTTTTTTGGGCAAAGTCGGCGACGTTAAAAGACTCCCCGAGGTCATCAAAGATGCAAGAACTGAAATTGAGTCGACAAAACCTGAGCTGGGGGACGTGTCCGCTGGAGGACAATTATGTCTCAGGAAGTCGTGTGTTCCTTCACACCGCAGAGGGACGTGGGGGGGGGGAGACTAAAAACCACGGGGGTTAATTAGTGGCTTTTACAAGCACAGGGGTCCATGCACTTAAATTCAAAGCACTAAAAATGCACCAGCGCCCCCAAGTGGAGGGAATGAGCGCAGATACTTGACTTGTACTCAGTCAATTTTACACATTAGAGCAGGAGAATATTTACAACTGCAATGCTTTGTGGGTATTTTTTTTTTTTTTTTTTTAACATTTTGCATGTCGAGAACGGTCGACAGAAGGACACACTGTACTAGCAGCGCTGCGTTATTAGTGTAAACGGGGTCAGCGTGATGTCAGCGGCCATCTGAGAAACACTCTGACCTCCTCCGGTTCAGGTTACAGCAGGTTGTTGTTTTTTTGTTGTTGTTGTTGTTGTTGTTTTTCTCAGATCGCGGAGGGTGTCGGTGTCAGATGGCCAAAACACACACCCCCTCAACAGCGAGGTCTGAAAAGCACCCACTCGACAAACATTTTTTTTTTTTTTTTATTTTATTGCATTAACCTTTTTCTCCGAGTGAGTCATCGCTCGACGGCATCGGATTGACCCCGTCCGCTTTTGATCGCGTCTCTCCCTCCGGAGACGATGGGGTCACGACGGAGGGCCGGCGGGTCTGTCGCTGTAATCTAAAAGAGGGGGACACCGCCGACGGTCGGTTCCATCCTCGCGACTTCAGAACTCTTCAAAATGGGTTTTGTATTTGGAATTTTTCAGGCATTTTGTTTTGTTCTAACCAAATCGGCCTTTCTCAGTACAGTCAATTATCCCTGACGAGTATTGTGTTTTTCCCGGCCCGTCGCGTTTTGTGTCCGTTATAAATAAACACACGTACGGGAGCACTTGTTTTGCCGCCCAGCAGCGGTGACACATAACAGCCATTAACAAACAAACACACACACACACACACACACACACACACACACACACACACACACACACACACACACACACACACACACACACACACACACACACACACACACGGGGTCTTATTCATCAAGCCGGAGGGCAGTCACGACGCACAAAACTAAAACTAAAAACACGTTATTGGCTCACTGTTCACGGGCATCGCGCAACGGGGGTGTTCTCTGCTCCGTACGAGGCGTAATCACCTGAAAATGTCTGAACATAATCACCTTTTCCAAGTGGTTTTATTTACACGTCTGCGGAATTCTGCTTTATGTGGAATATTTCTTAAAAAGCGTTATTAAGACCGTAAACCGACAAAATAAGCACCTGCCTGGAAGCGCTACGAATTGTCTGGACGCTGAACAAAACTCAAAAACCGAAGTGTGGGATTACAAACAAACAAACAAACAAACTGATGTGTTTATATACATACAAATGTGTCCTCTGTTGTGATTTTCGGTCGGTTACGTTTGTAGGTTTTGTACGCGGGCGCAACAGTGATCGTGCACAAACTGATAACTGTAATGAGCAAAACATAAACAGCGGGAGTATAATTCTCAAAATATATCAGTAGGAGACCCTTAAAAAAAAAAAAAAAACTTCCAAATATGACAGCGCTACGCTTTAATTAAAGTGTTTGTTTTACTTGCGTCCCTTTTTAGACGTCTGAGGTCAAATGACACAAAATTTCTCGCCCGAGGCCGACAACACAAACAATCTTAGAGCTTCTCGAAACACGCAGTCACAGTCGGTAGTTGAGATTAAACAGGTTAATTCACCATGTAGCTGTCAAAATCCATTCCTTTCTGTTTTTTTTCTGAAAAAGCGAGTAATTATTTTGCCGACTCTTTGTTACTTGCAGCCTCCAGAAAACGACTGTTGTTTTCAGAAGCTGCTTATTTCACAAAAAAGGGTTGCAAAAATAACATCTTACATCGGTTTGACTGCCGATGGAGTCTTCCTGCTTTCGGATATTGTAGTTTTTATAAGACAAATTATGTTTTAGGAAAATTCCCCCTTTCATGAAACATAACCGGTTCTGTGAAATTCAGCTTTTGTTTAACTCTGTTCACGGGTTGAGGTGAGAACTCGGTCTGAATCCATCAGGGTGTAGTGAGGTAAAAAAAAAAAAAAAAAAAAGAGTTTGGAATTACTCACCAGGCTCGAGGTGAGGGACGGGTCCGACTTCCCGAGGTTAAGGGAGCGCATGCGGACCAGGTTGGAGACCTCAGAGGTCGGCTGCCATGCTGCCTGCATCTGCTGGGGGTTGGTGGGCAGCAGGAGGTACTTCCCTGCAGAACAACAGGAAGAGATCGGTTCAAATGAAACACTGACAAAAAAAAAACAACCGCTGATCAGTCTCACTAGCGGTTTTTAATATTTATTAGAGTTATGGTAAAAAAATACATTGGTTGGTTTGTGATGCTTTATATAAGTGTTCCTGATTCCCTCTGAAACTTTTCAGATGACTTCATTAAAAAAAAGAAAATTCACTGTAAAATACAAAAGATAAAAACATAAAAACAAACTGGTGAAGCATAATATTTTTTCCATATCTTTCCTCTCATTAATCACGTCACAATTCTTCAGATTCATCTTGAGGCCCTCGGAGGGTCCCCGACCCCAAAGTTGGGAACCACAGGACTGAAATCCTGAATAGTGGAAACCAGCTCCAACTAAACCAGCTGATTCAGCAGCTTTCACAATAATATGTCAGTCTGTGAGGCCATTTTTCCACATAATAAATACTTCTGATGCTTGGAGTATCAACTGAGTACTGCTAAATCCTTCAAACTTTTGCTTCTTTTACCCCTCTTCTGGCTTCGATTAAAAACTCTAAAAACTCATCTCTGTTCACCAAAATTTCATATGTTGATATCACCCCCCCCCCCTCAAAAAAAAAAAATCCCTTCGTGCCTTAAAGTGTCTTCTTCAGGTTAAAAACTAGATTTATGTCGATAGATGTAGTCAAGTTTTTTGTTTTTTTTACCGGTACTTTTACACAAGTAAAGGACGTTTTAATAAAACTTTGCCGTACAACTGTAAATCCAAACTACAGTGTGTCATCAGAAACACGATCACCAGCGCAGGTCCAATGACAAACCAGCAAGAGAAGAAAATCCGGGCTGTCCGCTCTCGTTAGTCGCGTTAAGCTGCAGCTTCTGACCCTGCATCAGCCAGGCAGGGTGTCAAAGGGTTAAAACAGGGTTAAAATAAGAGGGGGGGTGGGGGGGGAGAAAGCCCATTAAGAGATCACTGACAATCCTGACATTACATAACCACAGCGACAACACGCTGCCTTACAGGTGAGTGGATGCGCATGCGGACAGGAGGTCTACATATGTAAGAATATTATTTAGAGAACAGATAAACAAGCTGTACTTTTCATCTACCACATCTGACAGCTAGGTGGCACTGAGCGTCTCTTCTACCAATTTTTTTTTTTTTCCAATCTGGAAATTTATCATAAAACCTCAGCACAACGAAAGGGCAAAACGAAAGATTAGATCCGAAACCAACCTCGGCATCTAAATTAGCAGATTTGTTGGCTCCCCGTAAACTGAAAAATCACTTATTGATGTGGTGTCATCTTGTGTAAATTTCTGTTTCCTGAGCGAAGTAAGCACTTCGGGAGAAATAAGAGGACGAACAATTCAGTCAGAGAGAAGGAAGGAAAGATAAGAAAGCTGCGCTCCAAACAGAGAGATGATATCTAAAGTTCATTTGGCCTGAAGCAGGTAAATCTCTTCTTTTTTTTTTTATCAGATGAGCCAAGCTTTGATAAACTGGAAGGTTGTATACTGTATATCCGACGTTCAGATTTACAGATAATGTTGCTGCTTCAGAGGCATTTAAATCTAATATAAGTACCTTTTTTTTTTTTTTTCCGAAAGAATGACAGTGATGTAAAATACAAAGTATGCAGGATTTAAAAAGGACCCTAACAATGTTTTTTTTTTTTTTTTTTTTTTTAACCATGATGTAAACAGCAATTTGGGGATAAGTTCCCGTCCCACCAGTGTAATTTTAACTCGGAGAGTGTTTAAAACGTCGCCACAACTATCAACGTGTTTTTCAAGTTTTGTTGCGTTTAGAGCTCCAACAGTTGGTCGATTAGTCGCTCAACAGAAATATAAACATCTATAAACGTCGCATATTCTAAATCTATGAATAATGTTTTTTTGTCATTTGATGAAGTGAAAATGACAGATTCACCCAGAGCGAAAAGACGCGTTAAATTCTTTAGTTTTCTTCTGAACTTATGTATTAAAAACACAATTGAGTGGTCACACAATGTAGCTATTTAGTTAATGCGTCTAAAACCATGTGCTTAACGCCTGTCATCAGACAAATATTAATTGCATTAAAGCTTGTATTACAAGTACTTTTATGAATGTGTAATTGAATCAAATCATATTTATTAAAAGAATGATCAAATGGACACCCATTTTAAATCTAACTAATCAAATTAGATAAAGGAAGCATTTTAATGCCATTTACTACAAAATTTGTCCAATTTGTTTTACTGTTTTTTTTTTTTTTTTTTAAATCAGTGCATTTTGTATTCGAATTTTTTATGTAATTTCCTGACGTCTCCCATGCGAGAATCAATCTGCAGACTTGAAACTTGCCATAAATAATCTCCACAGTCGAAACAAGAGTCATGTGTGCTCTAATTGTTGTTAGACAATAAATATATTGACCCTCACACTCCTGCTATCAACTGGTTTCCACGCCTCTTTTTATGAAAAGTAATAAATAGCCCCGTTAGGTCGTGTCTTCTTTCTCGGTCTTCCTCAGCTACGTTATAAGAAAAATGGAATGACATTTTCTGAAAAATCACCTAACCCTCCGTTTTGTTTTCTTCCGCAGTGCAGGCCGGGTACGAATAGCGGCTTTGGACCTCATTAAGGCAATAATAAATAACACTATCTTCACATTACTGCCTGCCTTGCTCCACTTATCTCCCCAGTTGTACCTTGATCGCTGCAGGGGAAAAAAAAAACAACACACGAGAGAATCGAAGGGAGACCAAACAGGGCGAGGAGGGAAAACTAATGTCCTTCCTTCCTTCCTTACCGGCAAATGTTTTCCTCACTGAAGCCCATCACATCCCAGCAGAGAGGAAATCTCTCGTCACACACAAGTCAACACTCGCAGAACAAGTGTGTGTGTGTGTGTGTGTGTGTGTGTGTGTGTGTGTGTGTGTGTGTGTGTGTGTGTGTGTGTGTGTGTGTGTGTGTGGGTGTGTGTGGGTGGGTGTGGCGGCGGTGGGGGGGGGCAGGAGAAACGGGTGAGTAGAGGTGTTGAGCAGGATTTTTTTTTTTTTTTTTTTTTTTTTTACATTTAGCGCAGGTATTCGCAAGGTCAGCTCCCAACCTTGAGCAGATGTTGTTTCAAGTCTCTCGCATGAATCATGATGTGAAAGAGAAATTAAAAAAATTCCTGCACACGCCATTGCTGTTCAGTTCAGCTGGGCATATTGTATTTTAAATGCATCTCAACCAAGGTAATCTATGTTCATTCATCCTGGCAGACTCATTAAAGGGGTAAACAAAGCCTTTTAAGGCATTTCATACTTTGGAGTTCTCACAAAAATTAAAACCGCGGCTCATTTCTCAGGGGACTGAAAACACTGGCGCTCTCGTCTTAAGTTCAGTGAAAGCTGACAGATGTTTATATACCAACAGATGGACGTGATTGTATTAGTTTTAAAAGCTACAGCAGGATATGAATTTCCTGGAAAGCACGATTTCAAAGGAACAAAGCTTGATGTCGCCATCTTGTTATTTATATATCTGGACGAGCTTGGGAGGAGCCAGAAAGAAATATGACTAGACCTGATTGGAACCCGAGGACACTATGCCCCTCCCACTGTTAGAAACCGAACTGCACCACAGGACTGTCAATCAAACAGACACGCCCCCTAAACTTTTTGAGGCCTAATATATAACTAATGATGGAAATATTTTCAGCTGGACCGCCAGAAAACTAATAAGGAGGAGCGACTTTAGCAAATGGCGCCGTCATGACGTATGGAAAAAAAAACGTATAGGCTTTGTATTTCACGAGTTAAGTTGAATGGAAGTCTATGGAAACAGAGTCTTTTTGGAGCGAACCCCTAGTGGCATTCAGTGGTGTTGCAGTTTATTGCACCTCCTCATTGGCCTCATTTCTCAGACCCAAAAGCCACATCCACTTTTAAATACACTCAGTGCTTGCAGACTAGCTACAATTTTAGCGCTGGGAAGAAAACCTCATCTGAATTTAGAAACAAAAACGTGGTACCAAACCTGGTTTAACAGCACAATCAAATCAGTCAAAGTCGCCTCGATTTAGGTTCATGTTTGTTTACCCGTCTTGTGTTTACGTGGCTCAATTAGGAAAGGGTAATGCATTCATTCAGAGCGGAGCCTGATGAAAACGCAATCTTACATTGACTGTGAAAAGGTCAATGTTTCAATCAGCGAGGGGAAGTTCTTCACATTTACATCCACCGAAGTAAAAAAAATGTAATAAACACGGCCAACAAACACATTTCTGGAACCGTCCAGAGGAAGGAATGTAACCAAGATGGACACTCAGATTATTTTTTTTTGTACTTAACCATTTGTTATATTCTGATATCGGCAGGGCTCCTCTCTTTCCTTATTTATTGTCTGAGACTCATTCTTGCTGGAAACTCGATAACAACTGGATGTAGAGAGAAATTCTTTAAATACTGAATCTGTTCTGGTAGTTTGTATTCCAGGCTGCAGGGTTTTCTAACCTACCAGCTCTCTGCTGACTTGACACATTCCCCATCACAGGAACGTGGTGCAGTTCCTTATGAGAGCACTCACAATGCAGCACACTGACCCTCCCCAGTGATTCAAATTCAAAACTTATGGCGCATTTTAAAACCACATTTCAACCACACGTTACACTTCAGGCATCCACGTAATGGACGGCAGTTAAAAAGAAGGAGACACTTTATGAAAGAACATCGAGGGAACATCGGAAAAACTGCGCGGGTCACGGATCAGGTCACGTCTGTGTTGTTCGTTTAATTTGAAATAGGCTACGAGGAATGCACAGGAAAAAAAATTCCAGGCGCAATTAAAGCTAATAAAACAACCTGGCACCAATAATATACCGAAGCGCCCGCCAGCATTGTTTCGGATTATGGGTTTACATCACATCGGATTGCAGGACTGTATGTCTCGAACGTGGTTTTTAATGAGGCCATTTTTATTACAAAATAACAATGTTGTTGAGGGGTTTTTTTTGTCCGCAGTCATTAGAAAACCTATTCTTGTATTTAAAATTTGACAATGAAGAATGGTCCATATGGCCTTAGCCAGAAATTTAAGATAAGCAGTTAACTTTTTTTCTTTTTTTTTCGCCAAGTACACTAAAATTTTTAATATATTTTTAGAAGATATTTTTACTTATATAAAAATAAAAATATCACAGAAAAATTTGATTATAATCTGGAATCGATACTTTGATATTTAACAGGTTTGATGGGAGTCCACTTAGGCAATATTCGGGTTATGTCTGTGCTGTTTGTAAATGACGATGTCATCATTTAGGCTTCAGCAACTTTCGCGCCAAGCGCGACACAGTCATCGTTGACTTCCTTGAGCAATCCTCTCTGCCGAGAGTTTAAGTAACAGATGGCCACTGTTTACCAAGTGTTTGGTGCCGCTGAAAACAGTCACACATTTGAAGTGAAGTTTTTTTTTTTTTTTTTTTTTTTTTTTTACTTCAAAGTCGTATCCTTGGCGACAATTTCTCCCCCATAAAAATGAAGGTAGCACTGAAAACTGTTCACAGTGGGAACTGCGGATTATCCTGATTATTCCGAGTAACCGAGGCGGCTTCTGGAAATACGGTTTGCAAGTCATTTTTTCAAAGCTCTTAACTCCACAAATGAAATTCCACGAGTTTCATTGAACTGAGAAGGCGGCAAAAGTCCTTGAGATCTCCAAAAGACACAAGAAATAAAAGCAGAAAGATCTCCAAAATATAGTCATGGCGGGTAAACATTAAAGGTAAGAGGAAAAACATGATTGTGATTTGAATGAAATGACACTTGAGACGTATTCCCACGTGTTTTCAAATTGATGGATGGTTTGTGGACATTATTGTGGTAAGGATGAACATAAATTGTTTCTCTCCCCTCTGGGGTCAACCACGTCAAATACATTTTCGAGCTGTGGGAAGTGGTGAAAATAATATGCGAGTTTTAGGAGGGAGAGGAAAATGATTGAGTGATTTGATGAGGGACTTGTATGTTTAGTTACTGCATCTGTTTTCTTAAAGTTTGGTTGCATAGAGTAAGATTAGTAACAGTGTAGATAAATCAGGCTGTACAGAAATATATAAACTGTCCTCCCATGTAGTTTTAAAGAGTTACAATTTATGTGTCAAGAATATGGATCATAATTGTCTAGGAAATTAGAAAAACTTGGATAAACAAGATGAGGTCAAAGCCTAGTATAAATCCGGACTGTATGAAACGCTGGAGCGCTTTTAATTTGAAACCAGGGCTTTTAATTTGAAAAAGATACAGGAAGTGCCGGCATTCGGCCAAACCGTTCAGTCAGTGACAAATATTTGCGTTTATAGTTATTAAAGTTGCAAGTTTCTGCTATCAGTTGTAAATAAAAAGGTCATTCCAGTTGTCTAAAATGGAAAAGAACAAAAAAACAACAACAACAACAACAAAAAAAACATACCTGTGAGGCCGCCCCCGAGACTCCGCCGCCGAACATTTCGTCGATCCTCGCTGAGATGTCGTTTCAATTTGAGGGCGGGACTTAATCCATGAGTGACCTCGGGGTTACTGGACTTCCTGAGGAACATGGCGGGGGGGTAGAGGATGTTGTCCAACTACAGAAAAAGACAAAAAAGAAGGTAAGGTTGCAGAAATTGGTTTAAAAGGCACACTTCTCGAGCTATACTCATACAAGGACGAGATCCACATTAAAAAACAATTGTTTATTTTTGTTTTGTTCAAAATAAAAAATTAAAAAAAAAAAAAAAAAAGCATTAACTTTCGCTTATATCAGTGTGTAATCAGAGATACACAACACGTTCGGTACTTATTAGTCACGTCTCTAATTTTTGGACAATTATTTTCATTATGTAATATCTGCCAAGTATTTTCTTGATTAAGCGCTTCATCCGTGAGGCGTCGGAAACTGTGAAAAATGTGATATTAACAAATGCCTTCTCTTGGTTTATGATAATGTTAAGAGAAAGCAGCAAATGCTCATAATTTATGAAGCTGAAACCATCAAATATTCAGCGATTTTACAAGAATACGTACTTAAGCCAAATAGTTTCTACCCATCAGCTGACTGTTTCAACTCCCCTTTCCCAACTTCCTTCTGTAAATCCAAAACTGATCTCAAATAGTAGCAGCTAACAGGGCAACGGAAAACAGGTTATTGGTTTTTGTTTTTTTTAAATACATGTGTACCAATGATGAATTATCAAGTGAAAATGAGCTTAAAGAGGGCACGCACAGGAGCTGCGAATCATACGGCAGGGCAACTTCTCAGATGTTGTACGAAGGGGGATTCCCAGGATGTAGTCAATGAATCAGTTTATGAAGGACAGTCTATAACGACAGCTTGTTGTTGTTTTTTTCCTGAAACTCTGTCCGACAGATTTAGCAAACCACGCACGAACGCGATGATATTAAATTCATCAGAAGCATCAGAAGACAACACCTCGCACGAAGCTGGGACTGACAAAGCCGAGCGGTGAGGAAGAGGCCCTCCCTGAGAATACAAAAGATACAGACGGCCGAGAGCCGTCTCTGGAAGGAAATGCCCTCTGCCCCTCTGTGGGATGATTCATGATCCCGCTGCTATTAAGGACAACTTTTAGAGCCGGAGCCCTCGTAGGCCGCCGTGACCTCAGCGCGAACGGCGAAATCTGGAAACGGGAGCGATGCAGTAAAAAACAAAAACAAAACAAACAAACAACAGAAACGAGTAGAAACACGCACACAGAGAGAGTGTATTTATGCTGAGTAGGCGCAAATAGTTCAGTACACCATTAAACTGCGTATCCTCTGCCCGAATGTTGATCTTTTCAAATATACGTTACGAACCCATGACGTATCGAAAACGTAAAACACACACCGTGCAAACCGGTAAACGCACGCAAGGGCGCCCGATTGTCTTCACAAAAACCCCGAAGAAGTTCTAATCCCAACTACAGAAATGATCTCGTTGCGTAACAGCGCCGACTCCTTTTTCTTGGACGACAGCGGCCAGTTGGGCTCGATGAAAACAAACAGCACCACCTAACGTCCAGCCAGATATCACCGCCGAGGCACAGATGAGGAGCTCAGATTTTTTTTTTTTACTACACAGATCTTCAGAAAAAGGTGCTTTAACTCCACGTTGCAAAAGCTACGAAATTTTGTTTGAAATATCGCTTGGCGTTATTTTTTGGGGGCGAAATCGAATTAATAACGAGGGTTTGCGTCGTTATCAAAACGACATTTTACACCCTGCGGGTTCGGACGCGTGAACATTTATTACGCAACCGATCGCCACGTACGAACTCGGTTGCGCGACGTATCAATCTAGCAAATCGCCAGTCAGCGAAGAACGAAACTCGCGAGACAAATCGAAGCGGAGTTTGACCTCTCGAACAGCTGGCGTTAAAGTGTTTAAAGCCGAGTACGTTCAGATTAATCGCGCACGACGCGAGGAATGGACGGGTGGTTTGTGTAATTTTAAAGCAAACGGATGAGACGCAAACATTTCCTCTATAAGCAGCTTAGAGTCAAACCGCCAAACAATCAGCGGTAAAACTCCTGCGTCGACCCGGCGGGGGTCCCTCTCTCTTTAAAAAATAAATAAATAAAAAATCACCACACGACTGCTGTGTGTATAAGTTTCGACATCACAAAGGAAGTCGGGCTCATTTTGGAGAAGCGCTCTTATTTCGCAATACGTCTCGGCTTCCGGTGCGTTTCATCATCTCGTTTCCTTCGAGTCTGGTTTTTTTCCTGATCAAAACCAATTGGAATTGGCTTATTGCATAAATGCAACGATGACATAAGGCCAGAGAAGCCGTGTAGAGATTTTTCATTTGTTTTTTTTCTTTGTTTCACAGGCAGATTCAGGCGGATGACTTTCAAACTCATAAAAGGAAGTAAGATAATCTGCGATGTGTCGTGCTATCTGTGCAGCGGGTCAAAGGCTGAAGTTTAGAGGCGTGCAATATATCCAAGTCTGACGTTTGCATTTAACCAGACAAACATAGAGACTATCAATTAATCAATATTAAAAAAATAAAATTAAAAAAAAGACAACAAACAGGACAACCTGAGGAGAAACGTGCTCCCCCACCCCACCCACCCCACCGCTCAAAGGCAAAATTTCATACAATCTGACCGTCGTAAGCCCAACATCCATGTCCACGTTCAGCCTCCCCCCGCACCGTAAGAGCAACCCGTGGAGGGGCTGCCAGATTTAGCCAGAGTTTCATCAGATTTTTTTTTTTTTTTTTTTTTGCCCGAGCGCGGCCAACATCGTCACCGGCCGGTCGCGCCAAACGTGAATCGTCTGGGCAATCGGTTAAACCAGCGTTTCCCGATCCCACGCGTGAACCGAATGCGAGACGGCCGGGCGGCGAGCTGAGGTGTACTGGTCGAAACGTCTCTCCGTCTGAAACATCTGCACTGATTTTGAGGGTGGGTGTCAGCCCTTCAAATGCCTATTCGATTACACAGAAAACACTCACTCTCTCTCTCTGTGTGTGTGTGTGTGTGTGTGTGTGTGTGTGTGTGTGTGTGTGTGTGTGTGTGTGTGTGTGTGTGTGTGTGTGTGCGTGCACAGCAGGCAGCCCGCAGACTGCAGCTTGGGCAGCTGCCAGTGACCTTTCACCCACCATTCCTCTTCACCTGCAGGGGAACCAGATCAAAACCCGACCCCCCCCTCCCCACCCACCCCATCCACCTTCCTCCCCCCTCCCTCAGCCTCACACGCGATGGACAGTACCAACAAGCCTTTATGTTGCCAAAGCAGACGGCAAACAGCCGAAAACAAAGACGACGGGCCGCACGGTACACTGGGAGCGTTCGTGTTTACCGACCGAAGGAAAAAAAAATAAATAAATAAAGAATGGAGGTAATCTTCGTCTTTGTTTCTATGTGAATCTGTAACGCTGATAATGCTGCCGTTGCGGAAACATTTCCCCTTGGTGGATTAATAAAAGTAACTATCTATCGAGACATTTTTTTTTTTCATGCATTCGCTGTCACACTATTTTTTTTTAAAATTTTTTTATTGAGAATGCAAACTGGAATATTTACAAAACTACTTTGACTGTATATAAAATCGCACGATACGATAATCCCCTAGAGAACCATGTTAAACACGGTATACGTTTAGCTTCAAACTACCTCACCTTTCGTAAAAACGTAAAAATAAGGCAGGGTGTGTGTGCAGAGGGTTTGTGGAGCTGGAGAGTGAACAAAAAGAAGCAAAATTGTGGGTCGCACAGCTGAAGAATGAGCTGAAACTTGCTATGAAAGCTCTATAAAGCCGAGGAATGCTGCAGATTCGAGCGCTAATCGTCTCCGGATCTATCTCTAGAAATTACCTCCTTTCACATTGGCCATTTGTTTTTATATTGTCGTTCAACACGTCGATATAAAAACTTTTAATATTCGCTGCTTTCAGATAACTGTAGGCACCCAACGAGCTACGAAATGTTGCAGAGATTCAATAAAAAAATAATAATAATAATCTGGCATGAAAAAGTAAAAGCTTCAAGCGCTGACAAAAATCAATTCAAGTCAGATATTGTGCGAAGAGAAAGTATGAGGGAAGAAAAGAAAAAAAAAAAAAGGAAAAATATAGTGTTTGTCAGGAGTCGCTGTGCCATCGACTGAAAAAAAAAAAAAAAAAAAAGTTTCAGCACACTGTGAATGAGGCTGACAGAGTGGAAAGCAGTGCAAACATTCAGTCGAGCTTGCCCGGTGTCGACCTTTAACCAGCCGAGGCTAAAAAACACAACCAAAAAAAAGGCTTCGGAGGTGGGAAAGACACTCGGCTACAAAAAGAAGACTTTTTTTTTTTTTTTCCTGTACCGGTACATACACAAGCAGACGCAGCTACCCAAACAAAACGGACTAACAAAAGGATGGGGCAGCAGGAAGAGTAGCATATATACCGCACAGACAAAATGCGAGGGAAGAGCGATGGCTGTACGCAGGAACACTGCCCCCCCACCGAGGTCGAGCAATAAATAATTCGACGGTCCGAGCCGGAGGGGGAAAAAAAAAGAGACTCGGACGGATCCGCGTGCTCGTATGTGGTCGATGCAACGGAAACCACGAGAGAACAGCAACCATGTAAACAACATGCTTTTCCTTCTACTTTCTCTAAAGAGTTATTGGGACATTTCACGGTACGCTACACCAACTGGCTGGGTTTCTAGGTTTCTAGGTTTCTCAAGGTCAAGTTGGTCCAGTCGGCAAGTTTGTGGGTCGTCGGACTTCTGAACGGGCAGTTGTCATCACACGGGGTCTGCTAAACCTACTGGTAGGTTCAGTAGGCTGTTATCGACGACACGCAGTACATGAACAGACACACAGGACCGTTGTCATGGTAATAATAATAATAATAATAATACCAATAACAAACGTGGTTCACGTCGTGACACGGTCGCAATTCGGCCGCGTTCAGGAGAAGATCCGACGAGTCCCCCGGCCGATACGGCAGACGTTACGTTAGTCAAAAATCGTCTTTACGTACGCGACTTGGAATGAGTCACCGTTAACTTTTGTTTTCGCGGGCGACGCAAACCGTTTGCTGCTTTTTACACCACGTCAACCAACTCCCTTCTTTCACTGCAGCCGGTAGAGGTCGCAATAAATGTTTCTTATCGGCGCTACTGGAAGCTGCGGCTCGCCCGGTCTCAACACCGGTCAGGTGAAATAAACCGATGATAAAAGCCTCCCGGACGTCCCGGTAATGTCAGCGGGCCCCTATTGGCCCACGTATTTCGGGGGGCAGATTGTGTGACGATCACAGTCGAATCGGCCGTTTCAGTGATGAATTCCACCCCCCCCCCAAAAAAAAACAAAAACAAAACAACAACAGTTGTACAAAAGGCCGAATTGGAAAACACCGTCACGCCGCAGGATATTCTAATTCTCTTTGAAGGCTTTGTGGTGAAGTGTTGTTTGTCGTTTCACCGAGACGGATGAAAGAAGCCTTTTAGGAGTGGGGACAAATTGTTATTGGTGTCCTTCATTTGGTTGCTAAGACACAAAGAGTACACATTTACAGTAAAGCAGGAAGCGTGACCCCGCTGCCCCTCTCCCCCCCCGACCCCTCCCATACATCAAGAGGCATTATGCTGTACCTCTTTCCAGTCATCGCTCTCCCTGCCATTGTTTCTCGATCATATCCTTTTTCTGAAGAGCAACTGGGAATCGCATGAATCACTGGTAATGAAATCAGTTTTCAACCTCCATGCCGTAGTTATAATCACACAAACCTACAGATTTAAGAATAATTTCTATCCTCCTATCAGTCAGGTTTTCATCGAGGAACGTCTTTTTTTGCTGATAAACTCCAAGACGAGACAAAATGCAGCTTTTAGAGCGCAAATCTGTATCTTAAAAGCAGACAATCGTTACATAATCTTATTATATAACCGCGTCGGTATTTTATTTCAATTTTTTTTTTTTTTTTTTATTCCAGTGTGTTGAAACCACATTTCCATATTTCTGACAAAGTAACGAGTCCAACGCCGGGATCGGACTGCACAAAATTCAGCCTCGATTTTTGACAGGATTTAGTCCGTGTCGGCTCGAATACGAGCGTCGGGATCTGCAAACGGCCTCGCGGTGCGCGGCATGATCGAAGAACCAACGATGGACCGCAACACTCCGACGAAAACTCCGGTAGGTGAGAATTTTTTGTCGTTCTTATGCGCCCAGTGTGCCCAGCTGGCCTAAAATCGGACGGCAGGTAGGAAAAGGCTGCCGCTTAGCCATTTAGCTAGACATGCTAGACATTTGCCACGTTTCCTTTTGGAAAAGGCTCAATAAAAAGACACAACCGTCTCGACTCTTTTCATGCCGAGAAGCACTTTTCCTACACCCCCGCGCTCCCACGCTCGGTACGGGCGATAAGCTGAGCACGAGCAGACTCGGGAGGGGAGTGGTTTCGCAAACTGTCAGTCGGTGGAAGAAAAATGTATAAAAAGGAGGATTGTTCCTGCAGCTTCTACAAAACCCAGAAAAAAAAAAAAAAAAAAGAAACGAGGCATTTAGCCAGCATGCCTCCGGAAACAAACACGTGGTCTAATTACACGATGCAAACGCTCCATGAATCGCTGGCAACGCTTCCATGTTGGTGAACTGCACTGAACTGTGAAAGACGTTCATCTGTCTTTTTTTCTCAGGGTCAACTTCAGTCGAGTAAACCTTGCTCTGGCCGACCTTGTCACCCAACATCTGTCTTATTCAACTCTCCCCCGAATTCCACCCGGGGCCCGAATGCGTCTCCCTCCGCTCTCTGGGACTCAGGATCTCGGTGTTTAAATAACAGCACTTAAAATGTCCTGCAGCTCAAATCTAAATATTTGCGCGAATAAAACTCTTCAAAATCATCGGTATTTCACATTTCGGTCACCTGACGGACACTTTAAAAGTAAACTCTTTCCCTCCATAAGCTAAAAAAAGAAAAACAGCTCGGGTTTCGGGTATTTGAACTTTGTACGCTCTCTCATGGGAATTCTGTTTCCTGTGTTGACAAGATTTAAAGTTAAATACGGCAGCCCTTTCCTTCTCCGATTTAATACAATTATCCATGTAAAGATGTAACAAATACGGCGTTGTTAGGAAATAAACCACGCGATGCTTCTTCCACCAAGAAAGTCGAGCACTAAAGACCTATTTGTACGCATCCCATCAAATCTGGGGCCCCGGGAGCAACCGATCGCAGATCGGTCGTGATGTGTGTCTGGGATTTCCGCCATGAAAAACAGCAGAAGGAGTCGAGAGTGACCCGAAGAAGTCCGTGCGGTTTGACCGCGAGGTTTGACCGCGAGGTTTGACCGTCGCCGGTGATAACAACAGCTTAATTTTGCCACACCAAATGTATCTTCACTCAGCCAAGTTTATTTTTTTAATAATCAGGAATATTGTGAGGAACGAGAAAAAGATCTTTCTGCTCGATTTGCCTCAAAAATATCCTTATTGCTGCGAAAAAGCTTCCTCCGTTGTGGTTCCGATGTGCGACTGGAAGCAGGTCGGGTTTAATAAACAGTAGGCTTACATCACACTCACCTTTTTACTTATATTCTGTATTTCACTTTTTAGCCTTAAGTGCACCCTTAAGCGCGAAACACATCATCAATAATTGTTAATGGCGCAATATAATGTGTTTATTAATCAACCCCACGTCAACAATTTGTCCTATTAAAACATTTTATATCATTACAACTACATTTAACTGCATTGTTTTTCAACTTTTGTTTATACACCAGCCTCCGCAACGTTATAATTGTTGACAAAAGAGTGAATAAACACTGAAGCCGCGTTCAGACCAAACGTGAAGCCAATTACTCCCGCAGAGCGATGACGTCCGAACATTCGCTTCACGCTTCGGTCTGAACACACCGTTACCATTAGCGCGTTACAAACGGTGAAATACTTTCATCTGGATCGCTGAAACGGGCAACACAACCTTCCAGATTTGTTTCTTCAAAACGAAGGCATCTTCAATTTTAAAAGGTGACCATCAATATCGCTTCACGTAGAAATTAAGATACAAAAAAAAAGAAGAATGAATGAATAAATAAACACATTCAAGGAAGTTTAAATTCATCCAATCAGGGGTGTGGACTCTCTTACCTCGCTCCCCTCCGGTGACGCCCAATGACCTCCGGGTAAATTTCGACCAAGAGACATTTTGTTTTGTTTTGTTTCGTTTGGGTACCGACAAAACTCAAAGCTCACTTGTCACTTTGAACGCTCGGTCATCACGCACGCAATGCGGACTCAAGTCAGAAGTAAGCGTGCGCACGTACGACGGGAACAGGAGTCAAAAAAAAAATTAAAAAAATCAAAAGACGACTCCCGGAAAGACGCGGTGAAAAAGAGTCTTAACCAGATCGCGTTAATCCTCTTATGGACTCGACGCATTCGCGGACACGTCCCTCTAATCGCCCCCCTCCCCCCGACTGACCGCCCCGTTGGAGTGAACGGCTGCTCGTTCAGGAGGCACGACGCACGGCTGGACTCTTCGCCCCCCCCCCCTCAGACGCAGAGTTAAACATTGTCAAACGGAAGCAAATATTGATAAACGCTGATGCAACGTGTGGAACAGCTGCCCTACCAGCTTCAGGGAAACCCCCCCACCCCTGGTCACGGAGAAACCAATTTGCCAAACAAGGATTATGTCAGAGGGAGTTGCCGTGGTAAGAAAAACACACCGAGGCTGTCACCTGGTCGGTCAGAGTTAGTAATTCAATTAGGAAACGATCGCTTGGGCTCAAAAAAACTTCCGGTCTAATCACCGAGCCGCTCGACCGCAGAACAAAATCTTCCGAGATGTCAACACACGGTGAGAATCGACATCGATTTGTGTGCCAGCTGACTCACTGATCTCTTGCAGTGAGTGTAGCAGAGCACGGCCCAACCCAGTACGCCTCATCCTAATTTTTCCACTTGTCTATTCTTGTCTGGAAAGTACTCCGAATGCGTCAAATAAATCTCGAGTTTGGAAGCACACGCAGCCGAAAACCCCTCAACCCTAAAGAAAAAAAAAAAGTGCTCTGTCGCAGAATACGTCAATTAAAAATAATGAATGGCTCTGAGAGTCTGGGGAAGCCTCAAACACTACCAGTGTGATTATTGCGCAATATATATTTTGCATAAGATGAACAAAGTTGAAACGGAATAAAACGGATGTGATCTTAAGAGGGCAGCCAAGAAATTTTGAAACATTCAATTCAATTTTAGTTCTATAGGTTATTTCATGGCACTTAACACATTGAAGTCTTTACAGCAGAACTTTACAGCATCACACAGAGGAACCCAACAAATCAACAAATTCCCCACGTAACCTAGGAGGGGAAAAAAAAAAAAAAAAAAACTCCCCTTTAAAAGGGAGAAAAACCTCCAGGGGGGAAGGAGGGAAAAACTCCCTTTTAACAGGAAGAAACCTCCGACAGAACCAGTCTCAGGCCGTCTGCCTCGACCGGGCGGCGGTGAGGGGAGAGCAGAGAGAGAACAGGACAGGATCCAACACATGAACTGGTACTGAATAAACGATAAAAGGAAACGGACGTGATGAGCCACCCCGCATCATTTATTAGGGGAATTGTGGTTTCCCCGCTGGAAGTTTGACATTCGAGGGGCTGAATATCACCGGACGGGAAATCTTTAGCACATTAAAGAAGCAAAAAAAACATACAAAAAAAAAAGAAAAGAAAAGAAAAGAAAAACTGAAAACGTTTGAGATTAAGAAAAAAAAAAAAAAGAAAAAAAAAAAAAACCAGCAGAAATACTCCTGCTCTTACCAACATGCCAGAGAGAGATAACGTATGAAACACCAGGATTTACGATCCTGACGGGATATAAAAGCAGCGGAGGGACATATCGAGTCGAGGAACACGGTGATTAACAGGTTGTGTACTTTGAGACGCAGCGTGGACAGAACTGGATATCTGGGATTTGTTGCAGGTCTACAGAAAGCTCCAAAAAAAAAAAAAAAAAAAGAAAGTGCATCGTGTCGTGCTCAACTTGTGCACCAAAGCGCTTTCTGCAAGGATTTCATGGGTGCTAATATTTCAACCTTCAGATTGAATCCTTCTACGACGAACCCGTCTTGAAATAATCAGATCAGAGCTTCGACAATTGTTCCGCTGATTAGTCGGACAAAAACTCAAATGAATTCGGCAATATTTGCAATTTAAGAACTTGCATAATTGGAATCGGAGAAGTTGTGAAGGGTGTTAAGAGTTCACAACCTGTTCCTGTTGCGCAGAAACGGAGCGTATCGCAGCCGCGGGCATGAAACAGGTGGAAGGGAATGATTCGCATCGACAGGTATTCCAGGGTACGTCGCCTGATCAACGTCAGCGCCCGTGTTTATTGCGGTCACTGGTGACGTCGGGCATTTGCAATCTCACCATGGACCTGAAACTTGAGCAGAGAGTTAGAATTTCTAGTATAAATTTTTTTGGAAAACAGAAAAGAAGTCACAGGGAGCCGAATCCAGTGATCAGGGGTGGTGGGGAGCTACGATTGTGTTTCTGCAGGCGAGAAACTCATTCGTTTTCAACACACTCTTGAGTTGATGCACTGTTGCCATGGCGCCACGGCTCATGTAGTCCACAGCAAATGTTTTCGCCCCCCCCCCCCCAGACGCCTTCGGATTGGTCAAAGCAGGAACTCGGTGTTGACGGTGTACCTCTGGGGGACGAATTCACGGTGACACAACCCCCGAAGACCTTCTGAAGCGTTTCGAGAGGTCTCCGTTGGCAATTTCCCAAATTTAGTGCAAGATTTGATGTTTCTCCGCTCAAGTTTCAGGTCCACGGTGAAATCGCTAAATATTCACGTCACGGCGGTCACCGAAAACACGCGCAACTCAGGTGCTGATGTTGATCAAGCAACGTTACTTGGGTGTATTTACTCACGTAATTTATAGCTTCCTCCCGCTGCGGCTGTAACAGGAACGGGCTCGGAAAACTTTTGATGTCACCTGGTTTATAATTAACACCGAGATACCGAGTAGGTCAAATATCCTGTAATATCATCCATCCATATATTTGGACGGTGAAGAGCAGGTGCTGCTGCTTTTAATCTCAAACTTATTGACAGTAATTGACGGTGACAGTTCACACACACACACACACACACACACACACACACACACACACACACACACACACACACACACACCACACCGATGAACTTGAGGCCAAAAATCTCATAATCTGAACTGCACGCTTCCCATTTTTAATCTATTTTTTGTTGTTGTCTCGTCTTGGTCATGAAAGACAGGATTATTGCGTGGGATAATCTCGTCCGGAGTGTAGATCATTTTCTCTGTCGCTGCCTACAACTCCGGACAGATTTAGATGTCTGGGATGGACAACGATGCCGATTTTTTTTTTTTTTTTTTTTTTTTGAAGATAGGCATCGTTGGAAGTATATCCCAATCCTTGAAACGCCGGGCGGGGCAAAGTCTGGAAACTGAGCGCTAACCGAGTTCGGAGTTCTCAGAAGACTTTCCTTCTTTAACTCCGCCGCAGCAGCAAGGCACAGGTCAAAGGTCAGGACTCCCCCGGTTAACACCCTTTCCGCTAATACCACTGCGAGGCTTCTCCTCACTGGCAGGTTACCCGACCTGCTTCGCGGCGTTTCAGCCGGCGACGGGTCCCCTCGGTTCAGTATGACGGGTCGGATTACAACTCTTCTTCTGTAGCCGGCACGAGCGAGGTCACCGGTTTTAAATGAACTTCAAACTGGCATTTCAAAAGGGAGCGGGGAGGACACCGGGTTCACACTCCTCCGGTTCACAATTAGGGCGGGGTGGTTTTTAAAATTTGGCTTTAGTAAATAGAACATCTGACACTGAAAGTATATTCATAGTGTTGTATTTGAAATGGTCTTTTAATAGCTCAGATTGAGAGAAAATGAAATAAGAGACGAGTTACAGTGCTTGCCCCCTCGTCTCCGATATCGCGGCTCTATTACGGTAATGGACTGTCAAACTGCAGCTCGGCCAAACCGAATCAGTGAAGCGCCAATGTTAGCAAACACGACACCACCCTGGCGGTATCGTCGCGGCGATGTCGGCGTGCACGCTTACAAATACCGATTTAACCCGTGTTAAAAATAACGGGTGGAGAATTAATCAAATGAACTACAATCTATTCTTGGTTTGCAGTTGCAGTGTGCAGCTCGGGTTATTTTCTAACTGCATCCAAAAAGTGCGGACTGACAGATGGGGAAATTGTTGCACAATTTGCTGTTCCTTATATTGGACATCTTCAGAGGTGACAAGTCGGCCGCACCTACAGCCCGAAGTCATGTAGCCTTATGATTCAGAAAAAAAAAGAAAGAAGCTTTTTAATCCAAAGCAGTCGAACCAGCCGGCAGAAACACAGACGTGACGTTTTATACTAATTACAAAGCTTTCTCATTTTCTCCATCCGTTTCCTGAATAAACAACACAATAAGAGCACTGTCCTGTAAAATATTATACTCGGGTTAGTCACAGTTTGTGCCTCTCATCATGTAACGGTATTACATTCAACTTCGGAGCAAAGCGCTCGAATATACCCGACCATCCTTAAAAAAAAAAAGGAAATAAAAAGAAAGAAATCACCTTTTAAAGAGTGCCGACAACACTTTTGAAGATGTTTCCTGAAGCCTAAAAGATGTGTCTAAGCCTCCAGGCTGAAAAACATTTCCATCTGTTGCATAATAATAATTTAAAAAAAAAAAGATTTTGGACATGTTCTCAACATAGCAGGAATGACATCATGTCTTTGCTCTTTCTTATATAAAAAAAAAATAAACACAAAAACAAAGCAGTAGGTTGCAACAACATAGAAAATATTAAAAAGAAACATGAACATACACGTAGTTGCCAGGTTAAATAAAACATCCCTGCGACAAGTCCATCTTCATTTAGGTTCTAATGACTTGTTTTGATTAAAGCTGTTTAGGAGAAGTGTTGATTTAACCGCATGATCACTTTGGAGGGTGTAGTTTGCGGTGCCCTCGAGCCGCTTCTCACATTCAGTGGACCTTCACTGATATAAATAGGGTGGACAAAACAATAGAAACACCTCTCACCTATAAAAGATGACAATAACATGTTTCATTTTGGATCGAGCTGCCAACTTTGCTCGGATTGGAAAAAGTGGTGCAACTTGGAAAGCACCGGGATATGTGACCATATATTTTGTTTATTTTTCATCCTATGGCGTCATGGGATGAGTGTCAGGGGATTGTGGGAAAAACCCCTCAGTGCAGTGGGAAGTGCATTTTTGAAAAGTCTCAAGAGTTGAGGGACTGACGATGAGTCTGACTTTGTAAATGAAGTGGGATGAAGTCAAAGTAGCTCACGGCGGGGATTAAACTGACTTCGTGACATGTGCAGCAGCAGCAAACCTGAGATGGAGGAGGCTGTTTACAAATACTTTGACAGCAGGATCAGAATTAATCAGCTTACTGTCACCCGAGATGTTTTGTTTACTGACTGCAGGAGCCTGAGCAGCCTGTAGTCTCTGTTCACAGCAGTGTTAGCGGTTTTTTTTATTTATTTTTTTTTTTTTAATGCTTTCTTCATTAATTATTTAGTTTTCTCAAAGCTCAAAAACTCTTCCAGATGTCTTGTTTTGACTCCTAAATATTTTTAATTTGACTCTATTATATGGTAAAGAAAAGCGTAAAAGCCTCACATGAAGCTGGAACCAGCAAACGTTTTGACAATTTTACTTTGAAAAGGACTGAAATTATTCAACAATTAACAACACAGTTGTCGACTAAGTTTCTGTGGCATGATGAATTAATTAACCGACAGATAATTTGAATTTGAACTGGCCTCAAACGTGTTCGTGTGCGTGCGCGTGTGTGTTTACCTTTTCGTCTTCCTCTCCTTCCTCTTCTTCCTCCTCTTCATCCCCTGCTGTCTCCTTGTCGTATCCCGCGTTTCCATCGTCCTCAACTTCGTCCAAGCCGTGTCCGTCGTCCCCGTAAACTTTAATGTCCAGTGCCGCCGTCATTTCTTCTCCCTCGGACAAGGTGTGCGAGCCCGACGACGACGACGAGGAGGAGGAGGACAGGCTCGCGCAGCTTCCAGACGCCAAAAAACGCTCGCGCTCCATTCTGTCAATTTATGACGCGACGTCAAAACAAAACGTAGCTGCTAATTAACCTGCCGGCGCACCTGCACGGTTCATTTTGAGTCGCGAGCCCACGAAAGGACAGTATTTTTTTTTTTTTTTTTTTCGTTTACTGGCGTAAAAATAAAGTGACGACGCTGCCAAAAGTTAGTGCTATCGATTAAAATAATGTGTCCGCCCTGTTTTATTTCAATGTCACCTCCGGGTCGACGTGTCCGCTTCACTTAAAAGTTGCCTCTGTTTAGATTTAGTCGCTCATGACTTTCGCTGCAGCAGCGTGAGTCCATGCTGTCATGCCACTGCCCTCATTACGCACAGCTACGGCACTGCTGGCCAAAAACAAGGCCCCGCCCACAAAGTACGGGCGCGGACCAATCAGTTCGCTGCAGCTGCCAAACCCAACACACACACACACACACACACGGTTTTAAGCATCTTTAGATATGCAAGCTGACCACTCAATTTAGTGAGAATAATCAGTTTATTATAATATATAGAAGTGGAAGAAGGATCTTTACTAAAGTACATAAGTACAAAAATATTAATACTGCAATGTGAAAATACGACAGTAAAAATTATAGCCCTGCATTTAAAACCTTACTTAAGTAAAAGTAGCCTACTGATACTACAAAGCAAACATTTTCCACTACGACAAAAAAGTCCTGCATTCAACCCGAAGGTAAAAGTACTACTACTTTAGAGCAAAAATACTGAAAGTTAAAGTTCTGCATTTAAAACCTTACTTAAGTAAAAGTGAAAATACTCCACTACAAGTAAAAGTCATGCAGTTAACGCTAAAGTAAAAGTGTGCTCACTGGAACAACGTCAGGTTTCACAGTTTAAACTTCTTTGAAAGTGTTTGTCATAAAATGATTGTGTCCCTCTGCACACTGTATTATACTACAGCATTATTACCCCACATGGAGCTGCAGCCAGGCCTCAGGCTCACCATACTGAGAGTCCACTAGAGGGCCCTCTTCCACAAATCTGCAACTGCATCTGCAACTAAAGTAAATAGAAAAGAATGTGCATCTATAATGGTAACTAACCTGTTGTTTCTAACATACACCTAACATATCTGGACACTCAGA
The DNA here is from genome assembly GCF_029030835.1 of Brachyistius frenatus. Taxonomy (NCBI): domain Eukaryota; kingdom Metazoa; phylum Chordata; class Actinopteri; family Embiotocidae; genus Brachyistius; species Brachyistius frenatus. Next base: position 2,189,061 of record NW_027210634.1, on the reverse strand, counting down.
CACAGTTTAGAAAAAGAAGGAGAAAGGCACCAAGAGGTTATACTTTTTTTTAAGGCACGGTTCACATATTAATGAGGGTTTTTGTCTCAGAGGTCATAAACATGTCATTCAAAAATTCAAATGCAACTCAAAGGATGAACCAATAAGAGAGAAAATATTATTTACAGCCCCCAAAATACAGATAACAGAAGATATAAGAATTCGAGAAGGTTTGCGAGTGATTCCCTCACGTTTTTCTGCCCTGGGTTTTGACTCTAAGGCTTCATATAGTTTGATCTCCCTAATCTCACTATTTATTTATTACTTAGCATATTTGAACATCACTCAAATAGAGAGCAGTACATGACAGTAGTAGTACAGATACACACACATCAAGCCTTACATAAACTAAACATATTAAACTGGTTGGGGAATTAATAAGTGACACAGCATTTACATTTGGATTATAGATGTATCATATCCTTGTGTCACACCCAGTTCTTAAATATCAAACAGAGCTTAAAATCTAAGACAAACAGACACACATGTTAGAACAGCTATCTTTGTGAGGACATTCATTGACATAATGCATTCCTTATAATCCCTAATCTTGACCTTAACCATCACAACAAAGTGCCCAACCCGGAACCTTAACCTAATTCGAACCTTAACCCTAAAAACCAAGTTTTAACCCTCAAACAACCCTGAAGGGGTGTGACAAAGCCCTCACTTAGTCAAAATGTCCCCACTTTGTCGAAACGTGCACCCACCAATGGTCTAAAAAGAAAACTGGTCCGCTCAAAGATAGTTGTACAAGTACACACACACACACATTGGATTGCCTCATAAAACCGAACCGTATTTGAAGCACAGCCAGTTTACAGTCAACATCACTAAAGCCGTCCTGTTCATCCGGAGTCCCACATGCAGTGAACCTCAGAGCTTCCCTCTTTTAAAATCCTTATCTCCTACATTATGTCATGGTACACTGAGCTCCACAGAGTAAACACACTTGTGAGTGCTGAGCTTTTACACACGGTCATTTCCTGACCCAGTGTTGACAGAGTGACGTGTCGACACCAGAGAAAGTGTTCAGAGAGATCTGCTGTAAATGGCTCATCAGGCCCAACAACACTACAGTCACACCGACCACATTTATTATCCCTGACAACATCTGCCCGAGTATTTCCGTGTTACTTAACACATAAACAAGACTTTTGGGATCCGTGGGATTTAGAGGAAGGAAGTGCAAGTAGTTTAATTACACGTATGTGTGTTTACGCCGTGTGTGTGGCTGGTGCACCACCTTGATCCAGACTTAAATATCTCTAAAACTATTGGGCGGATTGGCGTGAAATTTGGTACAAACATGCATGGACCCAAGTAGATAAATACTAGGGACTTTTGGTGATCTTCTTAATTTATATTTCGTGCCACCAGCAGGTCAAAGATTCCAGTTCTCAAGTGAAAACATGTCAACATTTACTGGATGGATTGGCAATGCTTGTACAGAAATTTAAGGTTCCCAGCTTGTGAATCTTGTTTCCATTTCCTCGAGGGACAGAACGTGAGATTTAGAAGAGATGTCGAGGTGCCACTCATTTAAAATTTAAGAATACAGCAACGTAAGCCCTCTCGGTGGATCTTCTCCACACTAATATATTGTGATGAAAACTGCTTGCATGCTTCAAGCTGACTTGGAAAGGCTAAAACTGCCAGTGTGATACCCACAAGTCACCGCTGCCTTTTTTTCTGTTGGGTAGAAAAAAAAATGGCCAATCATATGATTTGTTTCTTGCTGCATCCCCCTCTCTCTCTGTCTCTACTGAAAGATACTACGTGCAGGTTTGTGCACACACCGTCTTTCCACAGGTGGGGGCTGTTTGCTGACGTCGATGAGAACAGCAGAAATGGCAGCTGACCTCACAAGGTATTCTTAACATGGTCTGGCTATTGCCACTGAAAGCGCAGCATACAATCTATCCCTTAAACACGAGGCCAGAAACTGACATATCCGAAATAAAGTGGTTACTGATGCTGAACCATTTTAATCAAAGAACTGAATCTGGTCTCTTCTGAGAGGCGACTCTAATATTTACCATCGAAAGTCCAAATTAGTCAAAGTGATATTGAAAAGGTGAAACGCAAGACACAAACTTCCCTATTTTGTTGCTATGCTGTGTTACAAAACAAGTAATTAAATAGTTAATTAAAAAACAGTCTTTAAGATGATTTACACGTGACATTGAAACTTTATGTTTTAAAACGACGTGCAGTTTGTGGAGGATTCACGCCTCATTCAGTTTTTATTTGTTGTTTTAATTAAAAGGATAATTGTGGTGTCTCGTGTGAAGAGTGGCAACATTTGAATACAGACCAAAACATCAGGAAGCCACTTAAGATTTTCACAATAAAGGTATTTATTCAACACTTTTTGTGCAGTTTTCTTTTTTTTCACTTGATCCGAATAAAAAAAGAAAATCATTCAAGAAAGAAAAAGTTTCTGTGCCACCGAAAACTTGAATTATACTTTATCTCTTGCCTAATTACATTGAATATATTTCAAAATAGAATTTTTTTATTTTTTTTTAACAGCTGTTCTCATGATAATACAAATATTTTTTTTTACATCATTACATTGTGCGAACACATTTCAAAACAAAACATTTCAGTAATCATGAATGAGACATTGCCAGTTTACTGAAGACGTGACTGTTGAATCCTGTTCTCACCGGTCGGACTCAAAGTCAAACTACAAAAGCAACCAAAGCATTTAGATCAAAGTAAAACACAGTGAGAGGAACCCACACAGAGCAGTTCAGCTCCTGTTGCCCACAGAGTCACAGTACAACTCTGATCTCAGGGATGATAAGAATCAAGGAGGGGAAATTTACGTATGAGAAAAACATGAGTAGGCAGGGCTTTCACCTGTTTAATGGAAATGTACTTCCTGCGGCAGGGATCTTTAGAAGGTCACGTTTTTAATCATTCGCTTTTGATTTCAACATTTTATTTTAGAGGTTTATTTTGTTGTCTGCGTTTTTGGCTGCCTTTGATGTTTTTTATTTCACCGTTCCTTTAAAAACCTTTAAAAGGTTTGGAAAGATGAAAATCGAACACAGCGACAACAGCCTTTCTGACTCGAGTACCGTGTTTAGATAAAGATCAGCGTTAATGACGTTCTTCAGGCTGACAAAACACAAGTCAATGAGGTGTGAACTGAACTTCCTGTAAGCGAATAGCTCACCAGTGAAGGAGGAACACGCTGCAAAAAGAACATGCAGCCTCTGTGCTTCTGCTTCTCAAAATAAATGAATGAAAAATACAGAATCGATAAATGTCCAAATATTTTTAACAATAAGTTTAACAGCTGGGCACTGGATGTTTTCCATGCTTCCAAAAGAACACTGTTATCAGTATACAGTATATAGAAAAGCATAGAGCATACACTTGTCTGGTAACTTTCAGCTAAATTATATCTAATGTGTGACATTATATATATATATATACATATTCAAGGCTGCACATCAGCCTACGTTCAGATGCATAACTGGCTTTCAAAGAAGTTGTGATGTTATAAATTCTGCTGATGGGTAAACACACATTTTCCTCCTCCAGCAGACAAACATGAAAACAGCCCTTGTAACATGTTTTTTTGTTTGTTTGTTTTTTAGCAGAGAGGAGCATCATCTCCTCAGAAATCTGATTAGTTGGAGCAATGATTAAAAAAAAAACATATTTTAGATAAGCTGATAAAACCCCGCAGACGGGGGGAGGGGACTCTCGAAGTGAACAGACGTTTTGAGGATCTGTTCATGTTTTGTCATGTTTCTAAGAATTCCTTCTTCGGTCCAACGAATTTGGCCAACTTTCAAAATGTCTGAAAGATTAGAAATGTTTTGAGTCACTGGAGATCTCGTGAAGTTACTGAAAACCGGCTCCGTAAGAGAGTCGACGTGACTTAAAATTAGAGCAGATGTGACTTTATCCTCCGTTACTTGAAGAGCTCCTGACCTGAATTCACGTGGCAAGAAAGTTACCTGTGCATTTATTTTCTCCAACCAAAAAAAAGAGAAAAACAGAAAACTTTTTTACGAACGATTGCAATAAATAAATAAATAAATAAATAACACCCAGTTAGTCCATTAGAAAACAACAATTTCACAAGCAGAGCATAAACACACGGGGGCGTGCAAAACATAAAATGTAACGCAATTCCCTTCATCTCTCAAAGTTGTTTTTTCTTATCTCACTTAGATATTTGATCTTTAATTTGAAGAACTAAGTTATATTTTACCATAAAAAAAAAAAAAAAGTGCACTTTTGTAGATTTTTGGTTTTTCGGTGTAGTCGCAGAAGTATTTTTTTAACAAACTAATTGAGAAAAACTACATCTAAATTAGTAGAGAAACGACTGATTTTGCACCAGTTAATCTAAAGACATTTTTTGCAGAAAAATCCGGTGAATTTTAGAAAAAAAATTGCAAGCTCTCACAAATATTGCAGCGTTTTCTTGAATTTGCGTTTAATTATTGCGATCGGAGGAACTGAGGACGGAACGGATGAGTGTTGTTCCGGCATCTATACCCTTCTCTCCACTCTCACGTTTTAGTCTGAACAAGAGGTTGTTTCGCTTTGTTAAAACCCCCCAACAACCAACGTTCAGACATTTTTTTTGGGATCAGCTAATTCTTTGGATTTTAATGATCCCACGAGGTTACAGAGGATTTTACACAACGCAGCTTTCTGCTTTTTTGGATTAAGCACTCGCCGTACAAGCCTCTTCTCAGAAACGCCTTTAAAATTAAGAAAGCGATTTCATTTTACAGTTTTACAGCCCGTCAGATTCCAATGAAAGTTGCGTTCAGTTCTTTGAAAGCAACGCAAGCGCGAAGAGTTCCTAAACTCACGAGGCAGAAAGTAATCTGTGCTCTTATTTTGAGTCATGGCGAGAGGTCTTTTTCTTTTTTTTTTCAGTAAGTGCACGGAGAAATTACTCCATCCGAACAAACTCGATAGTCGATTTTCTTAGTTAGCAAATCGAGAGCGAGTTTGTTCTGTGAAGTGGTTCGACCTCCTCACGCTACTATTTGTGGAAAGAAGGAAGTGCAGACAGGACGTCGGTTTCTGCAAACTCCAGAGTACTCCTATGAAGTGTGTCAAAGTGTGCCCCCGCCCCTTCATTGTAAAACTCCCCAGAATATTTCCTTTTTCGTTCATTCTGCGGATGGCAGTAGCAGGCAGTAGGTGTGAGATCGGTGCCTCCAGACACACACGGTTTCAGTCTTTTCTAAAAGCAGGCGACATGGTCGGCCGAACATTTCAGTTGGGTTTTTTAGACCTGAAACATTTTCTGATCCTTGGTAAGTGGCCTATAAATGACTTTTTCTCTTTTTTTTTTTTTTTTTTACTGGATACATGTTTATTGTAAGATATTTACAGGGGGAATTTCAAGTCAATCATCCCCATTGTTTTTGTACATCTGTCTGTACTTTTGGAATTATTATTATTATTATTATTATGGATCTCTTTGCTGTCCTGATCCCTCACCTCTCCTCTCCACCCGACCGGTCGAGGCAGACGGCCGCCCACCTCTGCGCCCGGTTCTGTCGGAGGTTTCTTCCTGTAAAAAGGGAGTTTTTTCCCTCCCAGCTTACATGAGAATGGTTGGGTTCTTCTGTATAATGTCGTAAAGTTCTGTTGTAAGGACTTTAAAAGTGTTAAGTGCCATGAAATAAGCTGTGTTGTGATTTGGCGCTATAAATAAAATGAATTTTTTATAATTATTATTATTATTATTATCACATCCTGCCAGTCAACTCTGTTGTTCACATTAAAGGTCCGGTGCTTGGTTACTACGCTACACTCTCCTCACACATTCAAGCATCGCCAGGTTTGTACGTTTCAGCTTATTCACCATCACATTACAACTTAAATATCAGTTATTCCCTCATGTTACCTCGAATAGTTTTATTAATGAATCGGCTCACTTTTCTGCCAAAAAAACACATGAATATTGTATTTTTTTTCTCTCCTAACATAACATTAAAAAAGTGGTAAAAGTTTTCCACTGTGAAAGTTTTCTTGTAAAAAATGACACGTCTGATGATATTGATCAATTTTCACTCGCCGTATTCATGTTCATTATGTTCCAGTGAGCTGCAGGAACATTTCTTCTACATATCAGCACTGTGGGATTCACCCAGGTAATAAAAAGAAACCTGAGTCATCATGAGTCGAATCACCAGCTAAAAAAAAAAGTTGCTTTTTACTGTACTTTTTACTTTTTTTTTTTTTTATTCAGATGGAGTTCACGATTTAGACTGTTTTGGTAAATATAATTCACCCGGTAGAAAAATCTGTTTGTGGAAACCGGGCAGCCCGGCATCAAAAAAGACGTACACACTCGTCGTACAACAAGCGTAAGCAGCGACCGAGTTTTTATTATTGTCCTTTTCTGCTTTAAAAACACATATTATTTATGATTTTTTTTTTTTTTTTAAACATGATGATTTTGGATTATAAACAACTATTTTTTTTTCTCCTTCTAGAAGCCGCAACTATTGCAAACATTACCACAACATCACTGAATTTTCTAAAAAGATCACATTATTTAAAGAATGCAACATGAGCGTCGAGGTTTTCGAAAACAAAGAGTCGGCAAACTGCACAAAAGCGGTTTTCAAAGGTTCGCCAAAGAGTCTGCGTAAGTCCACGAAAATATATATATAAAAAAAAGAAAAAAAAAAAGATTGTTTTTAAGAATAAATCTCTGATGGATCTGGATTCAGGGGATTTTTCTTTTTACTATTTCAGTGCGATGTGGTCCTCCAAATAACGTGTCCTTCAGGCGCCTCTCTGGAGGACTGGATGTGTACGTGAACTGGCAACAGGAAGACATAAAGGACGTCGAGTTTTACTCTGTGAGATATGAAGCGGTGGGCAGCCTGGGATGGAGCGAGGTCAGTGTGAGACACACAAAAAACACAATGGCCTGTGTCTTTTTTTTTTAGTAAAGGTACTTAAAACAAAAAAACAAAAATGCTTAACAATGTAACACAGAGGTTCCTTAACCAAAGTCCTGAATGAATGGAAATTGTTCATCTATCCAATAGTTGTTGAGCTATTTTAGTCTGGACTGAAGTCGTGGCAGCAGCACAAACAAAACCACAGAAGAAGAATCTGCCCGACGATCTGAAGGAAACTTCTGTGGACATTTTTAAAAGTAAATTTGAGACATATCTTTTTATCGGCTTTTCATTCAGGATTTATTGTTTGGCTGTTAAGGCTTTACAACTAAATCGTTTTTCATTTTTGTTTTTATTGCATTTTTAAGTTCTTTTAATACTATTTTGCTCTGTGAAGCACTTTAGGAAAAGTAAAGGTGCTCTATAACTGAATCTAGTTGAATCTTAAATTTCCTTACATTTAATGGCATTTTACTTTCCGTTGCAAACTCCGTCTGAATCCAAACTCTAGATTCTGTTTTCTCAAATTTTCCAGCCTGATTAACACCCAGTAAACTGACCTTCATTTGAAAAAAAAAAAAAAAAAAAATAATTAGCGGAGGGACCCTTTAAGCCTTTAGCTCTGGACCTTTTTGCATGAAGTCTATTAGCGTCTCGTCCGCACTCAGGTCTTGTCTTGGGAATTCATAAATTTCAGTTTTGTTCACAGTCAAACGTGGAAACCCAAAACGGAAGGAGATGCCGGGTGGAGAACCTGACCTCCTCACTGACCTACATTGTGCAAGTCGGGTGTGTCGTCAATGAGAAATGCTCCCAGTGCCCCTGGAGTGAAGCGTACAGCGTCCCATTAGGTCAGCTCACTCTCGGCTTCACTGATTTAAACGAAATAAATCGATTCGGTTAAGTGCGACGGAAAAAGCACGTCGAAGGGAATCGAAGAGTGAAACATTGGTTTTTATTTCACGATAAACGAACGTCCTCTTTCAGAGCTGACGACGCAGCCCGTTATCGTAAACTTCGAAGACACCGACATAGCAGGGAAAAAAGGCTGCCGGCTGATTTCTGTGACCTGGAAGGTAATTTTTGTTCTTGAAATATCTCCTTGAGATTCCCTTAAAAAAAAAAAAAAAAAGTATAACGAGGACTTGGAAGGTATCGTGGTGATGAAGTTAACCCCGTTCCTTAGTTTCCCGCCACAGAGCTGTACGACGGCTTCCACGTGACCGTCGGGAAAGCGTCCGGAGAGGCTCCGCGCGAGCGGGTGACGACCTCTCGGCCAGAAATCGCGCTGGTCCTCTCCCACTCGGCGTATCGTGTCGACATCAGCGCCGTCAACAACGTCAGCGTCTCGCCGGCCGCCAGCCGGGCGATACCGCGGCGCGAAGACACGCCCGGTCTGTAACGTCTCTCTCTCTTTTTGATTTCGATATGAATTATCTCGAAGCGGAGCTGCGTTTTGTTTTTTTTTCTTTTCACAAACTGAACGAGCCAACTGCGAATCCACAGGTGCGGACGACGGGAGGCTGAACGTGACCGTCCACAGTAACTCGTCTTTCACCATCTATTGGAAGGACGCTCTCATCCAAACCTACGTCTGCTATTCGGTGGAGTGGAGGGAAGCGGGGAGAAACGCGGTGTACATGTCCTTTTATCAGAGCGACGTAAACTACAGGACTTTATTTCCTTTACCGGGTGAGGAATTATCCACTGGAAGAAATTCTGTGGCCTTTAATTTGTTTTGCCAGGACTACTTTGAAGAATCGTCTAAATGATGTAACTTTTTTTTTTCTTTTTGTTTACTTTTAGATTCTGCACGTGGTCAGATTTAGACAGCAAAACCCACTTTTGGTTGAAGAAAAAGATTTTGGTTTTGATTTTTTTTTTTTGTGTGTGTTTCAAGCCACTGTAACTGTAACTAAATGCCCAAACTTTAGAGTAAAAATCATAAACCATGCTTTAGCTTAATGGTTCCCACACGGTGGTACGCGTAACCGATGTAGGTACCAAGACCACGGGTGGGATCACCTGGTTGTATTCTTTGAATTTGGTGAAATTAGGGCATTTCTGAAGAGTTTGCGAACCTCCGCTGCACGTTGTATTTCAGAAATGTTGGGAATGGTTTTGATGACGTGTTCTTTATGAACATTTTCTGACAAATAAAGTGCCCTCACGTAAAGGAAAAACCTTCCCGTTGCTGCGAAGTCGGATTCGAATGCATCGGTACGTTTTAGAGAAACAGGTATTTGTGCGATCCGTAACGATCCGTTTGGTTCTTTTTAAATACCCAGAGCCTCTGGAGCCTTACAAGAGGTACAGCATCACTCTGCACACGCGACCGAACAAGGAGCCGTGCAACTTGGAGCGCATCAACGCCAGTGAGAGCACCTACGGATCGACACAATTTTATTTCGTCGAAGGATGTGAGTCACAGGACCTTCTAGTCCCAACTCGCGCACGCATTACAATCCACAGCGAAACCGATTTTTGGTTTATTTCGATATCCCCCCCCCAAAAAAAAAGCTCCCGTCGGCGCTCCGGCCACCGTCAGCAGCTCCAACGCGACGCTGAAATCGGTGGCGCTGCGGTGGTCGCCCATCCCGGAGGAAGACGTCAGAGGTTTCCTACGTGGTTACGTAATCCACTACAGCGAGTACCGCCACGGGGGGACGCCCGCCGAGAACAGTAAGCGTCCTCCGCCGAAACCCGACCCGATGCCCGCTCGCGGAACGTCCGCCGCGCTCGCCGTTTGAGGAAAAACTCGTAAATACAGATCCAGTTTCACCGGTTTGAGATCCAGACAAAAGCGTAGCAGCGGCTTCCGCACAGACTGAGACGTACGTTACTCTCAGCGGATTTCCTGTTCATCAGCTGTGTCTCAGTTGCAGGAGGTTAATATAGTCACAGTGAAATTTATGTCTGAGGTTTTATTGGGCCGAGACAGAAACACAGCCGTGACATCTTATTTGAATAAAAACGCTTCATTTGATGACAATGTTTTTTTGTTGTTGTTGTTGTTGTTTTTTTGTCTGGATGACGTAAATCTGACGAGTCTGACTTCAGAGCAGTTCGAGGTTCGTCGTCGGCTAAAAACTGTCGCTCTCTCTTTGCAGACATTACGGTGGCTCCGGAGGTAAACAGCTCAGAACTGGGGGATCTCAAAAGCGACACGGCGTACCGAGTCCAGGTATCGGGCGTCACCTCTGCGGGAGAAGGAGTACGGAGCACAGCGAGCTATTTTAAAACGAAGCACGAAGGTTGTATCGGTTCCAACAACTTTCCGGCCATTGATCGCACGTAACGCGACAATTTCGGACACTTATAACGGCATCTAATTTGTTTTTCTTCCTCTTTTTCTTCACACAGGAAACGTGTACCTCGGCGGTATTATCGCAGTCTTTGCAGTTGTGACCACCTTGCTGATATTTGCATCGCCTATAATAAAAAGGTAATATAACACGTCGGTCACCGACTAAGCTGCCCTTCCTTTTGGACATCCGCTCACCGCAACCCAACACCGCTCAACTCCGTCCGCTCTGTCTTCCAGAGCAAAAGTCGTCCTGTGGCCGAGCATACCAAACCCCGGGAAGAGCACCGCAACACAGAAAATAAGCAGATCCGGCCAAGCGGTGAGTGTCGGGTTTGTGCTTTCCATTGCGAAAACCAGCGTTAAGATCACGGAAACCTCGAGCAACCAGCCAGACTGAAGAAATTTTGGTATTTTGAAGCGCAATCAAAAAAAAAAAAAAAAAAAAAAAAAAGGTCGGAGACGGTCTCCGTCGCTTGATCGACATCGGCAACCGCGGTGCGCCCTTTTGTTTGTGACCGGTAGTTGTGGCACTCGAGCGGAGCGTCCGGATCGTCGACAGAGAGCCTGAAAACGTCTGGGAACGCCTCACGTCATCGAAGCACCGAGCCGGGCGAGGTTTTTTTTTTTTTTTTTTTTGAGCCGGCGTTCGCGTTTCAAGAGGCGCGGAACGTCACCGCCCAAAGACCGAAGAGGTCGCGTCGGGTCTTTGACATTCGCGGGGGGGGTGGGGGTTGTGCACCGTGACCCCCCCTCCACCCCCCGAGGGTCAGACCGTCAACACCGAGTTCTACCGCGACCTTCCGGGGCGAAAACATTCGCCGCGAACCGACCTGAACTGCGTTGCCACGGCGACAGGGTTCCCCGCCTTTGACAATACATTGAAAAGTGCAGGCTCCCCGCGACGTCTTTCCGTTACCCCCCCCCAAAAAATTTGACATGCGATCGAGCTTCCAGGTCCACGGTGGATCCCGACTCCCAAACGTCGCAGCTTCGCCGCGCTGCGCTCCGTTAGCGCGTAACGGAAGCGGTTGACGCCGCCGTGTTATTTCTCTCTCAGGGACTCGCGGAGGCGATCAACACCGAAGCGGAAGAATGGGATACCGAATGTCTTCAAGTCATCGAGAAAGATGTCGCGAGGCCCGCCGACGCGTCGACACCGACGTTGCCGCTCCTGCGCGCCTCGGACGCTGCCGGAGGTTCCCCGGAAATGAACCGCAACCGGATCCGGGGCGACGCGGACGACGCAACCGGAGACACCGGACCCGACGACGCCGCGGACACACTCCCGGACGGGGCGGACGAGGCAGACCTCCAAAGTTCTCCTTTCGCCCATTCGAGCGATTACACCACCATGGAGATGTTTCGGCAGGTCGCGTCTGCCCTCGCCGGCGCGACCCGCGTCGCGGAGGGCGACCCGGAGGACTCGGACTTCGCGGCGGGGAAGTCGAGGTTCGACTACGTGAGACAATTCAGCACCAGTCCGGTCGCGGAGGGCGAGGACATTTTGTGAGACGAGATGAACTGCGGAGCACAAAGAGAGGCCTTAACTCAAAATGCATCGGGGTTCATTCTCCGGGAGGGGGGGGGACACAACCGTGGACGTGTGGACATAATCCCGTGGTCGTCCATTTTTTTGAATTTTTGTACTTGTTGTGTTTTCGCAGCAAACAGACCTTTGGTGCAAAGAATACGTGGTATTACACGGCAGAATGTCGTCGGCAAAGTGACGAATATTAATGCTTCAATTCAGACTTTCTAGGGTTCACACCGAAACACAAAGCAAACGCAATTCAGCAAACATCACTGAATGAAAAGTCTCTTTTATTGAGTGTTTTTTTTTTTTTTTTGGAAACGTATCAGCTGTGTTCTTGGATTCAAACTGAGGAGGATCACCAACATACATTCAAGCTTTTCAAAAAACAGTGTAACCAAACCTTTATATACCAAGCAACCAATCCCCAACCCCCCCACCCCACCCCAGAGCAAACCACCTAACCTGTTTTTACAGTATATTATGCAATGGGTACATGAATATAAAAAATACAATTCTTCACATACTTGTCCGTTGTATCCGAAATACTTTTTTTTTTTTCCTTTCTTTTTTTTTTTTTACTAAACTTCATCACGAGTTCACCACTTCAAACGGAAGCCTTTTGTATGTAAAAAAAAAAAAAATAATAAAAAGAAGAAGAAAGAAAACAAAATAAAAACCAACGCTAAAATCAGGTTCGTAAAAGCCATAGAAGTGGAATTTGGCAAAGACGGCCGCAAAGTCTCTCTTCTTAAAAAGCAAAACCTTTTTTTAAAATATAAAAAAAAAAGCTTCCGCGAACACTGATCTCGATTCCGGGGCCAGTTTGCAGACAGACATTTTCAACAGAAATCGCAATACTCCAAACATCAAAAATGACAACAACAACAAAACAAAAAACACAAACAAAACAGAAGAAGTCCCATGAACGTTTCGGCTATTCTGCTATTAATTACCTAAAGACAGCTTACAATACTTTAAATATAACATCTCATTCGTTTTATCTATTCGACATCCTAAACAAGTCTCCGTGTTTTGTTTTTTTATTAGAATATTCTGTACAATCTTTGTCTAGGCACTTTTTGACCCTTCTGTGTTTGCATGCAGTTTATTGACCTGTGACATTTCCCGTTCGGCCCCGACTCGACTCGCCGCCCTGAACCTTTCAGCGTCTCGCCGTTTCTCCAGCAACGTGAGCCGACAGACGTTTTTTTTTTTTTGCACACCACCATCGTTTTACAGCGTAGGCCCGTGTCGTACGTGTACAAAACGGTAAATAGCTTTTGTCTCACAGAATTACAACGATACCAGGACGGTGGACCGTGAGACAATGTGATTTTGCTGCAACTTCTAACCAGAAATATATCTTCTTCTTTTGTTTTTTTATTTAAAAAGCAAGTAAATGCACACCCGTGAAACAAAAACAGGAAATAAAGCCATGTTTTCATGTCGAGTAATTGAGAAATGTATCTTTTTTTTTTTTTTAACGGTGACTTTTTGTTGTTGTTTTTTACAGAGAACATAATACCGTTTCGCGACCTCATAATTACAAACACTTCCGAGTCATAAAACAACTGTACAAATTTGCAGGACACCCCAGCTCCCAGACGATGAAGAAATATGGACGCATATATATATATAAAAGGACACTTCACAGACCTCAGAGCGCAAATGTTCTTTTAAAAGACACACGAAGGGCAAATGAGCCTTTCAGCATCAGCAGAAATAAAAAAATGTTTTAACTCTCTGTCCACGTGTATTAAACATGTAGTGTGCCATCGCTTCACTTAGTAAACAAGCAAACAAGAATATGGGAAGTTGCTGTCGCAGCAACACCAAGACCAGAAGCAGAAGGACGAGAAGAAAAACAGTTACACCCCACGAGACCTCAAGCAGCTGAAGGCGAGGTTTTATTTGACCTCACGAGGTGTCAAATGATTAAAAAAAAACAACCAACAACATGAAATTAACTGCTGCTTTTGAAGTAAACATTTTTTTTTTTTTGGGTGGGGTGGGGCGAAACTGGAGTCAATCAAGTGATTTCTACTTCCTGGTTTGCCAACTGAATTCTTCGGGTTTTTAGAGCTTCGACACAATTTACCGTGACGACGACCCGCTTTACGTTTCAATCATTGTTAGTTTACGTCACTTTTCGGTAAATGTGACGAGCGCAGCTGAGGCAACATCCAAGTATCGAGACCCTGCTCTCTCTCTCTCTCTCAGAACACGAGCTTTCTAATTACATCAAAGGTCAAATGACAAACTCATGATTCATTTCGGGGAACCCACGACCTTTCGAATTACACTGTAAAATAACATCCCTGTTTGTTTCTGACTCAGCAACTATTTGCAAGCAGAAAGAAGCAGATGTGTTTTTACTGCAGTTTTCTGATTGTTGTATTCGAAAATATTAGACTATTTCCGTTGGTGGCTAGGCGTCATCGCTCTGTCATTAAGAAAGCTCCGTTTTAAAGTGACGTTTTATCTGTTTTTTTTTAAGCCATCAAATGAAAACATTTATTCTCGCTGGGTTTTTTTTTTCCACATTAAGCCCAATTTATCCTATTATTTAAGTTTTTTTTTTTTTTTTTTTTTTACTGTATTAATGACTGCTGATGTAAACCTTCAAATAATTGTTTTGGCTTAATATCGTTTTTGGTCATTTTTGTATATTTTCTTTTTATTACATTATTTTTTTATTGATGGGCAGAGTTTGTTTTAATTCTTTCTGAAGTTGTGCAGCGCTTTGTTCGACGTATGTTGTGTTGAAATGTGCCTCATAAATGATTTGACCTGGTGTTGAAGCCAGACGAGGAGTGCAAAGCTTGGACTTTGAAGACCAGAGCAGCTTCCTGTTGGAGAATTATCTTTGAGGTTTCTGACCCCACGTCTTCGCACATCTGACTCATTTGGGTTCACTGATGCTGCAGAGTAATGAAAGCAAAACTCGGATCTCGCACATAAACAAGTCATAATTTAAGATATGAACATTTCATAACTCTTAAAGCAGATTGTTGCTGCAGATTTGGATTTTTTTTTTTTTTATAAGAAGAAGACAGCAAAAAATTTGAAGGGAATATCAAGCATCCTAAAATATGAAATAAATACTGATAATCTTGGGAGGCGTGAACGACTTTTTGAACGACTGAGGTTTACGGTCAAGATCGATGGAAGTGTGCAATTAAAACACAGCTTTAAGCTGATAGAGGAGAGGGACCACCCGGCTTGTTGTCAGCGCAAAACCTCCTGGGCTGTGACTCGCCTTTCTTGCAACAAGGACCAATCTGCAGATGGCTCAGGCCTGCATGCGTTTTCATTCTGCTGTCTAGAAATTTAGTACCTACAGCGAAAGACCACCAGGATTTAAGGTAAACAAAAACAATCGCTGCTTTTAGGAAGACTCCAACGTTCGTTTTTCCTTGAGACGTTTCGAACACAGTATTCTGTGTTTGCATTGTTACGAAACATAAATTCGTGGGGGTTATCTCTGCTGTACCGAGGGCTCACTCGCCCCTTTCGGAGGGGGACGGTGAACGCCGACTTACTACGTGTTGCCGTGAATGGAGTTTATATAAAAAAAATAATAATAAAAAAAAAAAAAGGGAGTAAATCCGGAGGTGAAGACGTGTTGTTGCGAGTGGTTATTTTCAGTGTTAATGCGCGAATACGCACGCGAGACGCCGCGACGGAGCGGGACTAGTTTCCGCGGTGATGCGATAGTCCCCTGGTGCCGTCCGCACCCGTGGACGCGTCCTCCCCGTGGGGAGTCCTGTAGCTGCCGTTGTGCTGGGCGCAGGGTGAGGACGTCATGTCCTCGCTCGGTGTGGCCGAGTCACTTTCGTATTCTTCCTTCTCTTCTCTGTCGTACTCCACTTCCACCTGAAACAACAAACGGGTTTCGGCGAAGTTCAATTCGAGGCTTTCAAGACCATTACGAATCCAGTTTAAGACGTATTTCACGTCCATGCTGGCGGGGAAGAAGTACGAAAGATACGACGGGGGAAAATCGGAGTACAAGAATTACTGGAGATTGGGTAATGCTGTCTCGTCGTTTCCAACGCGGTTTGAAACAGCTCCCCTTTGTCTTCACTGCTTTTACAAGATATAACTGATGTTGAGCTACTGCGTCTTAAGTCCAAAGCACGTTCCTTTTTTTTGTGTGTTTTTTTTTTTGTTATGTCGCTGTAGACCAAAAAAAAAGCGATCCGGAGGTCGCTAACCGAAGTTGCAGGCTGCGTTCGTGCAGAGCGGGTCGAGCTCAAGTCTGACTCTGGTTGTGCTCCCCGATGTGAACAGTATTGAGGGACGGCGGGCGTTTTGCTGGAGGCCTTTTATGGCAACTTTATGTTTTTCCGACCTCCCATGTTCCCAATGTGTTTTCTTGCCCAAGCTGCAGCGGCCTTCCGACGTATTGTTTTCAACCGAGCACTGACGTACGTAAAAAAACAAAACAGCTATCGAGACTCTGCAGTGCAACACCGATGGCAACAACTCTGCAACAGGACACGTGTTTTTTGAGGAGAACAGTTGCTGATGTGTCAATTGTCAAACAAATGTTTTGATCGTTATCGACGGAAGGTTTCACCTTTGATCTCGTGGCTTTTTTTGGGGTGGGGGAGGTGGCGGGGGGGTTCTTAATGGTAAACTTTCCGAAGTAGGTCAGTCATGTGGTCTGACTGTCATGTCGGGGGAATGGAAACATTCACCCAAGAACAAAAGATGGTTACTTGAAGGAGAATCTTTTGAGGATAGGAAATGTGAAGACACGCAGTGGGTCAGTAATACAAAATTCTTCAATGAGGAAATTATATCTTTTACTGGCTATAAATGCGAAACTAGAGGATACATTTTTTTTTTGTTAAATTATTATTATTATTTTTTTTACTGTAGAACCACATTAACAAAATGTCACTTAAAAACTAATTTGACTTTTATTACCTTTTTTGCTACCCGATTTTCTTTCTCTTTAGAGTTGGCTTCGTTACCTTCGTGGGCTTGGCTTTGCTCTTCATCCTGTCCTCGTCCTTGCGGCTCCTCTTCCTGGACGTGGACGGGTCCCTCCTGTCCCTGCTGCGCTCCCTCCTCTTCTCTCTCTTACCTCTACAGGAAGAAAAAAACAAGTCAGCGCTGGGAACCGTCCTGACCGATACCAAGTCGTTGTGTATCCCTCTAGAAATATAGGAAAATTCAAAGGACCACGAACGCCTCCTCAGAATGAGACGAGATGGATTTACCTTCTCGGCGACGGCGATCTCGGTTTCCTTCGAGGGCTTTTGGACCGATCTTTACTCTTCCTTTTGTGGCCCCTGAAAACGACACATGGACTTGATGAAGTACATTTGCTGAGACAATAAGAGCCACTTAAATCCCCAAAGTGTTATGAAATACTTTCCACACGGCTGCAGTCAAATTCATGCAGCTACCAGGATCTTTAAGAACCTGATGACCCCTGCTGTCCCAGGCAGGAATTACAGAGTATTATTACAGATGATCAGATGCAAGTTTTCTTGATTATACAGTATCTGATTCTCTGAAATATTCCCGTAGTTTCTTAAATAAAAATACAGAAGCGGGTGGCGCCGCACACCAAGCACAGCGGCGGGGTACTCAGCAGCATTTAGACTTTCAGAGTAAAAGAGATCATTTGGAGACTGTTCTCAAGCAGCCGGCAAACCACTAATTTATATTTCGGCTGTCAGCGTGATGTTTTTTTTTTTTTTTTTTGGAGCCATAAGTGACCATATTTGGACGAGCCGGGGAGGAGTGAAAGGTCAAATCCGACTGTTAACCTGAGGATGCTAAACCAGAAACCTGACTGCACAACAGGCCTGTCAGTCAAACCAAATACACCCCCCCCCAAACATACCTCTCTTTAAGGCCCAATATTTAGTTCATGATGGAATTATTTTCAGAAGGATCGCCAGAACACCGATCGGAAGAAGTTCATTATTTGAATAATACCATCATGACTTGTGGGAAACATGTAATGACTTTATATTTAATGCGAGAAGTTGATGCTTTTTGAATGGGAGTCTATTGGGGTTGTTTTTTTGGAGGCAGCCCCTAGTGTCCCTCAGTGGTAGTGCACTTTAGGGTTTCATCGTTTCAGACCCAAAGACTGAGCCCATATTTATATACAGTCTACGCTCTCCACGTACCTCGAGCGACTCCGGCTGCGCCTCCTGTCTCTGGAGCGAGAGCGCCTCTTGTGGCCGCTTCGGGAACCGTGGGTGTCGCTCCCCGGCCACGACCTCACCGACAGTCTGCTCCGAAGGGCGGTCGGGGGGGGGGGGGGGAGGAGGGAGGGAGGAGAGAACACCGTCAGTGACCGGACGCCACCGCAATCACAACAACAGCACATCGAGGGAGTGAAAACAAAGCACCTGTGTTTCGAACGGGAGCTTTTCCTGCGCGTCCTCGAGTGGGAGCGCGAGCGGCGCGACCGCTGAGGCCGACTGGTCGAACACTTCGTTGTCTCTGCTGGAGCACGAGCAGCAGTTCTCAGCATCGGAAGCGCAACACGAACCTCACAGCGATTGTTACTGAAGCACTCAAACATGCAGCGAATCCAAATGTCTAACCTGGTTCTATGGCGGCAGCGATGGTGGACTGGGCTTCCCTCACCCTCTTCATCACATTTTCTAGCTCCTTGGCAGCAGCCTGCGGCGTCATCTCCGGGGGTTTAACTATGGCGTTATTGGAATGATTAACCCTAAAAAGGACAGAAGACAAATCAATCAACTCGCACAAAAAAGGCGTTCACAGGTATCATGTCCTCAGAATTATGTGAATCGCGTCAAAAGAACAAATGAGCCGCGTTCACCTTTTCATTCAGAGCAAGTAAGTCCGACGCTCGATTAGACCGAATCGTTTTTGAGCAGCGACGAGCAAAACAACACTCTGTAAACGTTTGGGCACTGAGGAGACCAGTTGCTGGAGTTTTGAAAGTGAAATGTTGCCCCGTTCTTGCCGGATGTAGGATTTCAGCTGCTCAACAGTTCGGGGTTTCCTTTGTCGTATTTTTCATTCCATGATGCGCCATTGTTTTTAACCCTCGTGTTGTCCTCGGGTCAAAATGACCCGCAGCTGTGTTCAACCAATTTCTATTTTATTTACATATTTTTTGGGGATCATTGGTGACAAGGAGGCTGTGAGGGTTTCTTTAAAGAATGATGACCAATGATCCCAAAAAAATATAGAAATAAAATAGAACTTGGTTGAACACAGCTGCGGGTCATTTTGACCCGAGGACAACACGAGGGTTAAAAATGGGTGACACCACAGTGGTAAACATGCCCCTGTTGCTGCCATCACATTCAAAATGAGCATGCATTTTTCATAAAACAGTCAAATTTCTCAGCTTCAACATCTGATACGTTGTCTTTTTGCAATTAACTACGGGTTTACGTGATTTGCGTCCCAACTTTTTTTTTTTTTTTTGGAATTGGGGGTTGTAAATAGAAAAAGCATACTTGAGGGGTCTGTCTCCGAACATCACTCCGTTGAACGTCAGGGCTCTGCCGACGGAGTCCTGCTCCACAAACTCCACGAAGGCGAAGCGCGTCGGCTGCGTCTCGTCCCCGGCCATTCGCACAAACTTCACTTCTCCGACCTGCTTGAAGAACTCCAGCAGCTGCTCTGCGGTGGTGGTCTGAGGACGGGAACGATCGAGGGGGATTTCAAAAGAGGACTCCGCGGGTGTAAAAAAAAAAAAAAAAACACGTAAAGCTCCGGCTAAGCGCGTCAAGAGTTGGTTTGCGCCCGACTCAAGATCGGACGCGGCGTTTACCTGCGAGTTCAGGTTTCCGACGTAAACCGTCCGCCTGATCTCGTCGACTTTTGAGGGATCCACGTTTCCGACGAGGGGGGGCTGGGAGTTGAGTGACGACGCTGCGGGGTCGAGAGGAGCCGAGATCCGATTCACTACGGGAAGGTTCAGCTGCAGGGTGTATATAACACACACACACACACAGGTTAGGTTAGGTTTACCTTACGTGACCAACAGACATCGATGTCCTGAGCTGACCTCCACCGATCAATACAGGCTGTACTGAGCTATATTTAGCCCCGATCCTGTTTTATGTCACACGGCTGTCATGATAACTCGTGTACCCTGACCATGGAGTGTTGCCTCGTCATCTTGAGGACGTTTTCACAACAAAACGGCACTAAGTCTATTTTTAAAGGCCATTTTCTTTAGTTTGTTTACTTTGTTATTTTGCAAAAGAATTATTATGTAAAAATATTTTTAAAAAAACACAAAAAAAACATGAAGGCACAGCTTGGATGCAGGCAGTTTTTCCTCAATGCATTTCAGACTTATTCAACTGCCAAGCGTGTACACCGGACTGATTTTATTTACTGTATTGACGATCAATAACTTTACTTGCGCTTTTATTATTCCGTTTTTATTATGGTACTGAGACGCTGGAAACTTGAACGTCTCTTGGGAACCAGCGAACTAACCGAGCAACCAAAACACCAGGCCAACCCACAAACAAACAACCAACCAACCAACCAACCAACCAACCAACCAACGAACAAACCGTCCATCCATCCATCCTTCTATAAACTTGAAGTAGTGCAGTAGTATTATCTGGAAAATGATCAGCTCGGCAAATATCTAATATTAAATAACTCTGCACTGGTTTGAAGAGCAAAGAGACTTGATGGAGAAATCCGAACAACAAGCTGCAGACTCACATTCTGAAGTGGAGCTGAGGTGGGAATTGGCAGCAGTCCCCCGCCAGGAATCAGACTGGGCACCGGGGCGGCAGGTGCCAAAAGTGACAAAGCCTTGGCCTCTTCTGGGATTTTCCCTGCAGGACGGAGGCAGATATTAGTGAAGGCAATAGAGGGACTCTTCTCTCTGTCTCCTCTATGTCTGCATAATTAGCCCACTGAATTCTAGAGAGAAAGAGAGCATACACTTCCCCATACAGCCTACAAGTGCTCTACTGTCTACTCATGGTAAAACTGAGCATCCTTACTTTGCTTTGAATAAATTATCCTTCTGAGTCAATCTCAATTATTAGTTTCAATGTAGTGCAAAGATTTTAAACTTTCTTTTCAACAAGCAAAAAGAACAGATTTTTTTTTTTTTTTTTTTTTTGGTATTAATTTTTTTTGTCCTTGGTCTCTTTTCATAGATCAAAAAAAGAAAAAAAAAAGAAAAGAAAAAAGAAAAACACAATGCAGAGAATGAGTCAACACTTTGATGTATGGGTCACCTGTACTGGAAAGATATTGGTCATGAACCATACGATATCAAGCACGGGCGCTTTTCCGTGGGGGGGAGAGGGGGGGCGATCGTTTCGCAGTGTTGGAAAGGTGTGCAACACAAGACAACCCCAATGGCTGCATCACTAATAGCACACAGGACATCAGATACAGAAAAGAACAACAATTTTAAGAATTGCAGGAAAAGTTAGCCAAAACCTATCTTTAAAATAATAAAAAAATTAAAAACGAATTAGGACTTTTGCTGCTTCGTTGCTAGAGGAAAAGTTATAAAGAGACAAAATAGCTACAGATCTACTTCATTCCAGCTGCAGGGACTGAGCATGAATTACCATTCGTTTAACTCGAGCGCCAAGAAATATATTTCAAAATAAAAGCATCGACGACGCAAAAGCATTAACGCATAACTCGCGAAGGGGAAAACGGCGCTACGTTGAACACGCGTCATTCGCAACATACTAAACATCCGTAGTTGTCGTAACGCGAGGAAATAAATCCAGATGAAGCTTTTGTTTTACCACAGAAATGAGTGCAAATAGAATTGGAAAAAAAGAAAGAAAAAAAAAAAAAAGCTCTAATTATAAAGGTTTCATTACTGCGTCTCACTTTTTTTTCTTTCTTTTTTCTCACAAAGACTAGCCCCCTCGCTACGTCAACAGGTGGAGGAGACAAGAGAGCAAAAAGTGTTAGTGATCCGTTTCTTAGCATCCCGTGTGCACGCGTGTGTGACACACATCCCGCCGGTATGCCGTAGCAACCTGGACAGAATTCAATCACACACAAGCCGCAGCTGTAGCAGAAAAGAGAGAGGGGGGTGGGGGGGTTGGACAATAATCAAAACAACAAACCAAAAAATAACAAATATAAAACACAACGCTAGAGATAAGCAAATAACTGTAGTTTTTTTTTCTTTTTTTTTTTTTCTAGATAGAGACAGCAGAGAGTGGACAACATGGGAAAGTATGAAAGGAAACAAACCAAAAAAGGAAAATAAAAATAAAATAAAAAGAGACAAGGTGTCCATCTTGGAAGGCTCAGCGGGCTATTCTCCTGGTCACATTCCCCCCTTGAAGGCTGCGGTGGCCCGATCGGGGATAGTAGTGGCTTGGAAAACAATGCCTGACTCAGGCTAGTGTAGTGTAACAGCTGGGCCACTCTAGTCATCTGATATGCACACATAATCACACAGAAAAAACATACAAAACCAAATTAATAAACTCAGTAGCCATCCAGCACCAAGTCACGAGGACAAAAAAAAAAGCATCAAGTTAGAGGTGATATAATTATTTTTTTTTTCACTGTACACAAGTGAACAACAGTGGCACCAAAAAAAAACAAAAAAACAATTTTTTTTTTTTAGAGAAAACAAGCACCAAAAAAAAAAAATTAGAGCAAAAAGTCAAGATTTTTTTTAATTTTCCATTTACAATGTCTAATTTTTGTTTCTCTCCACATAATCCAGCATTTACAGTGATTTTAAATAACGTATTGCAGCTTCAAAAAAAATAAATACATTCGAGATGTTTCGAGACCACCTTGTGACACCAAACAGAAACCTGGGCTTTAGGGTGCTTCGGGAAATTACATATGTACACTTTTAATGAGGCGATACAACACTTCACCCGTGTCACATAACTTGAAGCAAAAATGGCAAAAAAAAAATAAAAAAAAATAAACAAAAGAACTAACCAATGGCCCAACTTGCCAATTTTCCATGTGACTAAATAAAAATACCCAGAATTCAACCAAAACAACAACAACAACAACCAAAACGATTGAATTCAATGAGAGAAGGTCATAGCAAGTCCACTGAGACATTTAATTTTTTTTTTTTTTTTAATGTCTTACAAATGAAACAGGTTGCACTCACCTTCCGCACATGGCACTACTATCAGAGCTCTGTCAATAAATACTGTATTGGTGAGATGTTGCGCCACACCAACACTGGACGGCTCTCGGTACTTTATGTAACACACTTTGGACGAGAAAGACAGAGGTGCATTGCTGTGCAGGCAGGAAAAAAAGAAGAAGAAGAAGAAGAAGAAAAAAAAAAGGCAGGTTAGTTAGCGACTTCTTTATTTTAAGGGTTCCGAGCGGAACCGCGGAAAGGCCGCAGATCCGCGGCGTCGCCTAGCTAGCCGCGCCGCAAGCGGGGTGGTCTTACTCGGGCGGGTAGAGCCGCAGCTCCTCGATGTCTCCCAGGAAACCGAACAGAGTGCGCATCTGCTCGCTGCTCACGGCCGAAGACAGGTTGGTGACCTGGACGACGGCGGTCCCGGGTATCCCGCTCATTGTGCAAAATTGGTAAGTGCGGTAATTATCTTACAAAGTGTGGTAATATTTACACAATATGTATTTCGGAGTTATCCTGCTCGGTGAGGTACACACTAACATCCCGGAGAGGCGGAGTGAGCGGGCTCAACGTCTTCTTCTTGTTCCACTGCCAGAGAACGGTAATAAACGTTGAGGTGCACTACCGCCCCCTACCGCACGGGACAGCACATTACAGCAGACATGATGGATAGATGGATGGATGGATCGATGGATAAGATAGATGTAATGTAATAGATTACAAACACCTATACAATAAAAAAAAATAAAATAAAAGAAGATAGATTTTAAAAAAAAACATTTTTTAATTTTTTTTTTTTTTTTTTTAAAGTAAGACCAATGAATAAATACACACACACATGCAGTGCTGCATTATTTTGGGCTGGTGTTGAGCCGACAGCCGTCGGGACAAACGACCCGCGGTGGCGCTCTTTCCTACGCCAACATCATCCAAAACTTAATCTCCAGATTTAAGAGAGGAACACTTCAAATAATGACAATCGTTCACTTAAATTAAGGGTTTTGATTTGATTTGATTTTGGCGGTTAAAGGTCAAAAGGTCACCGTGTCCTCACGTCCCTCCGATCTCCGCTGGTCCCACCAACGCAAAAATCTCAAGAACGGCTCGGGAGGAATTTCTTCAACCTTGGTACAAACGTTCACTTCGGCCCCCACGGAGGAAACCGAGGCGCTTTTAGGGCCCAAAAGGTCAAAAGCTTCAAATCCCCACCTGTCCGTCCGTCCGTGCCGTTGTCGTGAAAGCAACGTCTCGGGAACGAGGTAATTTATTCAAATTTGGAAGCAACTTTCACTTGGGACTCCAGGCAGAATTTATACGATTTTAGGGTTCAAAGGTCAGAGTTGCCGTGACCTCACATCCCACCAATTCGTCCATCACCGTTCCCATTCATGCGAGATCTCGGGAAGGCCCAGTGAAAATGTCTTCAGATTTGGTTCACCCGGCCTCAACAATGCAGGGACGGGATTTTTGGTGCTCAAAAGGTCAAGGGGACCATGACCTCCCGTATTTTCTGTTTCTTGTCAACACGATATTTAAGAAATACCTTAAAAGACATTCTACAAATTTGGTCCAAATGTTCACTTGGACTCGAGGATGAAATGGTATGATTTTTTTTTTTTTTAATTTTGAGGGAGGGGTCGAAGGTCAATGTGACATCCAGCCTATCCAATCACTCTTTCCCATTCGCGTGGACGCAATATCTCTGGATTGTCAAACTGGTGGCGCCAATCCTGTGGCAAAGGACAAACTGAAGACAAAAGAATCGGTGTTAAACAGCATTAGTTTATTTTCCACAGGTTACTTCAGAAACAGGTAATTATGTACAAAATCTGGAATGTTGGATAAATGCATATCAATCAATCAATCAATCATCTCACTGTGACTGTTTCCAGAGAAACCTTAGAAATACTAGCTATACAATAAAATGGGTGCCTCTGCATTGCAATTTATTGCTGGTTTTACAATCGCAAGTCACTAATGCCATTATTAACTCTTTTTCTCAATTTTCTTTTTAGAGTATTTACAATTTGATTAGTAAGGTCTAAAATCCACAGAAGACTGCTAAATAAATAAGAACAATACGGGAGCATAAGAAACAAACCAACATGGATGAAGAAAGGGTGAAAACATGTTTTTATTTATTTATTTTTTTTAAATCTCCCGAGATTGTCTACGATGTCAGACTGGGTTTATTTTTTGTGTTTATTTATTTTTTTTCTGCCATGAATATAAAGTGACCATAACCCCAGAAATTCTCCCCTCTAGTCTTAGAAAGTCAACAGAAATCCCCAACAAAATTAAAAACAAATATAAATCAATGATTTCATCTGTGTAAAATACAATGTGTGAAATAATTCGGGAAATTATGTTTGTCATTTGACTGTGAGTTTAAAATCTAACGGTACAGCTTCTTTTTTTTATTTTTTAGAACAGCTACCTTACCGTAGAACTATTTTTATTAGCATTATTAAAATTTCGTTAATTACCACAGTGTTTTTTAAATTTTTTTTTATTATTTTGGTTTGCCGGTGCCACGAGCGTAAAGGTCAAACTCGGTTACAAACAATAAGAGACCAGTAGACGACACAATCTACTGTCGACAAGTCGAGGGAATGCTATTTGTTAAAACACTGCGGGGATAAAATGCTTATTATATATCGTACAAATAATTCAGTGGTCACAAATATACTGCTGGAGTTCATGGGGGTGGGGGAGGGGGGTGATTTCTCTATCATTTCCATTTCTTTCGGAAACACGTCTCTGAATATTTATTTACTGTTTCAATGGATGAGTATTAACAGGTAAATAAAACGTGACGACGCGGCCTTTTAAAAAATAAACAAAAAATAAGAAAACCACACTTTTCCTTCCGACGCACTTCTTTGACAAATATTTAAAAAATGTTTTCGAGATGCAGCTTTGACTGGATTCGTTTTTGTTTTTTTTCTTCTTCTTCTTCCCAACAGTGTAAGTCCATTATGTCACACACACATCATGAGCATTTGGAGAAACTGTAATCCACGCAACGACAAGACGGTAAAAAGTCTCAGCCGAAGTGACACAAACTTCTACTCAATGCAGAGATCTTTTTTGTTTTTCAGCACTACCATATATGTATATATATGCATATATAGAATATGCATATATATGCATATATATATTTCCTGTGCCATTTCATTATAAAAAAAAAAGAAAAAAAAAAGAAGATTCTTTTCACAATATAAAAATCATGTAAAATCATCAGGGATTACTAAAAGGTTGTGTGTTTTTTTTTTGTTTTTTTTTTCTCTTTTTAAAAATGACGTGATTGAAAATAAAGGCTTTAAATATTGCTTTTCAAGCCGTTAACGCTGCAACTGTACTCCGACGGTTGTGAATATGTGAGTATTGCTCGAGTTCTGGGGTCAAAGCTCCTCCTCCTCCTCCCCCCGTTCAAACAGTTCAAGGTCTATGGCACTTGACAACTTGTTTCTCCCAATTCTACTCTCTGTACAGCAAAGACAACAAAACAACAACAACAACAACAAAATAAAAAGATAGAGACGCTGCTCCAGAGTGATGAGTAAAAAGCGCGATAAAACATTTTTACAGGCAAAAAAAGGCAACATGTGGTCTTCTCCCATGTAGAAAAAAAAAAAACACAAAAAAAACCCAGATGTTGAAACCACCCACGACTGCCTAAAAAGGATGAAGCCCTTAAAAATAATTTAAAAAAAAATAAAAAATAAAAACGAGTTGAAATCATTCAAATCTCATTCAAATCTCTTTCTTAAAGTTGTCTCCTGCTTTTTCTTTCGGTTTCGCAAATTTCCAAACTGGCATTGGTTAGCTGGCATAACCGCCACGTCTTTCTCCGCTTACAGACATTTTTAGGAGAAAAAAAAAAACTCCAGCTTCCGCTAGCTTAGCTTAGCCCGACGGTCTGAATTCGGCGGGGAAACAGCCGGCCGGGCCTCGCGCCTCGAGACCCGCCTTTAAAAACTCTTTAAAAAAAACAAAAACAAACAAAAACAACAAAAAAACGTGCAAATTTCCCAAAATCCCTCGAAACGTGAGGACTGGTGGAACAGATTAAGGCCGAGCAAATGCAGACTCCCGTCTCGACTCCCGATGTGTAAATTTCCGTCAGTCTCGTTTGCCGCATTTCTTCTGACCTCGGGGAGAGGAGGGTGGGGTAAATTGCGATCCGGTTTCCGCGATATGCCGAGCGGTCCGAGGACGTCTGGGATGAACCGAGGACAGAAGAGCTCACAGGGGTTGTTGTTGTTGTTTTTTTGGTACGGAAGCGGTGGCGGACGAGTTCCTCTTCTTACCTCTTCCGAGAGGTGGTGGGGGGGGGGGGGGGGGGTAATAATAATAAAAAAAAATCTCTCCCGACGAAAACCAAAACCAAACGTCTCCTTGCTCTACATTCGTCTCCACACGGCAAGCACGTAACACTGTCCTCCAGATATAAGATCGCACGGCGGACCGGGAAAACAAACAAACAAACCAAAAAAAAACAGCTTCAACATTTTAAATTAAAAAAAATAAAAAATTAAATAAAAAAAAATAACAAAAAAGGCAAACTGGATGACTGGGAGAGAGAGGAGCCCTGCCCCCTAGTGGTCAGATATGTGTCCGTCCGCGGAAGGAAAAAGCCGAGTCGTGATGATGATGATGATGAGAGAAAAAAACAAACAAACAAAAAAAAATAAACAAGATGACCTGTACAGAGACCACAGTCAGTATTTGCATCAAAGCACGTCATATCTTCAGCTTCTTTTGTATAAAAATATATATATACCACAGTGATGGCCTGTTGAGGACACGTACTCGCAGGTGTTCGTCTCGCTTCGGTTCCACTACATTCAGTGGTTGTTGAATTTTTTTTTTTTTTTTTAATCTTTTTACCCCCATTTTTCGTCACGGCTCCCAAAAGACCTCTGCTATAAATAGTCCCGGCAGGTATCTACAGAGCAGTCTCTCCTCTTGTGTATAAAAAAATATGACAAGTCATCATAAATTTCTCTGTTGTTTTTCTTCTTCTTCCCCCCCTCTCGCCCTCCCACCCCCACCGACTCGGTTGAGTCTACGCTGGCATTTCTCGTACGATGATCATGTCCACAGTGGTCGGAAACGTCTTCAGGAGGGCCACCGCGTTCCCGTGATCGATGTTCACGAAGCTGTATCCGTTCGCCTGCGAATAAAAAAACATAAAAACAAGTTGTTTTTTTTAAACCGATCACACAACGCTTTTTTTGTTTTTGTTTTTGTTTTTGTTGCAGACCTGAAGGATTTTGTCTCCAGGCTGAAGAATCTGGGACGCCGGTCCTTCGGGTTGAACCCTCGTCACAAATATACCCTGAAATCACACGATTTATTATTATTATTTATTTCTCACGGTACTTTTGTGTGAAAAAAAAAAAAAAAGAAATGAAAATCAGAAGGTGTGAAATTACATTGTCGTCGGGACGGAAGGGGTTCCCCCGGCCTCCCACTCCCCCCGAGATACTGAAACCCAGCTCAGGATTCTTCTCCACTTTCACACGGATCTGAAACACACCAACGCACTTTCGTGAGCTATTTGTCAGCTATTAGTTAATGACACAATTTCCCAACATTGGTAGCAAAAAAAAACAAAAAAAAACCAAAGCAGGAAGTCGAGAGGACGAGGTGAAAGAAAGTGACACGAATTCTGTTAAGTGAACAAGAATGTAAGATTTTTACAGCCTCAGATGAAAAGACTTGAAACTCTCTTAAAAGGATTAGTTTCATTCTGGAGTTAGAAGCAGGTCAGATCTGGGATTAACATGCGATCCGGGTGATCCAATCAGAAAGTGGTCGGCTGAAAGTCCCGGCGTGAATCCAGTCGAGACACACTTTGAGACGCGGCGAGGGTTCGCTTTAGTTGGACGAGCAGCGTTAACGCAAATGCGTCCGGGCGGCGACGTCGCCAGTTGGTTCGCGAACGGCCGTCACGAAGCCCCGAGCTTCGGCGCCGTCTTCGCTCGTCCCGAGGTGTTCGGAGCGGGAAGCGACCATATTTGGACCGGCTGGGGGATCTGACTCGATCTGATCGGAAACCCGGCGATACTACGTCCCGCCCACCGATAAGCGGTAACCTGACTGCACCGCAGGCCTGTCAATCAAACAGACACGTCCCCACCCATCCCCAAAACATAGTTTTTGATTCCTGTTGTTCTGTGTTTTGTACCCTCGTGGTTGAAATGCACTTATTGTAAGTCGCTTTGGATAAAAGCGTCAGCTAAATGAAATGCAATAACGTAATGAAGCTATAATTGCTGGCGGGATTATTTTCAGATGGACGGCCAGAAAAGTAAAAACATGGAGCGACTTTAGCTAACAACACCGAAATAACTCGAAGATTTTTTTTTTTTTTCCTTAAAAATGTGATGAGAAGATGAATGGGAGTCAATGGAGGCTTTTCGGAGCCGCCCTCTAGTGGCACCCGGTGGTATCGCAGCTTAAGCCGCTTCCGCATCGGCCTCATTTTTCCGGGCCGGAAGCTACTTCCAATTTTACACACAGTCAATAGTCCTGAGCCACGTCGAAGGACCAACCAAATCAACTGACTTATTTGATTTAGATATTTTTGTTTGGACCAATCCTAGAGCTGCACGATGACCAAACTGCTCAACTGATGGAAATTTTTCTTTTTTTAAAAAAAAAAAAAAAAAAAAAAAAAAAGCGCTTCTCCAGGAACTTTTTTTATTTATTTTTTTTTAAATCAGTCTGAATGTTGCAGAGCGTCACACGTTGGACACGCACAACATTCTCCACCTCTACAAGTATCCCTTCACGCAAACACCGTTTCACCTCTTGCTGCAGAGCGTCGAGCGGCACGCGGGGGGGGGGGGGGGCCCCGGGGGCCCCTGGGACACTTTGAGCATCAGATAATCGATGAGCTGCTCTCTGGAGGGGTGACGGGCCATCGTCGCCTGGCTCATCTGGGGACGAACAGAAGGGCCCATCTGACCGTTCATCAAAGGCACCTGGAGAAAAAAAAAATAAACACACGTTTCAAACGGACGTCTGTGTTGTTGTTGTTGTTGTTTTAAAAGCAAGATTTTCTTCAAAAGATATGTAGGTATTGGAACCTACTTTTCTGTGGGGGTCCAATGTGAAGCTCTGTGGCCCTTGGGGACCAAAAACATCGTCCTGAAAGGGAAGACAGGTGATTACGAAACGGTGTACTCGCTCGGTACAAACGCGCAGGACTATTTAGGAGGCCGACGTGATCATGTTTCACGTCCGGAAACGGCATTAAGGCAGCGAGGTGTTGATTCAGGAAAAAAAAAAAAAAAAATGGATCAAATCATCTGATTAAGATGATGGAAAAAAACAACAACTTGAGATTAAAGTGAACCAAGCAGCGTGTCATTCGGAATTATTAGCCTCCCGGAGATGAAATGAATCTTTGAGATGTTAAAGCAGGGAAGGGAGTTGGGGGGGGGGGGGGGTCACACAAACACTTTCATCACAGCTTAAGAGGAAAATCTTTTCTTTCTTTCTTTCTTTTTTAATTTCCTCTCTACCGATTCTAACGCCCTCGTTCTAAATCATTTAGACGCACACCTACGCCACTTACCTTTCGTAAACAACAGATCTCATCCCCCCACACACAACATGAAAGGCTACGAAGTGATTCTGAAGTGATCCAAAAAAAAAAAAAAAAAAAAAAAAAAGACGAATGGAGGTGAGTAAGGACTTGAAGTGCAGTTAAAGGAGGAGAAAAAAAAACACGACGGTTTCACAATCACAGTTTGATTGAAGCGAGTCGAAGTGGAGAGAAAACGCTCGGGGACGCTTGATTCTGACGTGAAGGAGCCGGGCGGCTTTAAAAGGGGTTCTCGTAAAAAAAAACTCGTATTAATGATCTGCTCGTCAGCTTGTGAACACGCGAAGGTGGGTTTTCCTTATTGAGAAAAAAACAACACAAAAAAAACGCTCGATTGTCGACTCGGAGTTCAGTTTGAAACTTTTTAGTCGTCTGATGGATTCTGAGAAAATAAAATGCGTAGCTAGAAATACAAGTCTCGCTTATTACAACCAGACAACTATTCCCCCCCCCCCCCCCCACACACACACACGCGCAGCCCCTTTCATTTTAAGACCGAGTAGTTTTGGCTCAGTGGTTCTCAAGTGGTGGGCTCGAGACCCAAAAGTGGGACGGCGAGACCCTTTTGAGAGGATGTGCACGTGGAAAAACCCCAAAAGTTGAGGCAAAAATTGCCCAAATTTTCAATCTGCAGAACTTCTGCTGTTGCGCTTTTATTTTGAAAAGACAAACGTTTCCCACAAAGTCTCCCATCGCTGCCGGCGTCGTAACGACAGCAACTAATGCCGTCACGTCAGCGCTTAGTTCTTAGTCCGACTTATTTAAATAAAGTCTGACTTATATTTGAATCGAGGTGAGTTTGCTTTTAACTTCATATTTAGATTTGTCAAAATTGATAAGCATCATCAGTTCTGAAAGAAAATGCAAAGCGTATGTTAGATGCATACATAAGTCTTTTATCCAATTGGGTTTTTAGCCCTTTTTGCTCTTTTTTTTTGTTTTGTTTATTTATTGTTTTTAATAATGAAAGCAGTGTGTATTACTGTACTAATTTTGTGCAATAAATTTGAATGTCTAAAAAAATTTGGGTCAGAATTTAATAACTATAAAAAAAATTTTTTTTTAAAAAGTGGGTTGAAGCCTGTTGAGGACCGCTGGTTTCTACGGATTTGGAATAATTTGGACATCATCTTAAGTGCCAATCAGTGTTTAATCATATTGATCCGTCTCCAGTTCCACCACAGACCGGAGTAAAGTCACTGATTTGAGACGACATCAAACGAAATAAAGAAATTTGACGGTACAAAAAAAAAAAAAAAAAAAAAATTAAGAAAACCCCTTTTAAAACACTCCACTTCCATTAAAACTAAGAACAATACTTTTTTTAATTTTTTTTTTTTTTAAAAGGCCAATTCTTCCCACTCCGACATCGAGTATCGTAGTAAACAGATTATTTTTTTTTTGTGATCATGAGAAATCAGATGTTGAGAACTGAGACACTTTCATTTGTCTGTAAAAAAAAAAAAAAAAAAAAAAAAAGGACAAGTGAAAGATGATTTCTGGGAGGTGGGAGGAGGGGGGGGGGTCTGCGATCGCTTCTCAACATCGGGCAGAGAAGGAAATGGACATCCAGACCATTCCTTATCTTTCTTTAAAAAAAAAAAAAAAAAAAAAAAAAAGGATGTGAAACCAGCGAGGAGGTGGAGAGGGAGGGGGCGGGCTATCTATGAGGTTCGCACACGGTACTCACGCAGAAGCCCGGGGCCACACGGGGCTGTCCGTCCCTGCCACTAAACACCAGGGAGCCTTGGCTGGCATGCATCATATCCCTACAGCTGCCGTGGTGAGACCAGCTGAGCGGCGCGTTATTGGAATTATAGGAGCGAGACAGCGCGCTCTGAACAAGCAGCGCCAACGTGTCAAGAGGCGGCCATGCAATCCGCCCAACGAGTGACGACATATAAAAAAAACAACAACAACAACAACAAAAAAGACACAACAACAGAAAGGTTTTTTTTTACAAGCGCATTCAGACAAAACCATGCAGTGAATCACAGGTACTCTGCACGTAGCTGGCGTCAGTTGGGCTTTTCGGTTTAAAAAAAAAAAAAAAAAAAAAAAAAAAAAAAAAAAAAAAAAAAAAAAAAAAAAAGGGGGGAATCGATTCACCCGAAACGTCGTCGTGCGGTTGTTGTTTTTTATTTGCACAGGTTTTGAGATTTGTCTGCGGCGAGGAAGGGTGCTGACGGGGCGTTTTACTTTTTGAATCCAGCGTTAAGTTGGGAGAAAGAAAAAGAAAATACCTGGATTCATCACAAAAGATCCACCAACAAATTCCTTTATTAAATCTTTACTTCGTTTCGGAGCTAGAAAGGTGCGAAGGGAAGGGAAGGGGGGGCTTACAAATAAAAAAAAATGAAGGGAATGGGACTCCACGTACCCTCAATTCTCCCCGAGTCACTTATTAATACGTTTGTAAGTCTCCGAAATTTGATTAAATTTATGATAATATACAGTGTGATGACAAACTCCTGTTTTGTTATTTTCAGAGAATCAGCTATTAAAGCTCACAAACAATACTTCATTAAAATCTGTTTGAACCAGAAATGGTTTTGATTTCCCAAAGCTGCAATTTCAGATTACAAAATTTGATTTTAGATCTTTTTTTTTTTAATGTTCTGTTGGTTCCATTTGAGAATTCCCCAAAAGAAACGGGACCCCGTAAATTAAATTCCTTTAACTTTCATTGTATGCGGCCGCAGTGGCGGAAATGAAACGGAAACATATGTCAAAACTAGGACACGAGTTTTTGTTGGGTAATTTGAGTGAACCAGGCCTTTAAGGTTGCTATAAAAATTTAAAAAAAAATAAAAAAAACACCTTAAAAAAATGCTTCCTGTGCAACAACCTGACTGAAGTTAAAAATTGTAATTCCTAGCCACATTTCTGTTGCAAAGTTTGTCCCATGAGTCATACTGTAAGCACAGTAACCACAATTCAACCTTGAAACGTCAACAATGTATTAAAAAAGAAAAGAAAAAAGAAGCGCAAACTGAAACATTTTGGCGGCCAGCGAAACATATTCATCACGTTAAGAGCGCTTTTTACCTTTTCCAATTTCTTGGCCTCGATGTGCCGCATCACCTGGTCTCTCCAGTCCGCCGGCACCCGTGCCGCTCCCACCTGTCCCGCCCCGTCCAGGAGCGAGTGCTCCGACTTCACCCTGGCGTTGGGCCTCTTGCCGGGGCTGCCGTGCTGGTAGTTGAAGTCGCTGACGGACATGGTCCTCTCCGGGAGCTCGTGCGGCTGCGGCCTGGCGCTCGGGGGCCTGGGGGCCCCGGGGACGTCGATGCTGTACGTGCGGGCCGAGAGGGGCCTCTGCATGGCGTGGCTCATTGCCAGCGGGCCCCTGGCGAGGGTGTGGATGTCCCTGTACGTCATGTACTCCCCGTCGGGCACCGGCATTCGCCGCGGGTCGCCCACGGAGGCCGTGGAGGCGGTGCTGCTCTGCCTCTGCAGGGTGCTGCTTCGAGGCTGGCTGGCGGTCGAGTGGAGTCTCTCCTTGGCCCACATGTCTCCGGAGGGTTTGGGGGTCATGGTGGGCCCCCTCTGCTGCTGGGGCGGCAGAGGATAGGGGGGCGCCTGGTTCCGGTTCGAGTAGTTGGTGTTGGCGAGCGAGTGCGGAGGAGGCGGGAGGTAGCCTTGGTGCTCCGGGGGCACGGCCGTCCTCGGGGCCCAGAGGCCGTCTTTAGGCACGGCGCTGCTCGTGTACTGCACGTTGTACTGAGGCGGGGGGATCCCCATGGCCATGCTGGAGGAGACGGGGTACCGGCCGGTGCTGGCGGGCGGCTTCGAGGAGGACAGCAGGTCCGAGGACGATGCGGACGAGCTCGGGTAGACCAGGAGAGTCTGGTCGTTCAGCAGCTGACTGGCGGACTTGCTCCTGACGATGCTCTGGCCCTGACCTCCGGGTCCCGGGCCGGCGCCCGCCATCCTCATCATGACCGCCGCCTCGTAGGAGTCGTCGTCCCCGTCGAAGGAGTACAGCTTCATGCCTCCCGTTTCCATGTTGCTGATGCTTTGAGACTTCATCACCTGCGGCGGGTGGCAGCGTTTCTCCGGCGACAGCTCCTCCGTGCTGCGGGACAGAGACATGTCGCTGCTGGCCGTCACGCCCGTCGAGGTCACGTGCACCGCCGGCGTCTCCGCCCTCGTCGCCGAGGTTTGGTTCGCCAGGCCGTGGACGTAGTCGCCGGCCGGCCGGTTGCCGTTCTGCAGGTGGTCCACGTTGTCGTAACCGCGCCCGCCGTGCGAGTCGTCCCGGCCCGCCGGCCCGTTCTTGGTCTTGTCCAGCTGCACCATGTTGTCGGTGGGCAGCTTGGTCACGTTCATATTGATCTGGTCCCACTTGGTGTAGGCGTCGCCCATGCCGTTGTTTATCCCCTTCTCGATGAAGGCCAGCCGGGCCTCCATGGACAGGTCGTAGTCGCCCATCTTCTCCGGCGGCGTCTGCTGGGTCTTTAAAAGGGCCTGAAGGGACGTCTCCGAGCCGTTACCGTTGTGGAGCAGAGGCGTGGTGTCTTTGGGCTGGTTCATGTTCTCGTCTTCGTGCCTGAAACGAGGACATTTGGAGAAACACGTGCATCAGATTACGTAGCAGCAGCAGGTGGAGAAACAACTTTATACTGCCCAGTACCGGGCCTGTGTGCCAGGACAAAGTGACTAAGGGGGGAGAGGGGAGGGAGGGCACAGTTTTATTATCGTTTTATCCAATAAATCATTAGGTTATCACCCTTCTACGCACATTCCTGCGTTTTGTCCTCCTACTGGTGGCAATAAGTAGCGTGGCTGCAGCTACTGTCGCTCACAGCTTCAAGTTTTCTTCGCCGGGATTACAGTCTGGGAGCTCGGCTCGTATTAGACCAGCGTCTGCGGTTAACCGCGTTTGTCCCGCCCCTCCTTCGCTGTGATTGGACGGCTGGTGACAGTGACGAGCGCAGTGTCAATACGTTTGTTTTGTTTTTTAACTCTCGTTGACTGGGAAAATTTTTTAATAAATCAACGTTCAGCGCAGAATAAATGCTCAGCACCTCGTCAAGCTGCTGGCGTTCATTGAAACAATAAAAATTAAAAAAAAATTAAAAAATGCTGTACTCGCGGGGGGGGGGGGACGCTTTGGCGGACATAGTAATTGCTGATTGGTCAAAATGAAGCCGAGGTCTCCGCCCCGCAGGATGAAACGGCTGCAAACGATCAGGATTTTTGTTGTTGTTGTCTATTTCACTTTTACTGATTCACTGTTTGTTTTATTCTATTTATTACATTTTGTATTTGTATCATTATATTGTATTAACTGTAGCCTTTTGCGTTTTAAACGCATGCCGAGCGTAAGTCGTTTTTTGAAAAGCGCTACAGAAATAAAGTTATTATTAATACTATTATATCCACCTTTATTCATGAGCTACTTTTGGTTTAGCGCACAATACGACGGCGAAAGTGAAAACCAGAACAACAGCGCTGATTCAGCACGTTTGATTCCCGTTTACAGTCAGAAACTCGTTACAGAAAGTCTTTCATAACCTGACTCGGTACTTTTTTTTTTTTTTTCGCTCTCTCTCCTCGTGGCGACGAGTTGCACTCACCGACTTTTTGGCAGGAAGGGCATCTTGGCCTCCCTCTCAGGCGTGCACAGAGAGTTGTCCTGGCTGCTGTCCGTGGTCAGAGACACCGAGTCGGACATGCGCGACGGGGACGAACAGTTGCTGTTGTTCTGGTTGCTGTTGGCGACCGTGTCGTCCAGCAGAGAGTCGGCGTCCCGCCCGTCGTCTGTTTAACACGAGAACAATCACCGTTAAGTGTGCCGGAGCCGCGGCGCTTCGGTTTTAAAAAGCCGGAACCGCGACGCCTCCCAACTAAAGCGTTACCTTTTTTATCCTTACTTAGAGTCACTACTTTCGGTTGGTTGATGGAAATCTCAATAAGAGGCGGCCTCATCTCGGCGATTTTCATCTCCTCCTCTTCGTCCGACAGCTCCTCCGAATCCTGAGCACAAAACACGCGACGGTTATTGACCGCCCCCCCCCCGTCGTGTATTTTGTTTTTTTAAGAGCACCGCAGGGGTTCGTACTACCTCCAGCGTGTCCTCGTGGTTCATCGTGGAGCTCTCCGATGATTTGAGTGTGACTCTCTGGGAGCTGTAAGACTCCGACGTGTCCTTCGATTCGAGCGGGCAGAGATTGTGGCCGCCCGGGTTGGTCGATATTTGGGGCTCCATGTCCGACGCCACGCCGTTGGGACAGGGAGCCTCGATCACCTGCGCGGGGGAAAAAAGAAAAAAAAAACATTCCGGGTACTCGGTTATGTATGAACAAAGAAAAAAACAAGAAGCTCTTTCAGGTGCACGTAGGGATGCGAGTGATAGCGAGCTGACCTTCACTCCCACGTCCTGCACTCCGATGTGGTTCCTCTCCGTCGGTTTTGGATCTCGTCCCGACTCATCGCTCGACTCGTCCTCCTTCAGCCTGTGAGCCACCGACTGCGCCGTCTTCACCATGTTCTTCAGCTCGTCCGGGTACGGCGTCGGGTAGCGCTTCAGGTTTCCCTCCTGGGAGAGGACACGCGCACGGAAAGTTCATTTGATACGTAGTTTTAATTTGCGTTAAAAGATGAATCATGAAAATGTGCTTGTTCCAGCTTCTTTTTTTTTTTATGTTACGAGATGCAGCTTTTCTGCGTTTACGATAGTAGGAAATATACAGAGCAAAACAATTTATTGATTAATCAGTCAGTCAGCACTGAAATAATCATTAGTTGCGAGTCTGTTTAAATTGAATGGGAATTATGCTTTAGGTGCAATAACATATATGCAAATCCGCCAGTAGAAATGAAGTTTTCTTAAACCCATCTGTCCTCTGTTACTTTTTAGTTCCGTTTAAAAAAAAAAAAATATTTATTAGTTTAGTCATCAGATGTATTTACAACAGGGACGACGTATAAAACACACTAATCTCAAGGAGAGAACAGATGCTTTGTACCAGATTTAGCAACAATTTCCATCTGTGGTTTCTGGACAGGTGAGAGGAAACAAAATCCAACAAACCGACGACTACAAACGGACAAACAGCCCCACCGATAAATCACCCACGCAGGCGTTCATAAACACAAAGACTTATTAATAAGGTCATTACAAAACTGCAGAAAATGGTAGAAAAAAAAAAAAATGAAAAAAAAAATGGGACATTTGATGCGAGAAAATATTTCTTGTAATAGCCTCGTCACCTCCGTCGTTTTTCCCCAATTATAATAACGGTGAGCAGTAACGAAAGAGTGCCACTCACCCTCGGGGGCGTCTCCCTCTCGTCCTTGTCCTCGTCGCACTCGAAGGCCACCTGAGCTCGGTGCTTGCGTTGTTCCTCCCAGAGCGCCGGGTTGAAGCTCTCAGAGTCCGAGTTGGGGATGTCTGAGATAAAAAAAAAAATTAAAATTAAAAAAAAAAAAAAAAAAAAAAAAAGAAGCCAGGCAGTCGATTATTTAATAACCCCAAAAAAGATAAGGCTCTTCAAGTCACCCCGCACTTCACGCCATGTCTGACTTTGACCACAAGATGGCGCAAAGGCAACATGAGGGGCCTCGCCAGTAAACTGAAAGGTGGGAGGAGAGAGGGGGGGAGGGGGAGGGGAGGGGAGGGGCTGCAGAGGAACTTGAGCTTAACCCTTTAAACTCCAAAAACAAACCCGATGAACCGCTGGCACTGTGCTTCACTTTGACACCCGCAGTTCATTTAAAACATGAAATGCAGCTCGATTTTGAAAATGCAAAAGTTTTTTTTTTTTTTACCACTAAAGCAAAAAAATGAAAAAACAACAACAACAACAACAAAGCATTCAACTTGATATCGTTGTTTTTCTGTCTCTTCGGTGCGACTCCAACGTGTCGCAAAGATAAAACAACGAGGCTTTGATGAGTGTGAGAAGTGCGCGTTGCTCCTTTTCTGAAACTCTGGCATCGTCTGTCAGTCAATATCTAGAAATTTGACACCAAAGTTTATATTCAACTCCTGAGTTCTCACACACACACACACACACACACACACACACACACACACACACACACACACACACACACACACACACACACACACACACACACACACACACACACTAATAATAGGCAATAATCTAAAGCTGCCATTAAAACTTGAAGGTGTGAATCATCCACTGTGGTTTCCTGTGTTGCAAAAGCTCGTCGAGCCTCCTGATTTAACGACACGCAGGCGTCCTGTGTTTTGTTTACCAGCGTGCAGCTACGTTCTGATAAAGTCACCTGATTCGGTTTGATTCTCTGCCAACATCAGCTGAGAACAGATCGTATCGGCGTGCGTGCGCGTGCGCACCCGCCATATCAACGAGCTGGAAAACATTGGAATCGCAGTCAGGTCGTGACAAATTCCAGCTTCCAACGGGAGGAAACGGGGCGACGGTCGTTTGGAACAAATCCCAGTCAATAAATGTGGAAAATGGTGGTTGACAACCAGAAAGCAAACACGACAGAGGTCCGTCACGCCCTGCGTTTCGATTGGCACGATATTTATTTTTTTAATTTTTTTTTTACAGACTGCAGCTACCGTGCACGCCGGCCCGCAAGACTGCAAAAAAAATACGACCGGGTGCAGCGGGACTTCCTGGCTCTAGCTAATGCCGTGTTTCCAAATGACATACTTCCCCCGGTACGCCCTCAGGTTGTGTTTGTTTCAAATCTGCACCAACAGGAAACGACCTCGGCGTGTGAACACGTCGTCCACCAAAAATATCTGCAGCTTTAATTACTTTACCCGGAAATCCACGCGCTGCCTCCGTTTAACGCACGGACTCTTCTGCCCGGCG
Organism: Brachyistius frenatus; assembly: GCF_029030835.1. Classification (NCBI taxonomy): domain Eukaryota; kingdom Metazoa; phylum Chordata; class Actinopteri; family Embiotocidae; genus Brachyistius; species Brachyistius frenatus. Next base: position 2,149,741 of record NW_027210634.1, on the reverse strand, counting down.
GCGGTCAGCGAAGAAGAAACCCGTCTTGTGTTCAGGAGCAGCTGCGGCTTCATCAATTCGGCTTTACTTCGAAAAACCCATCGGGTCGCTAAATATTAACGGCGGCGGCGCGGATGTTGGAACGCCGGGACGGTTTTTCATGCCGGTGTGACCAATTGCTGACGTCGTCTCCCAAAATAAATAAATAAATCGAGCTGTTGACTCGCGAGCGTCTCGAGACCGCTAATTCCTCCGCAGGTAAGACGCAACGGGGTCAGCGCACGCCGTCTGCTGTAACAGGAAGCCGAAGGAAATGAAACAGATGCTTGACAAGGAGGCAGCGACTCGTGTTTCTCCCTGCGGCCTTCGGCGTCGGGTGACAACGCCGTCTTTATGAAAGATGCATTTGGGGATCCTCGCGGGTCGCCTGTACGTTTCGTGGGAGCGGAGACGGAAGCCGGTATCGCCTGGATCAGCGGAAACGTGTCTTTTTTGTTTTGTTTTGTTGTTTTCATAAATCGTGCACGCTATTCAAACAAACGAAGATCGCGTGTATGCTTCGTGGGACTGATTGATTAACGAGGGGCGGGCCCCTAATATCCAGCCCTCCCTCCGCCCCCGCCCCCCGCCAGGAAGCGATTAGCGCCCGGGGAGCGTTTGCGTTTGTCGACGTCCCGCCAGACGAAGAACAGAAAGCGAGAAACTGGAACGGTACTCACAGTCCTCGGTCCTGGTTTGCTGCGGGAACATGTAGTTGGTCAGCACGGTCTTGTGGGTCTCTCGGTCCTCCTCTTTCTGGAGGGGGATCAGCGGCTTCGACTGCGTGGAGACACAGAAGTAGGGTTTTGAGGGAGCTGTCGGACGTCGACAGGTTCTTTGGTCGAAACGCTTAAAAGAGCGTCTCGAGATATTTTCTTTATATTAGCCTTTCTATCGAGGAAGAAGAAGAAGAAAAAAAAAAAAGAATCGTCTTTTTCAACTGTTATTTTTTTTTAATTTTTTTTTGTACATGAAATATTATCAGTACAGGTATATTTTCATAGTCGTGTAAGAGGAGATTGTCTTGAGCCTGGCGATATCTGAACCGTGTTTGCGGGACACTCGATGACTCGGCGATTTGTGCTCAGTGCCTGACGGAAAATGAATGTCATGAATGAGTCCGGGTGGTCAAACCAGTTACTCAAACTCACCCTGTAGGGTCGGCCCACAAATACGCTGTTCCCATTATTACTTGCGTACCAAGTGGGACGTAACATCAGCCGCGTGTTGGAGACAGTGGAGAGGCCGGCTGCGATGTCAAAACTGGACACTTTGTCGCGCAGACAAACGAGAGGCATCCTCGGAAAGGCCGAGTTCTGCCGTTTATTTTTGATGCGCAGCACGTTACGAAGCGATCGGGTCTTTGCGAATTATTCAATGAAGAGTAGTTGTAGTAGTAGAGCTCGTCCCGATCTTAGTGCCGCCGTGTCTGCTGAAACGCCTCTCTGTACAGTCGACTGTTTACAGTCCACAAACTTTAAGCAAGAGAGGGATTGCGGGAAGACTCGCAAATGACAGAAAAAGAAAAAAAAAAAAAATCAAAATCTCGTTCTCTCTTTAATAGGCAGCCAGCCGAGTCAAAGGCCCGAGACGGCGCTCTACGGCTGATTCTACGCTTTTTTTTTTTTTTCCTGCCGCATTCTCAAACGGCTGCAGTTTCAACCCGGGACAATTTGTCAAGGCATTTTCGAAACAGAGCCCTGGAATAGTGCAGCCAGGAGCAGGGAAAAAAAAAAAAAAGGGGGGGGGGGCCTGAATAATTGATTGGAGAATGCGGTGAGAGTCAAGACTGTAATTTGGAAATATTTATAAGTTGGGGGAAAAGAAGAAGAAGTAGTAGAAAGAAGAAGAAGAAGAAGTAGAAGGAAGAACAAGAAGTAGAAAGAAGAAGAAGAAGAAGAAGAAGAAGAAGAAGGAAGAAGAAGAAGAAGAAGAAGAAGAAGAAAAAAAGAAAAAAACAAAACAGCGTCTCCAACCTCACTTTTGCCTTCGAATGCAACGTTTCTGCGAGGCCGAGGCGTTCAAGTGTTTGTTCGGCCAGGCCAGGTCAGGCCACTTCCACAAACACACACACACACACACACACACACACACACACACACACACACACACACGAGCTGCCCTGGGAGGCGTATCTCGTGTCGAGGGCCGAGGAGGAAGTCCAAATTTCCAGCACCGCAACTCGGTATCAGATTTACTTCCGGGGCAGCAGCTGCTGCCGCGGCTGCTTCGTCTCGCGAACTATATCCCCGACATTCAGATGTACAACGACTGTTTTCCAAAAGGTTTTTGACAGACGTGTCTCGATTACCAACTCGGGTTCCCCCTTTCAACGGGTACAGAGGTGAGAATGACCTTCATTAGGAGATCCGTCTCCATTATAAAGAAAGGAGGTTTCGGGTGTCACTAAATCTGACCCGCGCTGCCGCTTGGCACGTTTGGATCGAATGTCCTGGAAGTGGTTTTGTGAATTTTAGACGCGTCCGGAGCGTCTTGATTTACAGCTGAATTTCTGCCGCGAGTCACGTACGCTTTGCTGTACGTCTGAGAGCTCTGAACCTGGCACCCCCCCCCCCCCCACCCCACCCACCACGTCTGTGGAGCCCTCCTACTTTACACATAAGACTCCCGTTTTGTTTTTTTTTACCTGATTTTCAGACAGCCACATCGCGGTCATCTCGTTCAGTTTGGTGAAACTGTAGGGAAGATTCCTCAACCTGCAGGGGAGCGGAAAAAAAAAAGAAGGAAAAAAAAAAAAGAAAAAAAAGAAAAATTCAGCCATCTTGCACCAAAAAAATTCACACGACCTAAAACATTTCTATTAAATTCACTTACATAAATTAATGTTTCAGGGCCAAGCTACATTTCGACTTAAAATAAATGTCAGTTCAGTGGCGTAAAAATTATTATCACTACTATTAAGTTATTAATTGGCACGGAGCCGACACTAGTGATGAAAAACTTGAATTAATTAGCTTCAACGCTAACCCATTTTCATTCTGGCCAGAATTAAGACCCTTCGATGATGATGGTGGTAATTAGCAGGTTATATTTCAAACTGAACGCGGTGCTCTTATAAGAACGACGCCAAAGCATTCCTGAGCTTGTTTACATCCAGCTATGGTATTCATAGTGGAGCAGTTACTGCAGGTCTCCAAGGGATGACTTTCAAAAAGCTACTTTGAAAACAACAGGGGATAAACATGGTCTGCAAATTAGTCAATAACACGTAAAAAGTAATCACGTTTTTTTGACCGGTTGATCACTGCTCTGTTTTTCTAAGCACTTAAAAAAATATATATATATTGTTTTGTCTGAACAAACTAATACATCTCAAACTGATTCAATTTCAAATGATACGTAACAGAAAAATGGGAGTCTACACATTTGAGAATCAGAATTCTTAAAAAAAAATTCACTTTTAGATACCAATAACACCCCAAAAAAAAAAAAAATAATAATAAAAAAAATCCACATTAATTGGGTTCCTTTAACTTCCCCCCTCATTACGCCCCAAACGCCATCGGCCCAGACTCACTTGTTGTTGCTGAGATTGATGACTTTCAGCTTCTGCATGTCACCCATCTCCTCGGGCAAAGACTCCAGCTTGTTGGAATGTAGAAACAGAACAGTCGCGCTCTTCCAGCTGCCCATCTGTGAGGGCGACAAAGCGGGAGGACTCAGGCACACGGCTCACGTCGCATCAGCGCACGCACGGACACATGGGAAGTAACGTGCACGCTCACCTCGGGCGGAAGCTGGGCGAGGAAGTTGTGATCTGCAGCGAAGGTGCGCATGTTGACGCACTGGCCGATGGTGGAAGGCAGAGCTTCGATCTCGTTGAAACTGCAGTCCAGCTCGTCGATGGACGTCAGCCTGAAGCACAGAGGAGCAGCGGGAGTTTAATCAAGCTCTTTACGCATTAATACAAAGGACATTTTTGATTAACTAATGGATTTCATTTCTTTCTTTTTCTATCTCTCTTTACTTCTTTCTTTCCTTCCTTCTTTCCGTCTCTCTTTTCCTTCCTTCCTTCTCTCTTTTCCTTCCTTCCTTCCTTCTCTTTTCCTTCCTTCTCTTTTCCTCCCTCCCATTTATCCATGGTGACTTGCCTAAAGACACATCATCAGATTTCTTTGTTTTCATACATAAACACACATATGTATGATATACATATATCATACATTTCTTTACATCTCACTGTATTGGTCAAAGGTGTATTTATTCATTTTGTGTATATAGCTTGCTTGTGTGTGTGTGTGTATCTATACATTGTTTTTTATGCGTATTTGTCATTTTTTTTCTTTCCATGTACTTTCTTACCCGTTTTTGTTAAGCTGTTGTGACAACTACATTTCCCCACAGCGGGATTAATAAAGTTTTCAACTGAACTTAACTCAAGCTGGGAAGTAAATCAATATATTTGCTCCCCAACTCCAAATAAAAATCCATTCCCTCCCACTTTGATAAAACCTTTACAGCGAGAAAGAACACGAGCATCTTACATTCAAATACGCGGAAGAGAGGACGACTAAATAAAGCTAAAGGTCTTCCGACAACAACTCGCGATTCAACTTTGGCCCGGGCAGTGACAGGTGCTTTAAAAGTAACAGTAAAACTCGGGAGACATTTACTGCGTCTGAAAAGGCTCCGGGGCACCCGATTTTTTTTTTCAACTCGGTAACATTTCAAACCGAAACCCGTGTTGACAGAGAAGTGCGGCGCAGCCGGGAATGTTTACCGCTGAATGAAAAACGCAAATGCACTCATGTGAAGATTCCCGCGAGCACGAAGGCAGCCTGACCTGCAGGAGAGCTAAACGTGTCGCGGCGGCGGCATTAAAAAAAATATATATATATATAACGATACACAGGATTTGACCTCTGGCTCGCTCGATATGTTTAAAATACCGGGAGAAGAGCAACACGGTCCAGTGAGAGGGTGCCGAATACAAAATCAGCGACGTATAAATGAAAAAAACAAAAAAAATGAGCTCGCTTATGCGAAAATCCTTGCATGGGATTAAGCTAAACCATAGGCTTTGTCACATAATCTGTGTCGGAGTACACAAGGAGACGCATCGGGACATAAGGGATAACCGACGGTGTTTGGAAACAATAAACCCAAATTGTGCCGCTGCAGATGTATCCGTCCGGTTTCTTTTTCACGAATGTTGGGAGAGAACTGATTTAAAAAACAACAACAACAACAAAAAACAACACACGCACATCAAAGATGGATTAAATGGAGCCTAATCTTTGTGTTGGACTACAACGATGCAGAGCAGAAACAGGGTCAGCAGCGCGGACCAGCAGCAGCTGCCGGGTTTTACCTGACCGCTGCGGACGGATCAGTCAGAGGAACAAAAAAAAAAAAAAAAAAAAAAACGCTACGGCCGATTTAATCTATCAGTATTTTAACGGAGGATCATCTGGGACGCAGATTAAGCAAACCCTCAAACCGCTTCCGTAAATCAAGCGCGGTGGACTCAAAACTGTTATTATCGTCACGCAGCCGTCACCGGGTTACTCGATATCATCAGCATTTCACCCCAAACGAATAAATAAGCAAAGTTTAATGGGGGGGAAATATCTGATTTATCCAGACAGACGTTTCATGAGATCAGGCCGGTATGAAAAAAAAACTAAAAACTAAAAAAACAGACCAATAATCCACTGATCTCAGGGTTTTTGGTGCTTTTTTTTTCTTTTTTTTCTCTGCCAGTAATAAAGCCGCGTCCGCTCACCCTCCGACGGAGTCTGGCAAGTACATCAGCTGGTTCTCATCCACTTTGAGCGCAGTCAGTTTCTTCAAGGAGCCTAAAAGTGAAAGGGAAAGGGCGGAAAGGAAAGGGGAAAAAAAAAAAAAAGCAGATTGGATTAGAGCGACGCAAACAACAGCTCAGAGCGGTCATTGATTAACGCTCGCCGTTGCACCGCAAACAGGGAATATCAGCTTAACAGTGGTTGATTGGTTTCATTCATACCGTCGTCCACGCAGAAATAGGTTTAGTAAGTAATCTGGCCCCCCCGGTGGTATCGACAGCAGCGTGCATTTGGACTCCTCTGATTTTATTAGCCTGGTCTTAACTCGTAAAAATGACTGTTTGGCTAAAGCCATGAGAAGATTATAAATATCCAGATTATGCTGTTAAAAAATTAAAAAAAAAAAAAATCAGCTCGGTCAGTCGACAGCTTCATAGGAATGTAATCCAAGATTCATTTATTCATTCCTAGCTTACGTTTGTCTCTTAATACTGAAGAAAAAAGAAAAGGAAAGGAAAGCAGCAGTTTCAGGATATAATTGTATTTTTTCACGTTTTTATAACCATAACTTTGCGAATTCTTTGGTTAAAACTCGTCATGTGGCTCTACTGCACTGCGGACAAATGTAGTTTACAATTTAAGTGGTGAAAAATGTAATTATAACATCTATAAAAAAATTTAAAAAAAAAAGTGTTATGAAACTGTATTTTAGCTTAACAGGAATTAGATCCCTACAATACACACCGAGGTATTAGAAATAAATTGGCAACGGCTAAAAGAGAAATGACATGTTTCATAACAAGATGGGTCTGTGTGTGTGTGTGTGTGTGTGTGTGTGTGTGTGTGTGTGTGTGTGTGTGTGTGTGTGTGTGCGTGCGTGCGTGCGTGTGTGTGCGTGCGTGCGTGTGTGTTAATCTTCACCGATGGAGCCCGGCAGCTGGGTGAGGGCATTGTTGGAGAGCAGGAGGTCCTGCAGACTCTCACAGCCGCAGATTTGTTCATCCACCATCTCCAAGTTGTTCTTCGACACGTCCAGATACACCAGCTGTTTTAGCATCCCCAACATCTGGGCGGAAAAAGGGGAGACGTGCGTAAAAAAATAAATAAAAACAAAAACAAACAAACACATCAAACCAAAGTTTCACAGTTGCCTCGTCACCTACGCTTTAATTTATGCCAACGACGAGGCGGACGATGTGCAGCACCGAGGATCCTAACTGGGGACATTATCCCACTTTTTTTTTTTGCTTTGTTTTTGTTTTTTAAACTGAGAACACACATTTCACATGAAGACAATGAGTTTGCGGACGGAACGACATCGCTTCTAAAAGGCCAGACTGCGATTACGGCTGATGCTGTTGAAATGCTGGCAGCAGAACTAATGCATTAATTGTGACCCACTTACAAACAAGCTGCTCATTTGGATGCAAAAATAAAATTAAAAAAAATAAGGTGATCTCAAATTCGGACTACATCATTAGAAATGAATTACGCTCGAGTGAAAACGATGACTTCGCAGCCGCGGAGTGTTACGTCTGCAAACACAGAAGTTCAGCTAAACTGTCCGTTTTCAAGAGTCATTTCCAAAACTAGCAGTTCCTTCTTCTCTGCAGGAGCTGAAAGCCTGATGCAAACTGGCAGCTCACTCTGATGAGGATATAAGCTGACGTGTAGTTTTTTGGGGGGGGATGGTTGAGAGGCCAGCAGTCAGCCAGAGGAATTTATATGGGAACGAGTGTAAATTATACCCCAGGTAAGAACGTCAGTCGGTTCCCGTCGATCCACAACTCCTTGATTCCCGTCAGCTGCTCCAACACCTCAGGCTGCGCATGTCGAGAGCAGAAAGGAGGTTAAGCGATAGAGATGTGGATGTGTGAGTGTTTAAAAAAATAAATAAAAGTGTGTGTGTGTGTGTGTGTGTGTGTGTGTGTGTGTGTGTGTGTGTGTGTGTGTGTGTGTGTGTGTGTGTGTGTGTGTGTGTGTGTGTGTGTGTGTGTGTGTGTGTGTGTGTGTGTGTTCGTGTGCCTTTTGGGCAGGGACAAGATGACGTGTTTAATTCACGACTCGGCTAAAAAAGAAATCATCAGACCCGTTATATTTATTCCTCTGTAATTACAGCGCGTTAGTCGGTCCCTCCAGGAGGTTTTCTTTTTGTGATTGTCGCGAGCAAAAGCGTTCGATTTTACAGCAGATTTTCTGAAACATTTTTGTGTAAAATTGGAAGGATTCAGAAAAAAAAACTGCAATTGGAGAAATCAATTTTTTGAAAAAAAAAATTTGAGCACTTCCTGATAAACAATATGTATTCACTTCCTGTGATAATAAACACGCTGTACATTACAGAAATAATTTAATTCTAATCATCTTTTTTTTTATTCATTTATTGAACAAAAAAATAAGTCAGTGACTGTAAAATAGAAAACGACTACATCAGCTTTCAAAATAAGAGCTTTAGCGGGTTTAGATTTTTTAAATCGTGTTAATTCAACACAGACACATTCATGTAGTCTCTTACAACTTGCCGCGTGTATAAAACTATTTTAACGTACAGTAATATGTCAGCACTTCCATTGACAATAACCATTTAATTAGAACATTTTAATGTGACGAACACATTTCCGTAAATGACGTCACTTCCTGTGTTTGGTTTTTTTTTTGTAATAAAGCAATTTTCGTCTGAAAAGACTTTACTTCATGCCGTTAATATTTTCAGCTCAGCTTCTGCCGACGTCATTTTTTTTAAATTTTTCAATATTGTCGAAGAGCATGTTGACCATGCGTTAATTATTATTGCGATTTCCTGGATGGGGCTGATTAATGAAAGTTTATGTATGTTTTTTTTTTTTTTTTAAACAGACAGCAGAAGGAGCAGATTATAAGGAAGAAGGAGGTGAAGAAGCAGAGAGCCCCTCGGCATCGACAGACCGACCGGCAGATACTCACCACTTCAGTGAACTCATTACTCCCCAGGTCCAACCTCTCCAGCTGCATGAGCTTCTGCATGCTTCTGTGGACACACAAAAGAGGAACCGACTGTAAAAATCAAAGCGCTCAAATCAAACATTACATGTGTGTCTCACAGAATTAAAAAAAAAAAAAAAAAAAAAAAATCAATACAAAAGCAATGCGGACCCGTGTGCTTCACAAATGGAGCCAAAATAAATGTTCCTTCTTTTTTTTTTTCATTTCCATGTTAAATGCTCCTTTTCACTGAATCGTTTTATGAGGAAATAAATACCTTTTAGTGCTGGTGCGTGACAGAAATATGCTTTTAAATAATGAAAAAAAAAACCACAAAAAAACATGACGTATGCTAGCCCCTAAGCCTTTTGCTCCATAATTTCTCTCTCTTCGCATTCAGGTCACAGGCTCACATTCTCCGCTACGCTGTAAACAAGCAGACACAAAGCAGGGCTGTTCGACCGCCCGCAGTTTTCACTATTTTCAAACTGGCGATTGGAGATAAAGATGTTCTTGTTAAGGCTGATTTTCCATTCTGTGCGGCAACAGAGAGCGAGTATCGATCTTTCCTTGAAGTCCAATGACAGCAGGTCTTTGGGGGTATTTAACTGTCAATGGCAGTGGGGGGAAAAAAAAAAATGTTGCGATAAAAAGAACGTACAAATCTCTTTTAAATCAACTTCACAAAATCCAGGGGGGGAAAAAAAAAAGTGCGTCTCAGAAAGTTAGCGCTCTACAGAAGTCATAGACTGCACAGGGTTTTTCAGTGTTACTCAAGTGGCGACCAGCAGTGACGTCGCCCGTCGGTTTGTGAACGGCCACCATGAAGACTCCAGCTCGGATTTTTGGCCGTCGCCATCTTGCTAGTTTCAGAGCGCTTTGGAGATGGAGAAGTGACCATATTTGGACGAGCTGGGGGAGGAGCTGGCGGTGGATCTGACTCGATATGATTGGAAACCCGGCGATACTACGTTCCGCCCACCGATAGCCGTAACATAGAGGGAGCGACTTTAGCTGACGACACCGAGGTAACTCGTGGAGAAATTTAATTGACAAGTTGAATGGGAGTCTGTCGAGCCGGATACCTCTAGTGGCATCCGGTGGTATTACGGCTTAAGGCGTCTTTTGAAAGATATTCCTCTGGCTTGTTCATAAAATTAGCCGGAGTCAGGTGTTTAAATTGTATCATTCTGGCGTAATAAAGAAGTGAGCTCGTTCGATATCGATTGCAAATCGTTTCAAATAGAGAGCTTTCCTTCACAAGTCCAACAAAGCGATTCTACAATACCACAAAAAAAAAAAAAAAGCACGAGAACATGAAAGGGGACGAGAATGGAGATGTACTGCAGATACTACGACAGCAGGGATCAGCCGCGTTTCCTTCAAAACACCGGCGAGGTTGAGCGCAGCGACGGCGAGCTGAGGAACCAGCAGCTCCGCCGTCGGAGTCTGTTTTTAGCCGCTTCTCCTAAAATAAGAACTTCAGACGCGCGGCGCAAATTCTAAATATGATTTAAGCCCTCTGGAGGGCGGGCGGGGGGAGCGATACGAAAAACGTGAATCACGTCTACGAAAGTGAGCCAAGCTTTGTCACGTTCTCACCTCGAAGCCGGCACTAACACCAGAGAGCCCCCCTCCCCGCCTTGTTTTGAGCTGAAAGGGGGCAAGAACGAGCTAGAAGAGCGAGTTCAACAGTGAGAAAAAAAAAAAAAAAAGGCTTATGGGCCCACGTCGCGAGGAACACAGCAGCCTTCTTTAAAAACGCAGAGAAAGGTTTGGTTTCTGTGTGACGTCCGGGAGAAAGACGAGAGACGGCACTTTCTATGCGGAAGCCCTGAAAAGGACTTCGCCTTGCACGCATTTGTTTACATGTCTGAGATGCTTGCGTGTTGCCCTGGAAACCTTCCACGATCATTAGTCCTTTTTTTTTTTTTTTTTCCCCCCTTTGTCAGAGGCTCCGGCCTTTAGCGGGTCTGGCCTCTGTCACATAAACACGGCGAGGGGAGGGGGAAAAAAAAAGAAAAAGAGGACCGCAGTGCACTTTATTCAGCGGCCGGCCCGTCAGTTAGAGAAGAATTTGGAAAAAAAAAAAAAAAAAAAAAGATAGAGTGAGATAACCAAAAAGGAAACTGCCAGAGGGAGGAAGGACATGAAGGCACGTATAGGGAAACGCTGCTTTTGCAGAGGAAACGGGAGGGACATGAAACGAAACAGCGAGCGAAGAGAAAAAGAACCCCCCCTCCCCTCCCGCATCCCCCTCAAAAACAACAACAACAACAAGCACCGAGAGCTTTTTCTAATATTTGTGGGACGTTCGGTCTCCCAGCGGCACTCTTAGCTTCTCAAATGGTGAAATAACCCTCCCCACTGTCTCAGCGGAGGATTATAAAACCTGTCACAGCAAGTGGCCCGAGCAAAGGGGGGGGGGAGAGAGGGAGGGAAGGGGGAGGGAGGGAGGGCTCTTATGTAACACGGTGAAATTTAATACTACAGTTGGAGGTGTAGCGAGATGGAGAGAGAGGATCTACGTTTGAAAAACACAGAGGCAGGATGGAGGACACGGCAGAGGTCAGGAGAGGAAGGAGACGGGGGGGGGGGGGGAGGGGCGCGGTGGACTCTCGACACGCTTCACGACACTGGTCACTCACAGTTACCCGGCACACTTTTTTGTTTTTATAATTAAAAGAAACATTGTGTAATGTTGGATGTTTGGAAAATGTGTGAAGTGAAGAAAACAACAACAACAACAACAACAACAACAACAACCAAACACTTACTTTGGCAACATCTTCAACTGGTTCTCCCTCAACTCCAAGATCTGGAGCTTCGTCAACCTGCAACCAGGAAATAGTCAGTGGTATAATTAACTTAATCACTTCCTATTTAAATAACGATTTCCTTTAATCATCTTCATTTTTTTTTTTTTTTTTAATTTTGACAATACTTGAAAGCTTATTTGCTACTAACCGGCTAAGATCTTACTTTTTTTTTTGGTCCTTTCAGGAAACTGAACAAAAGTATCTTTCTCTCGTATTAAACTCTCGAGAGTCCAGAAGGCCCCGGAGGTGTGTGTTGGTGGGGGGGGGGGGACAAAATGGGGCCAACACCCACGTGGATTCTTAATTCCACATGTTTTGTGTAATTAACAGGAGCAACACTGACTGTTGTGTAAACGACAAACAAGACAAGCCACGACCAGTCGCGCCGGTTCAACGGAACAATGTTGCTTAGCCGTGAGATGTTAAATCACGAGTGATAATAAATCGTGAAACAAGATCAATGAAGCGCAGCAAAATAATAACAATTTGCCATTTCATAAATAAATGAGACTTTATCAAATCTGGGCATCCGATGAAACGTGTGTTTTCTGTGTCTTAGTAAAGAGTTGGTCCCACATATTGATCGTAAGCACAGACTGACGCCGATAAAAATCACTTTATCTAAGTCCAAAGGTGTCATCAAATCAATAATGGTTATGATGTGAAGATGACATAAGAGTCTTATGTCATAATCAATATTTTGTCGACGTACCGAGCCTCATTGTACAGCGAGAAGAAATCTCCCATAACGGTGCGTCATTATTTCAAATGTGTGACGTGTTTTGGGTTTTCGGACCTCAATTGCAGGAAGTTAAGCACATTGAATTTCATTTTTATTTGCATTCGATGCCGTTTTAAACCTCGAACCCGACACAGTTTTGTCTTTTGATCCTGAAATTCTACTCTGTGCCATGACTGCGTCGGCTACAGCATGTAGCTCCGCGCATTTCATACACTGAATACAAGCGGCAAACAGTGAAGCTTCTCTACACAGTGTACACTTTATTTATTGATTTATTTTTAAAACAAACAATTTCCTCCTGCTCCAAGCCGGAGAACAAACTGACCTGCCAAAGCTGGCTGGCAGGAACTCGAGGAAGGCATCGTTCAGGTAGAGCTGCGTCAGACTCAGAAGCTGAGTGAAGCCTTCTGGGAGCCTGAAAAACACACACACACACACACACACACACACACACACACACACACACACACACACACACACACACACACACACACACACACACACAGTACAAGAATTACATCACTCGCACAAAGACTCATAAAAACGACTGCAGTGCCAGAACGCCTGAAAACTCAGAATTCAGGCGAAGCATCCACCCCACTCCCACCCCCACCCACCCACCCACCCCAAAAAAACAAACCAAAAAAATAGCAGTTAATTAGGGCTGAAAATATGCGAGCGAGAGGTGTACTCACTTGGATATGGGATTCACGCTGGCTTCTACAATGGCTAGGGCTTTGCAATTCTTGATGTTTTCTGGAAACTCCTGGATACCTACAGAGAAAAACAACCGAAGGAGAAAAAAACAAAACAATGAAAAAAAAAACAAAGAAAAGAAAATCACCATCAGTAGCTTCGAAGTACAACAAACACAAAAAACATCCGCGAGTGGTTTCTCAAAACTGACTCCTGTCAGGTAAAAAAAAAGACAAAGGGGTGATGCAAGACGTGTTGCTTGTGCGAGGGAGCTTGGTCAAGTGTTAACCGCTGGGGGTGTGTTGTCGCTTCAACTGTGTGCGAATCGACAGTGACCCCCGCCCCCCCCTCCTCCCTCCCGCACCTTTTTAAACAAACCCCAGAGGGGAGGCGAAATAATAAAAGAGCAGGAAGAAGAAAGCCTACTGACGCGCTGCAAAAATACAGAAACGTGTGAACCGTGAGAAAAGGGGACGCGGCCGGGTCTCGAAAAAGGGGTTTTATTTCCACCCACTCCGCTTCTGTGTCCACAACACTTGAGCCTGGAGTGCTTTGCGTGAACGGGATGAGCTCCTTTTTGATGTAAACACGAGACGTCCGCCGTAATCCTTCGACGCGTGTTTGAGCCGACACCCTCCCCCCCCCCCGTTCGCAGCCTGGCGTCCATCGTCCGTTTCAACGTGCTTCCAGAGTGAATTTAAAGAAACGCGTAAACATACAAGTGAATAAGGACGTGGAAACGTACAGAAATGTGAGAAAGGAGAGAGAGAGAGAGAGAGAGAGAGAGAGAAGGTGAAGCGACGGGTATTTCACACGTTGACGCGTCGTCGCGGCTCATTTTCGCGCCCGTCTGTTCGAAATGTACGACGCTTTTTACACCCGTGAATGTCCGAACGCGGTTGGGCGAGTTTGTAATTCCCAATCTGAACCGTCGGGCTCAACGCGACCGCGTCGGTTCAGGCTCGGATTATTTCAGCGAGGTTACGGGGGTCGGGCTCTGCGCTGCGGTGGATGAGTGAACTGGGCGAGGAGGGGGGTTAGGGGGTTAAAAACTAAACCTAGAGTTGTTTTTTTTTTTTTGTATTCATTAAACAGCTGCTTCACAGTTCAGTTTGCAGGTACGTCTCTCCAACTTTCCGTACGGTCCGGCTGCACTCGGCAGAATCGCGCAGGGGATTTCTTTCCATTAATTATTACTTCTACTTATTTAGAGGATGTCGGTTAAGTAGGAAATCCTTAAATGTGGCCCGGGATGTATTTGTGTGGCCGCATGCGTCCCAGACGGCCCCCGAATGCGGTCCGGAGCGGATCGCATTCTCGGTGCGTCCCGGATGCGGTCACACCTGCGCTTTAAAAAAAAAAATCAGTCAATCCGCGATCACGTCGTCCAGTCCGTCCGTTAACGAGAGGTGCGAACAGGCTCTAAACCGCCTCCGCCTTTATATCGGAACTACCTTTTTAATCTCTCTCTGTCCATGAAAAGGTTCTGCCGAGCACGTGCGCCTCTTTTCTGAGGTTATATAGCGATTATAGCCGTCAGTCTACCGGCATTCTTTTAGATTACAGAGATTAACCTCGCTAGCCAGATTGAAGTGGCTGGTGAGGTTAATGTTAAAAAAAAAAAAAAAAAACAAAAAACCACAGTGTGATTAAAATAGTGAAAATAGCAGCATCGCCTCACTGATTCTGTCTGCAACTGGTTAGTAGAAAACAAACCGGGGCTGCGCAGCTGTTTCTTGTTCTAAATGTCAGAATGCGTAGAACGGCACTGACTGCAGATGTTCTGCGACGGGACTCTACATCGTACTCAACAGTACAAATGTCCACCGTCCAAACGTGTTAATGTCAAACCGGGACAAATCCTGCCGCTTCCCGCTCGATTGAACGCGCTGACCGGACACTTTGAACGGAACACCTTGTACATGGCGTGGGCGTTCTGTTTCGGTGCCCCCGCTGTCAGCCCGTGCGTTATGGACGCAGCGTCGCGTTATGGACGCAGCGTCGCGGTACGCCGCAGGTCTGGACGCGCCCGCCTTCCGTTATCCGTCCCATTGGGAGCTTTTGAGTCACGCAAACCTGTGACATAACACGTGGTCAAATCCAACGCACTGTGGCGTTTTATCTCGTAAACAATCGAAACACGCTATCAGTTGTGCAACTCTTTCCTGGTTTCACTTTCGCAAGACGCAGAGTAGCAACACGCGATAGCATTTTTTTTTTTGCTTACTGTTTTTGCTGACGTCAAGCTCCCTGAGATTGATGAGGTTCGCGATCGCCGCCGGCAACACCGTGAGGTCATTATCCGGCATGCTCAGCCGGTTGAGGAACTGGCAGTTAAACAGTTGCTGGCGGAGGGAGAGAAGAGAACAGTTAGTTCATTTACGGTTAGGTACGGCTAACTTAACGCATACAGTGTAATGTCAAGATGCTCAAAGTTCAACCGCGACAAAGCAGGTTTTCTATACGTGTCTGTGTGCGCGTCTTACTTTGGGCAGCTCCTCGATCTGGTTGGCATCGAGGTAGAGTTCCTGCAGGGTCTTCTCGAAGCTAAAGATCTCCTTGGGAACCGTCTCCAGGCTGCAGTGGGAGTAGTCCAGCGATGTTACCGTCTCCTCCTCACCCCGCAAGCAGCGGCACGGCACCAGACGAACAAACAGGCTCCGCTTGGACATCCTCAGGCACTGGAGAGGGAATTGAGTATTGAGGAGGCAGTGAGGAGGCGGACATATTTCGGGTTGTTTTTTTGTTGTTGTTGTTGTTGTTTTTAAATCCCTCCTATGTAACACACACTTCCATGTTTTTAGTACAGTGTAAAAAAAATGAACAGTCATTTAAACACAGACATCAGCTGATATCCGATCTGTGCAATCTGCTGCATAATTGAAAAATCCCTCTCCGCGGGGCCGATCGCTGTCGGAGGTCTCGGTCCGAAACGCCCGCGTTTTGACGAGGTCACGCGTCTGGTTTGAAAAAGCGCAGGGACCCTTTTTTTGTTACATGATATATGACGTGCAGTGTGTCACCTTAAGCGACTCGGATACATGGAAAAGGGGATCTGGTCCCATATGGTCACGACCAGACTTTCAGTTACATGCACTTTTTTATTTGTGTCGAGAGAGCAAACCCACCAATTCCCCCTCAAGCGAGCACAGAGACAGACAGGAGGACTAACTCCCCTCTAAGAGGAAGAAACCTCAGACACAAAATAAAAAAAAGCCAGACTCCGAGTGGGCGGCCGTCTGCCTCGACCAGTTGGGTTGAGATCCCTCAACTTCTTCAATAAAAAGGGGAAATTCCAATATTTGTCAACCTGGGTTTTATTCTCATATTTATGTCCCATATGGTTATTAGTCACGAGGAGATTTTATTTTGTATTGTTTTACCAGCTCCGCTGCGGACATGGTCGAAATTTGTGAAACTCAAGACTGCAGAAGCAGACTGAAGGAGTAGAGGCCAATTGCAAACGAGTTTCTTTAAATAGTGCGGCTATTTTTGCAAATATTAGCGTGCTAAAAGACTAAACTAGATATGATCGACGTAATACCCGATGAAAAATCGTCATTCTAAACATACGGATGTAGCGTGGAGCTCATTGGTCATCTATTATTATTATTATTATTATTATAAGCGGTAATGTCGAGCCTATCCTCAAGGCCCGAGCTAATTCATCCACGTCTTACTTCTTTCCTGTTAAGTCTTCTTATCTGAGCTGCATCCAACTTTTCTCCTGTCACGTCCCGTCCTTTGCTGCACCAATGCTTTTTCTCGCATACCTCCCCAATAACCCCCCCCCTCTCTCTCCCTCCACCTCAACTTTCTCTGGTAACCCATATCTCACTCCCCCCCCCTCGTCCTCCCTCTCTGCATAGCGGTGCGTCATCCATACGCTCCGTTCTCGTTTCTCGGGACGGGGGGAGGTGGGAGGGGGGGGGGGGGGGGGTGAAGGGGGTGAACAGAGCCAAGCACTTCTGTCATCTCCTCTGCTGATAGACCAGATGATTCCCAGTATTTATACGTGAGCTTGCCCGTCTCTCATAGTGAAGGCTGCGTGGGAGGCTGACAGCCTTCCCTTGGCTGGGGTGTGTGTGTGTGTGTGTGTGTGTGTGTGTGTGTGTGTGTGTGTGTGTGTGTGTGTGTGTGTGTGTGCGTGCGTGCGTGCGTGCGTGTGCATACCATGTGCTCATTATTAATGAGTTAGAGAGAGAGAGAGAGAGAGAGACAAAGCGAGAGAGCGAGCGAGAGACAGGACGAGCTGACCGGTGCCTCCTTCGAGTCAACTTTTGGACAGATTTCGAGGGGATTTCACGATTATATAATCAAGTGGTACTTAGCTAAATCTGTTATGACAAATTCCACAGTACGCAAATAGATCATATTTTGAGTACACACCAAAATAGCCTCACCTACTTTAGCGCCGTCCAGGAAACCTAATTCAATCATGCAAAAAAAAAAAAGGAAAATGCAAAAAACAAATTTCACTGAATTATGTTTTTGTTTTTTTTCCTCTGGCACAGATTCCTTGCAGCCACGTCCAACACCAACATGCCGCTCCCTCCCGCCCACACGGCGTCTGCGCTGACAGTTTATAAGGTAAAAGCTATCGCGTATTTACAGCTCAGGCGGCGGACGAAGGACTCCGAGATTATTATGAGCTGCAGCGGTGCTCAGATTAAGACGGGGTGGGGGGGTGGGGGGAGTGGGGGGGGATGCAGAGGAGGAAAAGTCACATTCTGTGCAGGCTCAGAGGAACAAAGCCTCAGTTGAGTTGGGGGAGGGGGGGGGACATTCCTGAGTTTCTACTGTACATGATGAAAACCTCCGCGCTGACCCGAGACTGGAGCTATACCAACGTGTGTGTATATATATATATATATATATATATATACGTCCCGACAACAGTTTACAACTCCTCCTCCACCTTTTAATCTCCTCCCAGCCAGATTGAAGGCTAAAAATATTTTGTTGCTTTAATATCTCTTTACGTTGCTGTAGTGGAGTAGAAGGAGGGAGTCGTGGATAAAACTAGTCAAGGGTAAGGATTTCCAAAGTAATGGCCTACTTCTTTTTTTTGGGGCCGTTTTTTTTTTTTTTCAACCCAAATGGGGATGCAGCTTTTTACTCCACGGTATAGAACAGCTACTTATTCTGCACACCTATGGAAAAAATATTAGAAGTCGAAATTTTCCCCACAGGAAAAGCAGAACTGGGAACCAAAAAGAAGAAAAAACAAAACACAGTTGATGTTTTTTTTTTTTTTTTTTTTTTTTTTCTTTTCTGGGATATTTATCAAAAAACTTTTTTTTTTTTGTTTTTTTTAAACAAAGTGAAAATCATATGTGTCGTTTTTAAAAAAATTTTTTATCCATCAATCATTTGTGTCCCGTATTCATTCACTGACTGGTGAGTCATTGTCAGCGATCAGCCGTAATGCATTATGCAAATTTAAAAAGACATTGGCAGCACAGTACCTTGGCAGAAATAACAGGAATTGCGTGTGTGTGTGTGTGTGTGTGTGTGTGTGTGTGTGTGTGTGTGTGTGTGTGTGTGTGTGTGTGTGTGTGTGTGTGTGTGTGTGTGTGTGTGTGATGCAGCTCACGGCTGTGTTGAGAGGTCCTTCCACAGAAGTGCCTCTGCACCACAGAGCTATTCGAAATCTACCCGTGCTGCTGGGACACTGCAGTGTCCTTTTGGACCGCATACTAAATTGCATATTTATTATTTCAATTGTAGGTCGCTAAAAACGAGAGAGTTGTCTTATTAAAAAAAAAAAAAAAAAGAAAACTCTAAAATCGGCCCCCTCGCGCATTTTTTTTTTTTTTGTCCATAATAAAATTCAACTGTGCTGATGGGAGCTGAAGACCACAACGAGAACAAAGTCGATCAGGGCAACGAGGGTAAACTGCCCCAAAAACCTCAGGGTCACCCTCCATTGAGGACTGTTACCCCAACCCTAATGGGGGTCAACGAGGGCGGATCAATACGTTGGGAGACCGCTCCCTGTGGCGGGCGCACGGGATGAAGCTGAAACCTTCGTCGGTAAGTACTCCAAGTGTCTTCGCTTGATCAAAATCAGCAGCTGCGGTGCACCGCGCTTTGGCGAGCAGTGGAGCAGGGAGTCAAACCCAGGCATGTGGGGTGGAGGGTGGCGCGGGGGGGGGGGGGGGGCGGCGGGGAGCGAGTGTTGTGGTGATGTAGGCAAAACAAGTGTGCGGGTTTTTTTTTTCTTTTTTTCCCCCAATGCAAATTGGGGGGGCGGAGGGGTTGGTGAGGGGTTGGTACGTGGAAAGCCGTGTGGCTGTACAGTGTCGAAAAGAAGTGGGCACCTTTGAATGATAAAATGGTGAATCGGGTTCTTTGCGATAAGTCCTTTTAAAAGAAAAAAAAAAAGAAAAGAAGCATTTGCAGGAGTAGCAACCATCCATGCAGGTATAAATGTTGTTTTCTCAACCGTGCACAATCCTTTGCCGCATTTGCATAATGCATAGCAAACTGTGCAAAGAGTTCATTTGCTGTCGTGCAGCACTTCCTCAATAGGCCGCCGGTGAAGTAGAGCAGAGCCCGTCGCTTCTACCTTTTTTTACCACTTTCTGTACTTTCTTCTTTTGTGGTGTTTTTTTTTGTGGTTTTTTTTTTTTGTGTGACTTTTTCTGCAACAACAAAGTTTTCCCTACATGGAGAAGACAGAGAGAGAGAGAGAGAGAGAGAGAGAGAGATGGACTGGATAACAGGCACGGCGAAAGGCCGGTTGTCCGAAGCACCCTCCCTCCTCCCCCCCGGAGTAATCCGGAAGGCAGCACACTAATGAGAACCGCACTGCCTACGAACATAGATAGGCTTATCCACTGACCTACATGTTACTGGAATGATGACTGACTACTACTCACCCAGCTTTAGTCCGTCAGGAGCCTTTGACTTCTGAACTGAGAAAAATTCAAGACAAGCAATCGAGATTTCCAGACACGCTTAAGCCGCCCCCCCTCCTCCTCTTCCCCTCCCCCCCTCGGCTGAGATTTTTTTTTTCTTTCTTAGCCCACTTCTTTAAGCGTCGCATCGGCATGAAGCGAGCGGGCGGGCTAGTAAGCGCTTTGGCCTCGGCGCGAGGTTACGCAAACACGAGCCGCGTCTGTTCATTCAAGATGGCTTCAAACGGGCGGGCATGTGCGTGAACGGCCGACGTGCGACCCGGTGGCCCGGCAGACGGCGAGTCCTCCGCGGGCTTCCTCGGCCGCGCCAGCGGATGAACTCGGCCAGCGGGCGAGCGCGGTCGCAGGTTCCCACCTCGTTCTCTCTCCTTAAAGCCGGGAAACACCCCCACCCCCCCCATCCGTCCTCCGTCACACACCCCGGGCCGCCCGTAACCCAAGCGCCTTCCCTGGCTCAGAGCGGTTGCCGTAGAGACCACGGGTCGAGGGGTGGACCCACCCTCCTCTTCCGAAAGCCACACAGCTGAGCTCGCTTATTAAATGCACGCGTAGAAAAAGTACTAAAAGAACTTTTACTGCGAGCACATTTCTGAAAAAGAGATATAATTAAACCGCCGCTCATCCGTCCCGTGCTCAAAGCGCCTGCGTGCGGTCTCCAAAGACCGCCGAGGCCTTCCACCCACTTTTGGCCAGAACGAGGGACTCGCTGGCCCGCTTCCCGTTTATCCAGGAGAATAAAGTGGTGGGAACAAATTAGTACTTTCCAAATGAGCCCGCCGCGTCTATAACGCCCCCCCAGCCCCCCCCGTTTCGGTGCACGCCTCGCCCCGCCTTATCGGGTCGTTTCGAGGTTCTTAAAAATCGCTGGACATTTCCGTGGAAACATAAAAACATAAAAAAAACTAAATAAAACGAGAGGTGAAGGGAGGAGGAGCTGAAAGGACCACGTTGTTGTGTCTGCGCGCAAGTGCGTCTCGTTGTGCACACGTGGTCACGGGGGTGGGGGGGGGGGGGCGGGCGGAAATGCAAGTGCCGCATTTGACAGTAGCGAGCAGACCCGTGTTATTTATAGTCCTTCCTCGCCTGGTTGATATGGCAGAATGTGATTAGTACGGGGCCGGCTCCCGCCTTATGAAAGGAGCTTTTGATCCAGACTGCGGGGTGGACTGTTACGGGATTGCAGAGCCACGTCTGAACATTTTTTTTTTTTTTTCATTAGAGATTACGGCAACAAAAACAATCCAAAAAAACCCCAACAACAACAACAAAAAAACCAAACACAAAACGACCTGCAGAGGCTGCGGGACACGCTTGAATGAGCCACCCCCCCCCCCACACACACACACACACACACACCCTCCTGTGACAAAAGAGGAAAAGATAAAGTCACTTCCTCAATGCAGGGCTGAGCGCCAGCAGACTTCAGGCTTGTTCTCTCACCCTACATAAGGTGCTTTGGCCTATTTTAAAAAGGGATACACCCTTATAAAAGGGATCCTGTATTGTACCATGGACATCCCCTTTAACCTTTTCCTTAAAAACCAGAACAGAAAGTCCAACAAGCGGCGCGATCACTCGGTGGGAACATTTCGACACCAGAAAAAGATACCAAACGTGATCTGTGAATCACAGCCTTGATACCGTTGAAAGACGACAGTTCCTGGTTGACAAGTTATGTAACATGGAGGACAAATATTCCGTCCAAATAACACCCCCCCCCCTCTCCCCACCCCCACCCCCAATTTTAGTTTTATTAACCCCAAACTTATACTACTTTCGCTAAATATATTAATTTGACCGAAACGCCCCGTTACATATCTTGAGTTGATAAATGGCATGTTGTTGTTGTTTTTTTTTTCTTGTTCTATCCACTCCACGGGGAAGGGAACGCACATCTCTCGCTCTCCGCTGAGGAGACGAGGACGACGGCGTCCCGAGCAACGCCACTTTCCTCCGGGCGCCTCATTAACGGCGTCGCATTCAACTCCAGCTGGCACCACGGGAGAAGAGCTGCTCCTCAATAATGCAGCGGGATATTGAGTTAAGACGACAACGGTTTGGCAGCTGACTTCGACAACAAAAGGAGCCGTGTTTTCTATGCCCCCCCCCGCCCCCTCCCAAAAAAAGAAAAAAACAAAACAAAACGGGTGGCAGCGGCAGTAGCAGCAGTAGCAGAGCCACTTAAAGACATGTATCCTGTACAGTAGCTGGCACAGAGAGGAAGGGAGGTGGGGGGGTGGGGGCGGAAGAAGAAGAAGAAACCCATGAATGCAAAAAAAGCTTGAGCGTTAGTTAAGGGATGGAAGTACAACTGAAACGGGTAGAAAAGAGACGCCTTGTTGTTAGTATCTGTGACGGGGAATGCGGCTGGTCGGGACCAGAAGTTCCAGTTTTTGTCCCCCCACCCCCACCCCCCACCCCCTTCCAGTTTTGGTTCTCACCAGCGATCTCAGGTCTCAGGTCTCAGTGGTCTTGCGTGACTCCGAGAAAACAAAACCAGGATTGTTTTCTTTGAATTTGCGCTGAAATGAGGGTAAAGTAATCCGATCTGTGACAAAGAGCTTTTTTTGTGTTTTTTTTTTTTTTTACAACATCTTCCCCCAATTTTCTCCCCCGGAACATGACCCGGCTCCGATGGAATAAACTAAACGTGAATTACATCTGTTTGAACATTCACATGTCACCTACACACATTCCTCGACATTAGAATCCTTTAAAAACGGGACGGCTGTCGATGTCTTCTCTCCGCAAACGCGGAACAAAAACCGTCCTTGTTATTGCCTCTGACCACTGCCGAAGCGCTGAAAACAAAGTGCGGCCCTCTTTATCTCTGGGAAACACTTAGCGGCTGTTTATCTTCGAGTGGCATCATTACACTCAACGCGTCTAAAACAACAAGCAGATCGCACACTGCTGCTGCTGCACAAAGAAAGGCTCGAAAGAATTCAAGCACGCTCTGTAAATCGCAGAGGGGGAAGAAGAAGAAGAAGAAGAAGAAAAAAAAAAAAAAAAAAAAAAAATCTGCTCACACTCAAGCCACTATCTGCTTCAGCCATTCCAACAATACCCAGTATTGACTATCAACACAGTGTGTTTAAAGATGCAGTCCACCCACGCACGCTGTGACGCACGGCCGCCCCCCCCACCCCCCTCAAAGTACCACCGGACCGGCCCGGTCACAATGCTCAGGTTTGTGTTTGCGTCTCGCGGATGTTTTCCCAAACTCCACGCGTCGTCCTCGGAAACCGACACACTGAAATCTGGTGTCTTTAAGGCTTTTCCATTACGTTCTCCATTGATGCGATTTACTGGTTCATCGCGATGATCGATAAAGACGCGCAGCGAGGTTGAATAACAGCTCTCTGAAACCCCCCAAAAAATACAACCGCAATAAACACGACACGTACACTGTATTGAATATAATCTAACTTAGATGAATGCTTACGCCGATACATCCAGCAAGTGTGTTGAATGGGCCGGCTGTGATGGAAAAGTTGCATGAGGAAGTTTAGAGCTCCACAATATGGAGAGAGAAAACTTTTTTTTTTTTTTTTTAAATCGGACATCGTGATATTGTTGACCAAATACCTCAATATCGATGCCGCAGAGATTTTGTAGGGAAGACTGCTGGCGCACAAATTATTTATACGATCCTTGATATATGATCATACAAGGACTAAGCAGGTCAATAATAAAACGGCTAGAAGACTCTGGTAAGTTCTGAAAATGACATAAATCTACTGCAATGCGGCCTTTAAAACCAGGAAAATATGACACCGACGTCGCTTAACAAATATTAAGATGATTTCAGGGCAATATCCAATCTCATATCACAATATGTGTGATATCCATATATTGCCCAGCCCGATGGTAGCTCTTCAACTGATAATATCCTCATTTGGCAAAGAGGACATTGTACAAATTCCAACAAAACATTATTATCAGCCATCACGTCCAACTCGAACCAACAGAGAGTTCCCGTTCTGTTCCAATAATCTGGTGTTTTATTTGCAGTGTTGAAATCCATAAGAAGATATCTTTGTGGTTTGCGATGTAGTCGTGCTGGTTGAACACCCAGAGTGTAATGTGTGTTTACCGGGCGGCTCTGTGGGCACACGGATGCAAAGGTGGGAAGGTAAATATTGTGCCGACGGTGGACGTGAGCGCGAGTTTGTGACATCACAAATTTGTGGAAGTGAAAACGGCTCGTCCAATTGACTCTGTTACTAAATATGGGCCGAGTGCGTTTGTCTGTAGACCGAGCACTTTGACACTTTCACATTATTTCTAGTCCTTTAGAATAATAAAAGAAAAAAAAAAAAAGACACGCTAATGTGATGTTATACAATCTAGGACCTTTAAACTGTGATAGCGTACTTTTTATTCTTTTAATCTGCACACGCAACCTGGCTCACGGTATAAAGGATTACAAGTATTCTGAATCCAAGGCGCCTTCACTTCGATTCCCTTTGAGATGACTGTAATTACTCTAATGAATAATTCCCACTTTTTTTTTTTTTGGGACACGGACGGGCCCCGAGCCAAACGCACGCAGTCTTATTTTCACCTCGTTTGTTCGGGCCTTCACAAACACTAAGGTTGCAGAGATGTCACGGATCCCCCAGAGAACGATGAAGACGGAGAGGAAAGACAAAAAAACAAAACAAAAAAATCAAGTCGGCAGTCCACGTTCAAAAAGGTTGCGTCCTTTCTGCCGGCTGATCAACAAGCATGTTGATCTTCTGGCCTTCTGTGCAAGCTGCTCACAGCAATGCACACCACGTTGAAATGTCAGCAATATGTTAAACGGCCGGAGCATTTCGAATGGCACCGAAAAACCTACGTAATTGCAGGCGTGATTAATACGTTTTTTTTTCCCCCATTTTTGGATGCCCCTGCGTATCTGGAACAAACCTCCAGTGAACCGCACGTCCGCTCGGGTTCCTCTAAATCAGGGGTGTCGAACTCATTTTAGTTAGGGGGCCACATACTGCCCACTTTGATCTCAAGTGGGCCAGACCAGTGAAATCATAGCATAATAACGCATACATAACGACAATATTTCTCTACGTTTAAATCATTGGTGAAGGTTTTTGGATGATAAACCCTATTTTAAGGTCTTTCTACAATAAACCAGAAACATACAAGAGCAAAAACTCAGACATCAGCCCATTGTTTATCTGCCTGGGCTCTCTTCTGCAGATTCCCTCGCTTTGTGACGCGTTCGAGCAGCGAGCGCTGCTGCCTCCGGAGCAGACGTCGCATTTACGCTGTTTTTGAAGCAATTACTGGATTGATTAAAAAAAAAAAAAAAAATCACAAAATGTTTGTACTCATAAACCTCCATAGAAATGAAATTTATGTCTTTCTGTAATTTTCACACTTAGCAAAGTCATCCGGCGGGCCAAGCTGGACCCCCTGGCGGGCCGGATGCGGCCCGCGGGCCATATGTTTGACACCCCCGCTCGAAATCTAAAAGATGGAAGACTTTTCTGTTCGCCCTTTTATCGAATGATTAAAATGACATCTTTTACAGTGCACTCTTTAACATTTACGGTTGCATTTATTACCCTTTTGCAGCTGCGAATTATGTCCCCAAAGCAAAACTTTGTCAACATCTGGCTTTATCCAATAAAAGTACAGCGTACATGTAGCATTAAAAATACTGTATAAATCCAATAAAATAAAAGACCTGCCAGCTGCATGCACACAACTGTTTTCATTTGTACAATGAAATAGAGAGAAATTTGTGTCCATGTATCAAAACGATCCAACATTTGAACAGAGGCACCGACCGAGTGTTGTCATGCAGAACTGTCGAGACGCTGGTTTAACTGCGTCGTGTGTTTTCATGAACGGACCGGTGAGAATCGTCAGTCAGATGCAGAACAGATTATTTCTTTTTAAATAAAAAAAAATGTACTGGAAGGTTTTAGCATGCATTGATAACAGGCACGTCGAGGAGAGAGAGGTGACGCAAAACGTCTTCGCCACATCCCCTCCGTCTGACACGTCCTCCGCCGAAGACCGTGATCCCGGCGTCAATAATAACGGGGACCCGTTTCGCGGCGCGGCCGAGCAGCGAGCCGTCGACGACCGCAGGCGAGAGAACCTCGTCAACCAACCGTCGGCGAAGCAGCTGCCGTCGCGTAATCTTGATCAGGATTTACTGCAGGTAGATTTATGCAAGTTTCGCGATCACAACGGCGACCGCGGATTTTGATCAACTACCTGCTCAGAAAACCACTTCCTGGCTGCGTGCCGATTGACAGCGATTCTGCCGAGACGTGCGGCGGCGGGGTATCCTGTGAGATGAGCTCACCACAGTCGCAGATTGACGTCAACCCCTCTAATTCGCTGCGTCTGCGGAGATGGTGCAAAAAAAAAGAAAGGGGGGAGAAAAAAAAAAGAGTAAAAAACTTTCAGCCCACGAAGCACAATGTTTTCAGGCGAGTGCGTCTGTCCCGTAGTCGGAGGTTTGTCTAATTAAAAAAAACAAATTAGGAAACTGAGGAGCGAAAGCAAAAGTGGTTGAACCTTTTTCTTTAGGCTGTGGGGAAATGTTCAGAGTTCAAATTCCCCACCCCCACCCCCGAGCGGCGGTTCCCAGAAGCCCGTTAAGATGCGCGTAACGTGGGTAAAAGTGCGTTATGATGGCCCGCGGGGTGTCCCCCCCCCCCCCGCACCCCCTCCCTGTCTGTAATCGGTACGCTCGCAGTCAGAAAAGCCGTGTTTATTGGCAAGGCGGCGCAGATATCCGACCTGCGCTTGACAAGAGTGAAACACGGCCTCGGCAAATGATCTTAGCCGCTTATCAAGTGGAAGCTGGCAGCCGTCCGCGGCAAAGCACATCAACATTTTCCCTCTCGCGCCCTCGACGTGCGTTTGTTTTGGTTTTCTTCCCTTTCTCTTTCAACTCGATGCGTCGTTTCCACAATGTTTACGAGGTTTTTTTGGGGGGGGCACGAAAAACAGGCAACAAAACTCCTGTTTTGGAAACACGACGTGATAAACAAAGAGCTTAAACGAGACGAACGGGTTTACGGCTGACCTGCTGTCTAAATGTTTGCATAAATGCTGAATCGTCTAAACCGGCCCACTTAAAAAACAAAAAACAAAAAAAAATTCCTCCTTTTGCCTTATCACACTAAAAGTATAGAAAATCGAGTATTTTTTAAAAGATGTTTTTTTTTCTCTTTAAAGCAGCTTCAAGCCGTTTCATTCCCGTCAACAGCACTGGCAAAACACAGTTCTGTATATACATTTGCTTCAAAATATGAATCTGGATGTTTTTTTTCCCCCCTCATTAAGACCTAACCAGGGCAAAGAAAGCGAGAGAGTCCTCTTGGTTATAAATAGTAGTCGACTTAAAAATCCCTTCTGCCGGTAGGTTCTTAATTAAATATGAGATCCAGATAAACGCGAACCCCTGGGATTCATTTCGGCATCAGAAGAGACCCCAACAGTTACATTAACTCTCGTTTTTTTTTTAATCATAAGTATATTTGCAGAATAAATTTCAACATACTCTCGAAATGTAAAAAAAAAAAAAAAAAAGTAGCCTTCCATACAATAAATATTTGATTCCCATCACAACATATTTCTAAATCGATAATCATCAGAGCTGAAACGATCCCGTTTAAAGTTTCCTGGTGCTCCGAGGCAGCAAAACAATCATCTTAAAGCGGACGATATCCAACGCTAATTATAAGCCGATGCACCGGGGGGTACAAGCAGCTGAGAATAGCATCTCCTCACAACCCTGGAAAAACAATAGGACGCCTTCCTGCTCTCCTACGGCGGTGTTATGGCCGCGCAGAGGATGACACAGCGCGATTGAAACGAGCCGGCCGGTTCAATTAAATATCCACAATAAACACATTCGAACGCACCGTTTTTCAGACTTCAACCGATCGGGCTGAAAATGCCATTTTGCGGCGCGGCAGTAAAACGCGAGACGCTCGGGTATTCGCGGCGGCCGGCGCTTGAACGCCGCGTGACGCCGTTGAACGCGCACGGTTGCCTTTTTCTCGGCGTTCGGCGGTTATCTCGAACCGCGACGCGCGAGCGGATCGGACCAACGCGGACCGACGTCGCCCGTCTCGTTTTCGACACGTCGCTCTCAGGAAGACCCCGAAGGGCTCTCCGCTCATGATCTAGGCCACTCCCACGGATGGCCATAGATTGGGGAGAGGGCGGGGGGGGGAGAGAGAGAAAAAAAAAAAAAAAGCAGTGAAACGGAGAGTAAATTAGCCGGCCGCAAATAGAAACCAAATGGCAACACACAACAGTGGCGGCACACGGTGACAGTAAACGTTACGACGTCGAGTGGCGCTGGGCAAAACGCCGTAAATGCCTTGACAATAACTGCACTACGATAATGGCTCGTGACGCCGCCCGTGATTGAGCGGCGATACCCCCACGAGGCGCCGCACAGTCGCTTCAGTTGTGTTTGACCGAGAAAAGACAAGAGGGAGCGAGACGTTCGCCAAATCTCGATAACCGGGTCAGACACATTCAGGTCAGAGCTCCGTCTCCGTGTAGACAACTGCCGCATTTTCCCCGTTTGCCGACCGCAGAACATGGAAAAGGGATAACACACCCCACCCCCACCCCCGCGCCCCCTCCACAACCCCATAATGTCTCGTTAAAGTCACGAAGTCAGCTCGTTAAATTCAGTTTTTAAAACGGTCAACAGTGAAAACTCGCATGGAAAGAAACAAACTAAGTCCTAAATGTCCCTTTAAAATGAATGGGAATATTTACAGGGACGGGATTGCAGAATCAAAGTTTCCATTCAAATCTGAGCTCGGAAACTTATTTGTGTACAACTTGAGAAAAGAAACAGGCGAGCGTGGATCAATTTTCTGCACCGAGTTGGGAAGACAAAGCCGAGTGAACGTCTTTATTAATGAATCCGATTACTCAGTCCGCATGTTCTTCACCATCAACAATCTCTACCTGAACATGGTGGGTGGTGGGGACCATCAAGAATCCCACCTTCAAAAAGAAGTCTGGCTTAAAAAAAAATATATATATATATATTTTAACAAAATTTGGCCACAACGCAGCCAATCAATTGAAGTCAAAATCAGAAGCCGAACATGTAAAGAGACGATTGAGGGTATTATGGCAGGAGAAATTGACCTCAAAGCCGAAAGCGTTGTCTGTGTGCACGGACGAATCAATTAGATGCTCTACTAAGATACTGGATCACATGCTTACAGTTAATTAAATCTGAAGATCACTAGTTACAGCTGTTAGACCGATTACTTCTCTTTGCGAGAAGTGTGACAACTCCGCCTCGCGTGAACGTAGCCGAAACAAGCCGGGCGAGTTCACGCAACTCCGAGATGCACATTTTTCTAAATCGTATTTAAAAAATAAACCTCTGCCCCTGAATGAAAAGATAAATTGTCTAAAGAAGCAGCTGGAGGAATTTCTGCAGAAAAAAAAAAAAAAAGGAAAATCGAGCAGCACAATCCATATATTACCTCAAACAGCAGCTAAAGCTAAGAGATGCTGCGCCACAGGAATCTGGCTTTCCAAAAAAAACGTCTGCAGCTCCATGAAAATAGGTAAAAACGAACATTACTGCGAAAAATGACAAGATTACCATCTTTTAAAAAGGAGGACTTCCAGTGTTTCTTTCACTCTTGAGGTGTCCTTGTGCCTCGGGATCACTTTGTTAAAAGCAGCATATAACCACTGCTTAATGTGTGAATGAATGATGGTTTGTATCGGTCCTGAACAGGCGCCGACAGACCATCTGTCACTGTAGAAAACCTGCTTGCATGCTGTAGCTCCATCATCATTACGTCGCTGTGCCTCAATGATTTTTCTGTCCTGTGCAATTTGGTGTCCCTATTACGGATCAAAAGAAAAAAAAAAAAAAAGGTATCGGTGGAATTTAGTTTGTTGACCTCGGTTTAAAAATCTACGCGTCAAACGGATATTGATGCGAATTCCCCTGCAGCGCCGTGATTATTCACACAGTTATGCAAACAAAGCAGCGATGAGTTATGGGAGAAGACAGGTAGTCACACAAGTAAATGATGCACTTCGGATAAACTTCTTTTGAAAGGAGACCCTGTTCGTGTCAGCAAAGCTTCAAAAGAAAAAAAAAAAAGAAAGAAAAAGAGACGAAGCCGCCTCAGAGAGGAGACGGGTCGGCTTAAAATACTTCCCCTCGTCTGCTCTTTTTGTCTTCGTTATTTGGGTCACGTGACGTACGTCCATAGTGCCGTCGTGACGCGCTTTACTTTATGGTTTTACGGGGCCTGTCTAGACTCTTAAGACGTGTCGTCTGTAGTCACTATTTCCAACATGCGTGTCCAATTATCGAAACGCTAAGGCCGCACGGGACGGAATGCCGTCAGTCAAATTGGATTTGGTCGGACAATAGCCGATACAAAAAGTCCGTCTGCTTCGGTTTATAAATCAGCTTGTGGAGGAGGTGTCGCCCTCCGTCGCGCTTCCTGTAGCATCCGTTGACCTCCCCCAGTCGGGGCCTCGCTGACCCTGTCCTGCCCCAACAACTCAACCTAAGACACACACACACACACACACACACACACACACACACACACACACACACACACACACACACCCCGACAGCTAAGAGGTATTGCGGATTGGTCGGGGCGGGTTGGGGAGAGGGGGGGGGTCGTCCGGCGACATCAGGTCCCGACCCGCCGCTCGGTACTTGAAACCTCGGCTTCACCTCGGTCGCCCTCTGGTACCCAACCGTCCCCTGAAAAGAGTCCGCGCGACCCCCATTAACCCCGCACCCGGCGGGCAGCATGACCCACATGCGGATATCTGTACCATCTGTCATCGTAATGAACCCATTCGCAGCTCAGTCAAAAGCTTTCCGGCGGGTCCGACGCGAGCTCTCGTTTTTCCCCTCGACTGGTCTGAAACGACCGCGGGGACGATCCGCACGCAGAAGGGAAACGTTTAAGTTGCTCCTTTTTCCCCACCTAAAGCCAGGCGTCTCCGGGCAGCCCGCACGCTCACAAACAAACAAATAAACAAACAAACAAACGCGATCACACTCGGCGAACTCGCGGCTCCTTCACCGCCTGTCGGTTTTGTCCTCGAGGTGAGCAAGTCCTGAGAAAGAAAAAAAAAAAAGAAAAGAAGAAGAAGAAAAAGAAAAAGAAAAAGAAAAGAAGAAGAAGAAGAAAAAAAAAAGAAAAGAAGAAGAAGAAAAAAAAAAAGAAAAGAAGAAGAAGAAAAAAAAAAAGAAGAAAAGAAGAAGAAGAAGAAAAAAAAAAGAAAAAGAAGAAGAAAAAAAAAAGAAGGCGAGTTTACGATGTTCAGCAGCTGCGGTCGGTATTTTTGTAAAAGTCGGAGGGATATCTATACCCGCTGAAGGACAGAACGAGAACACGTCGAAGCGTGTCAATGAGCACGGTGATAGGCTGACCTTTGCTGCTGCAGTTATTACAGCTGCCATATTGGATAGAGCGGAAGGAGAGCCCCCCCCCTCCCCCCGCTGTGACTTCTGTGCGTCGGGTTGCGGGTTCGAGCGCGCCGAACCATTTTTCTGACTTCTTTTTAAAAAAAAATTTTACAAAGAGGAGATCGGATGCCGATTGCACACACAGAGCTAGTTGGGCGGGCGTATCGTGTCCCCTGGCCTGCGGGGGAACAGGGCGGGGCGCTCTTGTTGTTTCTTGTTAAAGAGTCGGGACTGATGTTTGACTTTTGAGAACTTCACTTCCGCGTGAGCAAACGCACACTAGCACAGACACGACGGCGTCGAGACGGCGAAATTCAAATCCGAATAAAAAAACAAAACAACAACAAAAAAAGAAAAAAAAACACAAGCGAAGACTGGTCGTTCAATGCCACAAATTGATTAGCGGGTCTCCTGCAGGGAAGATTTATTGTTGTGATAAATAGGGAATAGATTCCAGCAGCGGGAACATACCTTGTCATTTAGGACTCAAGCGCCTGGATCCCAGTGGAAGGCCGACGATAGATCCAACAACAATTAGGTTATCTAATAAAAATAAAAAAGACAAAACACAACTTAAGTAACAGCATAAAACAAACCAGTAAAACACGTACATTTTCAAACGCGTCAGTCTGATTTTAACGTAAAAGTTTCCCCTCCGCTCCAAAATATGTTTTTGAGCTTCACTGTGCAGAGTTAAAAACTAGAAGGCGCTTTAAATGAAAATCAGATTTTTTTATTTTTTTTTAAAAAGGCACCTATAAGCACGATTTGTGACATCACAAACGGGCAGGAAGCCGATCCTGGTCCGACGTGCAACAAACGACAAGATTTATGATGCGGAAAACCTAAAATCTCCAGTATACGTGGAAAATGTACTTTACGGCATCTTGTGTGCAGCGGTTCAACTTTGGGGAATAAAACTATATCTGCATGTTCATAGTTTTTGTAATTTGTAACGAGGCAGAAGGATTACAAGACATTTTAAGGAGTTTTACAATGTCATTAAATGTATTTTAGTGGAAAAACCATGTCGGGCACAAATTCTAATTAAAAGTAGATTTATTTTATACACATTTTTTTTTTTTTTTTAAGTGTCTGGAGGGGATCTTTAACCATCAGAATAACCGTGGAATTATATTGCAATAACTGAGCAGTAGAATTCAAAAGCAGCCAACTCCGAAAGACCTTTAAAATACATCCATGGTCGTGTTTTACGATCCATTACACAATAATCTGTTTAACGTCACAACATACTAAAACTTCACAGAACCCGCCTCTCACGTTACATATTGCTGTACTGGGCATTTGTGATGTTTTGTAAAAGCTGATGGAAAGCTGCCCAAATCTAAACTGATTAATAAGCTTGTTAAAACTGCACGTTTCATGGCGCATGTTAAGTAGTCAAATTTAGGTCAAGTGAAGTTTTGTTTTTGGTTTTTTTCCCCTCCGTCGTCGTGTTAAGTTATGCGTGTTAGGGGGTTTGCTTTTAAACTGCGGGAAGTTAATGTTCATTATGTTTGACAAAAGAAAAAAAAAATTGATTAGTCAGCAAATGTTTCTGTAACTACACCGAGCTGTCGAACAGGGGTGGAATGTATTAAGTCTTATGGGCCAGGATTAGACCTGCCTTAGGACCCGCATGAAACACGTGACAAATGAACTTCCACCGTGAACAGCTCGGTATGTTTCACGCTATGCTAATGAGGGTTTTCGTGAACAAGTTCCTGGGAATTCAACTTGACTCTCGCCTGAATGGTGTGCACGTTTTCGTTTTCCCACGAAAACCGGATGAGCACAACGCGCGAGGATAAAGCCCCCCCTCCACCAACGAGGAAGAAACGCGACACGGCCTCGCTTCTCAGGTGGGAGCGCACAACACGGCAGCATTGTCCGTGCATGTCTGGAGAGGCATTAGCCCTGCCAGCTGATCTGAGACGAACTGAGCCAGCTTAAAAAAAAAAAGATAGGATCGTCCCTCCGCCGCCGCCGTCGAGCACAATGGAGCCATAGAGTCAGGAAAGAAGGACGCGGAAGGGGAAAGCGGCGGCGGCGGCGGCGGCAAAAGTGGGGAGGAGGCAGACGAGAAGGAAAAAGGAAGAGATATTTCGACTTATTCACAGCCTCTCCCCCAATCAGCTGCTAACACATTGGGCCGCACTGACACTCGTTAGTTTCTGCTCCACTTCCTCTCGGGGCGCCTTTATCCTCATCGCATCTATTTGGGATACTGAATCGTGCCGAAAACAAATGGAGAAATGGAGGAGGAGAGGGGGAGGGGGGGGGGGTGGGGAGGACTGAGGAGGGAGGGGGGAGGGGGGGGTGAAGGGTGGGAACGGCAACCGCTTCCTCTCCTGTTCTCCTCTGCAGCTGCTTTGCCCCGTTTGCTGCCGACGGCCATTCTGTGAAAGTACCCCCCCCCCCCCCCAAAAAAAAAAACAAAAAAAAAACAAGAGGAGCTGCGGGGATGGAAATCACCTGAATCTTGTTTACGCGAGCTCTGCCAACGAGGAAGCGCTTCACGCAATTGGATTCATGCGATTCGGCAGGAGAGAATCGCCTGCTGATAAAGCGACTGTAATTAAAACTGACGCGTGTACCGCAATCTCCCTGCACGTCGTCGCCTTAAATCTATATCTGTAACCTATGAATAATAACCATCTCGACAGTAAAGACACCGAGGAAAACCCACACTTATCTGTTACACTGCAGAGTACAAGAAAGAAAACGACGGCCTTCACTTTGCCAGTGAACTCAGGGGGGCTCACATCTGTGTGAAGTCAACGGAGCCAAGTAACAGGGATGCTTGTTTGTTTCGTTTGCTATGGTAATAATGTCATTATTTTTGATTACTGGGCTAATTGAGTCTCCATAATACCAATTTCTCTGCTCCTCGTCTCGGCCTGTCAGTTCCTTCGCTCCGCTAACGGACTCGGCAGAAACACTGGCGGGCGAAATCTAATTTCCGCTCGTCCTCTCCGGCAGCCGTCCGATAAGGGCGTTGCGAGCGAACGCGAAGGCCTACGACGTAGGTGCGTTTGTTTTACGACATCGTCAGTGACGGGAGACGGTTGCAAATCGAGGTGGGCACAGCTTGTAGAGGTTGTTGGTTGGTTTTTTTTTTGTTTTTTTTTCCACTCACAGAACTGTAACCGGTCACCTGACATCACAGGCGAGGCGACGGCTTATCGGGGTCAGTGAACGCAGCGCCGATGTTCAGCCTGTTAAAAAAAAAAAAAAAAAACCACGCATCCCACTGCGGTGATTGCATGGCGCCTCTTTTAGTGGTTCCACTTCGCCCGTGGACACAAACAAAATTCAAATCTCACTTTAATGATACCACGGCTAAGAGGGAGCTGCTTACAACGGAGATGGGTCGAACAAGGAGGACGCATTTTGGTCATTTTGCTAATAAGGGGGGATGGGATGGGATGGGATGGGATGTCCGCGTGTATCCAATACCAGATGTGCGTCGAGGAGCATCATAAACCGCACTGAAAGGGGCCGCTTACTTCCTTTCGTAGTACGTGTCGGCAGTTGTAATTTCTGTGCGTCACAGTGTTCATTGGATGTGTAAGAGAAGCGAAAACAACAATGACACGTGGACGAAGGAACAGAAACAAGATGAGTCGTACAGCATTTATATCGCAGAGTCTGCATTTTTTTTTTCTCCCGTGTGAACCAGCCGTCACACGAGAAAACACAGAGGCGATGATGTGCACGTTATTTATGAACAAAAAGCACGCAACAAAATAAATAAATAAAAAACGTAATCACAAATAGACACTCGAGATATTTTGCAGGTTTGGACACCGAAACCGGATTTGAACTTCTCCAGCTATGAAGCATGGCTAATAATTTAGGACCACTGTGCTAATCTTTTTTAGGTATGAGGAAGTTAAAGTGGCAAAAACAAAAAAGTTTCCGAGAAAAAAGATTTGCAAGCTGCTACCGAGAGAAAACTGTAGCTTAAAATGTATAATAGGTTCGTCACTACCTCATACATAAGTGTATTAAAAATAAATTGTTTGGCTACATGTTCTGCAGTATGAGATGAATATGGATGAACCAGGCTGCAATGAGCCCAATCCTGTTCCCAAACCTCATGAAAAAGAAACAAAACAAAACAAAAAAAACGTTCTCAGCGCACCGGCTTTGCTTTACTGCAACAGTAAATAAAATCCAGTTCGAATATCATACGAACCAAACCGACAATGCGTCGCCCCGGCACGCTGCGCATAAAAATCAGTTATGGCTGTACAGTATGAAGACGGCTCGTTGCAGAGATACTCCGCTTATCTGCAGCTGTTATTGCAACAGACATTTGCTCGCGGCGTTTACTTCCAAGAACCTCTTTTCTTTCCTCTTTCCCAGTGGTAAACAAAACCCTTTCAAAATATCTTTCCATTGCATAAGTTCCTCTAACAAAAAGGTCAAAAAAAAAAAAAATTTGATTTGGTTCCCATGTGTTCTGTACAGTGAGTTGGAGCTGTTCCTTTTATTTATTTATGTATTTTTTTTTTTTTTGGGGGGGGGGGCGTTTTATTTAGCAAATCGAATGTACCTGCTGACAGACAGCAAGGCTGAATGAGGCGGAGACGCATGTATTTGCTAACTGGGTCACAGAAGCAGAGGAAACATTGGGTGAGGGGAAGGGAGGGGAGGAGAAGGTGAACGCACAGATGTATTAAAAAATGGGAGAAATGTTACGCAGATTTACAATTTTCCACCAAAAGAAAATAACAAAAATGAGTCAATGTAGACTCCCAAAGGTCGTGGCGGACCATCCATCGCCGTCATCTCTGTGAAAGGCCTCCGTTGCTCTTTACAAGGCTATTCATTCAATGTCTTTATCTACAGGCATTAAATGTGCATCACTCCCTATCTGTAAAGCCAGCAGGCAACAGACCAAGGGGAAAAAAAAAAAAAAAAAAATCTATAAACACATCCTACATACCGTGCATCTGAGTGATACATCAATCCCGACAAATAAAATGGTGCTTAAAACGTTGCTGCTGTCCCGCAATCCCTCCTCAAGTTGTAAATCAAAAGCGTGCGCCAAGAGACGAAACACTGCACGGTACTTTCAGTTTTAATGGGGAGCCAAAAAAAAAAAATTTTTTTTTAAAGTGAAATAATTCATTAACGCTTGATGCATCTTCCACAAATGTTTCTCTTCAAGAGCAGCCAGATTTTGTGCGAAAAGGGCTTTTTTAAAAAAAAATTTTTTTATTTTTATTCTGCCTGAGATGGGTCAGTTGGACTAAAAAAAAAATTAAAAAAAAAAAGTTGCCATGAATTATAAATATCAGCCCGGGACATCCCTAGTCTGAAAATAACCTGCTACTCATCAAGTTGGCCGTGCTGCGTCAGTTATCCCGCTGAACTTTATCAAGACTGTGACGCAGAGAACTCGGTTTAACGCTCTTCTGTACGCGCATGCGCGTCACAAAAGAAAAAAAAAAAAAAACATCTTTAATGCCGCTTTGTGACAATTATCTTCACACAAAAACAAACCAAAAAAAAGCTAAATTCCTGCACACTTCTGTCGCTCCCCCCCACCCCTCCCCAAGTTGTGGTTTAAACCACAAAATGGTCCAATCTAAGGTAACCGGTGTCTGTAAATCACATCCAATTCTTTTCTACTCTTGTTCAAGCTCTCACCTATTTTAAGGAGCAACATGAGCACTTGATGACACACGCGCACACACACACTTTGTGCTATCACTGGGCTCTGCGAGGGGGATTCAGAGGGATCATTTAAAAGCCCAAAGCGCTAATAAAACAACACCACGCAGACAAATGTGTACCCAAAAAAAAAAAAGTCGGAGCACAAGCACAAACGTCACATTTCGCGAATAGCTTAAACAAATACGTCGCACCAGTTTAAACACCGACGCTTGTTTGGCCAGCGGAGCGATGCAACAGCAGTTGGCTGAAAAGTGTCCACTCTGTTTATCGTCTCCCGCGTCGCAAGTCAAGCTGGAACAGATGTGACACGATCCACACAAAAAAAAAAATTTTTTTTTTAAATGAAAGGAGGTGGGGTTCGTCTTCTGACACCTAAAGTAGAAATGTGCGGATGAGCAAAAGGGCCCGGTCACATTGACGACACCAGATATAGGACGCTCTGGTTCAACTTGAGCTTCCCCCACCGAGCTGATGACATTTCTAAAAGGGCAATTACGCTGTAGGTGTTTCCGCAGAGTTTAAAATGACAACAAAGGAGCTGCTGACACAAAGAACTTGAAATTATTGAATTGCTGGGGTGGAGCGTCGACTAACCCCGATGTTAAGAGTGGGCTTATTCAAAACGGTATCTGCACGTGGTCCAATTTGACTGGTTTGTGACACTGTTTTCGAGAACGGCACAATCTCTACGATGACACACCGATTCCCATACGGTGATAATTACTTGTGATGTGGTGTTAAAAATAATACGAGACGGGACGATACATTTTACAGTTAAGCAGTGGCTGGACTGTTCCATTTCACTGAGGGGTGGTACACTTTGTTACGCTCTTTTCAAAAAGTCAATTCTAGGAGGCTAGGGGTTTTCATTATCAGCGTTATTTTATTGTATGTCATTTTTCTCAGTTATCTCAATCTAATCAATCATTTGGTGTACAAACATTTCTAACCTTCAAGGCCACCAAATGACTTGTTTTTAAATCAGCCAACAGTCCAAAACCCAAAGATAACTATCACAAAAAACATCCAATCAATTAACAAGCCAACCAGCAAATTCCCACAAGCTGCAACTATGTAAGATTTGCCCTTCTGGCTTGCAAATGGATTAAAAAAACAACAACTCATTAGTAAAATAGCAGCCTATTAATATTCTATTGATCAAGCAACTGATTAATTGTCTAATCCTTTCTGATCTAACGGGGTAATTAGCATAATAAGATAACTGAAAAGCTAGCAGATACCTGCTAAAATAAGCCTAATGCTTCTTTACCAAAGAACAAATAATAATAATAATAATTTCAACAACGACAAATTCAAACTAACAAAATAAGGCAAATCCATGAAAGTACAGCAGCTGAAAAATGGTCGGCATGGAGACCAATGATGAAGATGTGAAGACACTCGGTCCAGACGAAACGTAGTTTTGCTTTGGCTGAAACGATAACATCAAAAGGAAATTTGAACTGGAATAAGTTTTTTGTCCTCGACTCTACCAAATTGTGACACGAAGACTTATTCACCTGCCAGCAGCAAATGCTCGAAATAAAACACACATTCTGGCCCGTTCGCAGAGGACAAACTGAAACGGCAAACGCCGGCTCATTTCCTCGTGCGACACGATGTTTCTCGCTGATTGTTTAAGGATCGCGACACTCGATCACCTTCCAACTCATCAACAACGTCACATGAGTGATTTAGTCACTGAATACGTGCTCAGTGGACTATTTGTCTTTCCTACTGGCATCAGAAAGGCATGCAAATCGGTTGAAGGTTACATGTACTGAAGAGGAAATGAGCAGTTGTTTGGTCACACATGCAGGTACCTTTAAAAAAAACAAAGTGTCTAAAGTGTCAGACAATCACTTTAGTAGCGTGCACAGAGTTCAAACTGTACTATTTTTTTCAAAAGGAAATCACTTTTCTCACCTACTTAAGAAATCACAGCCATTTTCTTCTAAACTGATCTGCCATTGGTTCACAGTTGAGGATCTTCATTCACTGGGTCCAGATTCAACAGGCATTAAACATCTTACGGAAGCAAAGGTGCCCTTCAACTTGGCTTTTAAAATGGCATCGCCACCAAGGGAAGTCAAAGCTGCCGCACAGGGCTATTTAAAAGAAAGAGAAAAAAAACAACCCGCTTTTAACATGGCTGACCCAAGTAGTTTATTTGTCCAATTTAAATTGAGATATATGTGGACTTTGGATGAACCATTCTGCAGCCAGAGTAAAACATTTTACGTGTAATAAAGATAAGGAAACACAGCTTTGCCGCTGTTGTCGGGTTATCTGGTCTTCGGTGTCCCAAGAGGCGAAACAAACGGCAAAGCCGGTGCAACAAAACAACTTTGGTACGAGTGTGAGAAAAACAACTGTACAGCAGAGAGCCGCTGTGAGAGTGACCCTTATCACCATTCCTACTTCAGGTCTGCTGTAAATGATCACATGAGGAGCTTGCCGAGTTATTCAGTACCTCCCTGGGAACATACCGCCGAAGGAAGACTGCTGTCGTTCGTACCGAACACACCTGCAAACCAGTCAAATACTTGCATATTTTTTTTATTCTTTATTATTAATCAACTGATGAGTGAAAATGTGGCTTCAAGACCTGTTTGAAGTGAATAACCCCAAACTCTGGAGAAATCTGAAAGGTTAAATGATGCATCCCATGAGTCAATGAATACCTGGATGGTACCCCTGCGAACAGCTGGCTATCAGTTGCTGAGATTAGGGGCCTACAACAATACCAAGTGGCAGCTGATAGCTCCGACTGTCTGTTTACGTTTTTATTAAAGCCAGGAAGGCCTTTGAAGGCTAATCAGATACAGTATCTGTTTAAATACACGACACTTGTCAAACTCAGGGTTTGCGCGGGTTTTTTAAGAAAGCTTCTTGATCCCGAGGGGGGTCGGGTATTGGGTTGGGGAGGGGGGGGGGGCAGTTTCAGGCATCCGGTAGATTATATACAAAAAAAATAACCAACACACACCAGAATAAAGAATAAAAGCACATGAAAACACAGCAGTGAGGTGATAAGTCTAGCCACTAGGACGAGAGCTGTCATCGTGATAAGAGTATGTGCTGACGGAGGTGGTCCTTTACGAGTGAGCAATTACTGCAAACAATATATATATTAAAAAAAATTAAAAAAGCTACAAGATGAGGATAGATATTTAAACAAAAATACACAAATTCCAATTGGCAGCAGAAGCTTTCTCTATCAACTTATATAAATGCAGTGTTTGTAGTTCACATTTTTTTTACAAGGGAGATAACCTCTCAAGTTTGTTGTGTGTTGCAAAGACGTGCATAAATATGTCCAAATCAGTTTACATTCTTTATAACTTGGAATTTCTTGCCTAAAAAAACTTTCACTTTACATGGAAAAGCTTTACATCATAAGAATGATATAAAACTACAAACCTCCACCCCCCCCTTTTTCACAGGCTTGCTGCTATTTTCACCTGAACCCTGTTTGCATCAGGAGATTGTCTCCAGTCTTGGAAATAAATCTCCTGACATCATTTACCAGAGATGACCACTTTACAAAAAAAACACACTTACAAACCAAAGTCAAACCTGGTCATGGATGGACAATGCCAAAAACAAAATAACAACAACAACAACAAAATCGAAACCAACAGATTAGTCTACCTCCAAAAAAAAAAAAAAAAATCTTAACAGGATTAAATTGGACTGGGAAACTAAGTGCGGACAGTAATCTGATTAGGGAAGTGGTGAGAAAATGAAAACGCCGATATGTTGAGTGTACGGCGGACTAATCCGTCGAAGCAGAAAGGCTTGAAGGTGCTCCGCAACAAAAGATGGGACTACTGCTGCTGCTGTTGTTGTTGCAGTGCAGCTGTTGGGACTGGTGTAAGAGGGGAGGGTGGTGGAGGAGGAGGGTGGAGGGAGGGAGGGAGGTCGGGGGTGGCAACGAGGTATATTGACCGATAGCGTTAAAATCGGATCTTCTGCTGACTGGGGATGAAGAGGAAACAATCGAGAAACACTGCACACACACACACACACACAAAAAAAAAGGTGCAGCAGTGTACAGCTGTGGATGAGAAACCGTCCGAAAACACACACACACACACACACACACACACACACACACACACACACACACACACACACACACACACCACCAAAAACAACCCCTCACCGCTGTATTAATCCACGAGTATAATCACCACCATTACTAAACCAGTAGGATTTAGAGGGAGACTCTAATGTTATAATAGCAGTTTAAAAATCAATTGAATTAATGTAAAAAAAAAAAACGGAACAAAAAAAAAAAAAAAAAAAAAAAAAAAAGGGGGGACGGATCTCACCGATACTCCGCAGCTAGCATGAATGTTAGCATGTTGTAAAAAGGGGGGAGGAGGGAGAAAGGGGGAGGAGGGGAGGGGAGGCAAAGACAAACAACCAAAAAAAAAAAAAAAAAAAAAAAAAGGAAACTTACCTTTAATTACCGTCGAGTCGGTGTCTCATTTAACTGACGTCCAGGTTACGGGCGAGTTCGCTTTCCTATCCGGGGAGTGCGTCGAGAAGTCGGTCTTTAGCATGAGCGAGCTTCGCGGCAGTTTTCAATAGGTTTCTGGTGGGGGGGGGGGGGTGCTAAGCGCTAGCAGCTAAGCTATCGAAGCTCTGCCCACTTTAAAGAGCGGCTCGAAGCTCGAAGCTCGGCCCAGCGCGCACATTGTCCTCCGGTCGAGCCGGACGAGAACTTGTTTAAACGTGCACGGTTTGTTTCCCCCCCCCCTCCCCAGACTTTATATAAAAAAAAAATTAAAAAAAAAACACAAAAAAAGAAAGAAAAAAAAAGTAATAAATCTTCCAAAAATGTTGACTCGAGGCGAAAACTTACAGCGAAGGCGGAAGACGAGAGCAGCGGCGGCAGGAACGACAACAACAACAACAACGACAACAACAACAACCAAAACAGTCCGAAACTGGTGCGGAATTAATGACACGGGACATTTAAAAAAAAATATCCAAAATGTCCACGACGTTC
The DNA here is from genome assembly GCF_029030835.1 of Brachyistius frenatus. Lineage (NCBI taxonomy): Eukaryota > Metazoa > Chordata > Actinopteri > Embiotocidae > Brachyistius > Brachyistius frenatus. The sequence goes on along the minus strand of NW_027210634.1, from coordinate 2,107,642 downwards.
AGCGGGGGGACACAAAAGGAGGAGAAAAACGACCTCCGGCGGGGCGAGAGCTTTTCCTCCAAAGTGTGCCGCACCCAGATGTTTTCGCTCATAATTTTCTCGTGCTTAATCATTTGCGGTATAAAAAAAAAAAAAAAAAAAAGGAAAAAAAATTAAATTAAATTAAAAAAAATTATGCACGCGCTTAACGGACTCGACGGGAAGCCTATAAAAAACAAAAACAAACAAAAAAAAAAACGTGGGAGGCTCGTGAGAGCGTTTTTGTTGTTGTTGTTGTTGTTTTTTTTGCCGTTTTCCGTCTCTCTGCGACCTCTGTTGCCTTTTACGCGCAGGAGAGGGCTTTCCGCCGAGAAGTCGCCTTTCCAGCTCCGCCGACTGCTCGCGCGACGATGCTTTCACTATCTCACCCAGACACCGCGAGTGATCCTCCTCCTTCCTCCCTCCCTCCTCCTCCTCCTTCCTCCTCCCCCCCAGTCCACTGTGGCTTTTTTAGGTTATCCGTCCTCCAACCTGAATACGTCTTGAAAACAACCAAATATGCAAATCAGGCAACGAAAACAAAAAAACTATGTTTTTTTTTGTTTTTTATTAAAACTCATCTACATGTATATGAAAGGTTGTTTTGCAGATTTACAACAATGTTGACTTGTTGTTTTTTTTTGTGTTATCTTGTGGCGCCCCCTGGTGGACATAACGTTTTTTCCTTGTAGAGGAATTTTAAATTGTTTAGCTTTCCAAAATATAATGTATAATTTTCTTTCTTTCTCTATCGAGAAATCTGGAGGTATCTCAAAGTTTTTTTTTTTTTTTTTTTTTTTTATCACCCAACACCTATTAAGGATGGGATTTTTTTTTGCATGACGTGATAAGACATGGGCAGTAACGCCGTGTGAGGCACCTTTGCAATGCATACCTGTGTAGTTTTAACACACTGTACTGTAGTGAACCTTTGACATATGGTAAATGGTCTGCACTTGTATGCCGCTTTATCACCCTGAAAGCGCTTTACTCCGTTTCCCCCATTCACCCACTAATGGAGCTGAGCAACCGTGCAAGGTGCTCGCCATCGGGAATATATTCACACGCACCAATAGGTTGCATATTGCTCTGTTACCCTGTTAAAAAAAAAAAAAAAATCTATGATATTTAACTACTTTAATTACTTTAAAGTAATGTAACTGATTGCAATTGATTACTTTTTTTAAACATAAGTTTTTAAACTGTTAAAATGAAGCGGAAAAGTCATAATTTTTTTTTTTTTAAAGTCACTTTAAACGAGGCCATTTTAAACCTCCCCAACTGCTTACTCTTTTTAAAGATCTCTTGGTCTTGGTCTGTTGAAGACATTTTGACATGTAAAAGTAGGAAGTGCGCAGGTGAAACTGAGAGCGTTAAAAAAAACAAAAAAAACAGCTGTATTCCCATTTAGATTAACTGTTTGCTGCCTCGTATCGTGCCGTCGTGGATTTCCTGGGACGCCGTAAGCCACATTTGTTTCACCTGTGATTTTGCCTGCTATGACAAGTCAAAGTGTCTGCTGTGGGGGAAAAAAATGAAAAAAGGAGGGGTGGGGGTGGGGGGCGATTGTGACACGCTGGCTTACTGTCACCCTGCCATGGCTTTACTGGGACATTTAAATAGAGAAGCGCCATTGTTGCTGTAACGTTATTAGTAACACCTCTGCTTTCCCGAGTTCAAAATGAGAAAAAGACATCATTGTACGTGTCCCGGAGGAGGATTGTGTATTCGAACAAAGGCAGAGGCGCAGGTAGAAAATGAAGTACAAACCCGCTGAACGCAGCGATAAAACATTTTAAAGCGAAGACATTTTCTCTGCTGACACAAAAACTGCATACAGACGATAGGAAATATAAACTGCTTCAACCCCCCCCACCAAAAAAAAAAAAAAAAAAAAAAAAGATTCCGATTCCAATTACGACGTCTGTGTTCCTTATGACTTGGTCAGTCCTTTGCACTGAAAGAAAGCGTCCTCATGCGGCGAACGTCCCAGGAAGGTTTCCAGCATGTCCATCCCGTCCACGGAGCCGCCGGCCTCCAGGATCACCCTCCTGTACTCTTTACCCAGCTGTGTTAAAGGCACGCACGGACACATAAAGACACGTTTTCACAAAATATTTTTTTTTTTAAAAGGTTCCGATCAAATATAAAGATGTAACGGACCAACCTTTGGATTCATGATGCCGTCCTTCTTAAAGCGGCTGAAGTATATATCGGCGGAGTAGACTTCGCTCCACAGGTAGCTGTAGTACTGACCGTCATATCCTCCGGCCAAGTGGCCGAAACTGGCCGTCATGTTGGTCCCTGCAGATCAACGGATCTTTGTTATCACGTAAAAGTTTGAATTTGTTCGCATATCATGAACGTGAATTCTCCCCCCACCCTCCCCAAAAAAAGGAAAAATTTTACCAAATGAGCTTCATACAGGAAATTAAAGACAAATATTATTCCTATAAGATTTAAATCATGTTTTGGGCATAATCTAAGTAGCCTTCATTCGCCCTGCTACCGCTGACCTGGTGTAGCGGGAACTCCCAGGATCTCCTCGCAGTGCTTCGCAAACACCTCAGCCGTGTCCGCATGAGAGCTGGTGTGAAGCGACTGGTCCACTTTACTGAGGACCACCTGACGCAGGTTCATCAGACCTGAGGAGGGACAGGAACGTATCAGCGGGGACTCTTTACCTCTGCATGAACGTTGTGTTTTTTTGGGTGTTCGGGAGTCTGACCGGTGTTGGCGACTCTGGAGGCGATCAGTTTGTCGAGCAGGTGGTCTGGGATCGCGGTGCCGTCCTTGTAGTGGCGAGACATTCTCCTCAGGGGCTCCTTCTCCCAAACCCAGTTCTCCAGCATCTGAGACGGCACCTCAACGAAGTCGGTCTCCACCAGAGTCCCACTGAACTCCGAGAAAGTGGTCTGACACAAACAAAGGAAACCGTCAGGCTTCGCTCATTCTACTTTACATACAGTGCACGGCATGCAAATGCAGTGAAACCTCAGACACAGGTGTCTTCCCAGTGGCCTACCTTCGAGCAGAGCTCGTGCATGACGTGACCGAACTCGTGAAAGTAAGTCTCCACTTCGTGGTGCTGGAGGAGGGAGGGCCAGCCTTTCCTGGGCTTCGTAAAGTTAGCCACCATGGCCGCCACGGGAAGTCTGCGCTCTCCATTGGGTCCTCTGCAGCCGGGCTGAAGCCCGAAGCAGGCGGCGTGGCCGTATTTTCCCTCCCTGGTGAAATGTCACAGTCAGGCTGAGTTTGAGATCACGAGCTCTATGCTGTGATCTTTACGACATACTTCCCTTAGTACACTAAACTTCCCTTAGTACACTAAACTTCCCTTAGTATACTAAACTTCCCTTGGTACACTTAATTTCCTTTACTACACTAAACTTCCCTTAGTACACTAAACTTCCCTTGGTAGACTTAATTTCCTTTACTACACTAAACTTCCCTTACTACACTAAACTTCCCTTACGTCCCTAAACCTCCCTTAGTATACTAAACTTCCCTTAGTACACTTAACTTCCCTTAGTACACTTAATTTCCCTTGGTACACTTAACTTCCCTTAGTACACTAAACTTCCCTTACCACCCTAAACCTCCCTTAGTACACTAAACTTCCCTTAGTACACTTAATTTCCCTTAGTACACTAAACTTCCCTTATTACACTTAATTTCCCTTAGTACACTAAGCTTCCCTTAGTACACTAAACTTCCCTTAGTACACTTAATTTCCCTTAGTACACTAAACTTCAAAATACATCACCTGCCAAAATATCTGCAGCTTTAATTACTTTACCCAGAAATTAGCGTGTTTTTGTGCCCGCTGTTTGTCACACTCAATAATCACACCAATTCTTTGTGTCTAATAGCAGCTTCTTGAGATGCCTTAATTTGAAAATTCATCACGCCGGTGGCCCCGCCCTCTTCCTCCACGCAGCCAAGATAGCGACCGTCTAGGGTGGAAAGTGCCCAGCGTTTCACACTTCTTCTTTTTTTGGGGCCCGTTTTGAGTGCATCACAGAACACAACACTGGTCTCTGATAGCCTCAATCGTACGTTTTTTTTTTTCTAATCTTACCATTTACATTTTTACGCAGGAGAGGGTGTACGGAGGATTTTCTCGCCTCACCTCGGATGCAGGTCCATGTAGAAGTGACCGACCTCCTCTCCCGTTTCCGTGTCCCGGGCCGAGTACAGCTTGACGTTCTCGTGCCACGCGTGAGCGCGCTCCACCTCGGCGAACGTGAGGCCCAGCAGCTCCTGGTAGATGCCGAACAGCCCTTCCGTCACCACGTCGAGCGGGAAGTATTCGATCAGCTTGTCCTTGTTCACGGCGAACTTGCACTGCTCCACTTGATTCATGTAGTAGGGTAAGTCCCAGGCGTTGATCTGCCCGTCGTACCGCAAGCCCTTCATCAGGCACTCCCTCTTCTTCAGCGCCAGGATGTATTTCCTCTCCTTGACTCCGACGGGCTTCAGCGTTTCATGGAAGGTATCTGTATAGAGGGAAAAAGGTGAATCTGTACGGTCATTGGACAAATTTCAATGTTTTGCGGTGTGTATTATTTATTTTTTTTTACTTGATTCTAATTCTGTCCGATCTGTCTTTTTTTTCCGCATGTAAATCTCTTATTGTAAAAGTACTGGAATTATTCTCGCTCCCTTTTCGTGATCAATACATTCATTGATTTAAAAAAATAATAATAATTTTGTTACACATTGAGATCACGCTTACAAGATGTTTCTCTCTTTGTCTCCGACTTTGTTTTCCCCTCTGAGAACTACTTTGACAAAATAACAGTGTCCGAGGGCTTACTTATGTTCAGTAACATGTATTCACATAGCTGAGCTCCACCCAAACCGGCTGAATAAGCTTCTTTTATGTGAACAAAAACAAACTGATACTCAACACACACATTTTGTGTCACAACAGCATGAATTCAACAGCATGTGCATGATTTTTTTTTTTTTCTGTATCTACATTTACGCAGATGTTCCCTAAACGCCTACTGCAGTGCACGCAACTCGTGTGTGGGCAAACTGGTTTTGAAAAGTGTCAAATAAACCGCTGTAATATAAGGTTTTAAGAAATCCGGTGCACTCGGCTGGACCCTGTACGAAACCGGAGGGCTTTTAATTTGAAAAAGTCACAGCATTTAGCCAAAACTGCGCTGTCCCTTCGATCTCTAACTCACTCAGTAAAAGACACTCGCTTTATAGCTCCGCCCCCCTCGTTGCGGTCCAGCCGAAAATATGGTATTAATGTTATTTTAACCTAATTTATGAGAGCCCGTTCCTTTCCAGCTCAGTGTCAGAGTCTCTGCCGGCGCTTTGCAGGCGAGGCTGCGTGTCGCGCCAGTTAGCGTCCTCTGATCTCTGCGTGTCAGTCGTGGCAGACACGGGGTGGAGGAGAAGGAGGGGAGATTATCCACTCGTTAATCGATCGCGTTAAGAGCGGCGTCGTTCTCTCTGACCGGTGCAACAATAAATAAGGGCTTAAACGTATCGCAGAATGCACTCGCTCACGTTCGACTGGTAGATCGAACAGTCGGAGACATCTGCTCTGAACCAATCACAGCTCCCGTCATTCAATTCCCCACATTGCAGTCCTCCTATTACCGACGTTATAATATAAAGTCTCCAATAACAAACTCATACATGACCACAAGTGTCAGTAATTTATTAGTGTAACATACACTTGCACTTGGACGCGCAAGGGGTATGAAGCGTCGCATTTCTCCACTTCCTCATCCATCTGACGGATTCGGGTTGGGTTTTGAAAGTCGTAAATATTCCGGTGATCGGATGGCGCGGCGCTTCATCTTGAATGTCAGTGGATGTTTTGCGTGGGTGCGTGACGGCCAAAGAGGCGGCGTGTCAGATGGCTCGTACTTAGAAAGTCAGACACATTGCTTGCATTTTTGGCCACGTTAATTCCCAGCACATAGTTTGCGTGGCTGCTGTAACCAAGTAGGCCTGCGGCTTTCGCCCTCAGCTGTATTAACTGTTCCAGGATCGCCGTATTTACCTGAGGAAAAAACAGAACGAAGAAATGCCAATCAGTTATATCATACAACGGGTACCGTTTTACAAAATATGTAATTATACTCAATAAACTTACTATACTTGGGATTACAGTCCTGGTTCGTTTGGAAACATCTTGGAATATCGGTGGTATCGTCAGGTTGAACGTGACAAGCAAATTATTTGAGTAACGACTTGGTCATAAATACAACAGCAGAACAGCTGCTGGATCTATTTACATTGCGGCCACTTAAACTCGCAGTCGATAGCAAATGTTTTGTCTCGTGCAATAAAACGTGTTCATGTGTTTTCGTACCCTGAATCCGAATATGTTTTCAGAATCTCTCTATCACCTACAGTCTTTTTGTTCCAGCATACTTCTATGTTGGCATCGCTGGACTCTAAAGAAGGATGTTCCTCAGCCCTGTCTATGAATAACTAATATGCAATCTCTCACTTAAAAACCAGGCAAAGCAGATCGGAACTGAGTGCATAAAGCACGATAAGGTTCACTTGCTTTAGTTCGTGGGACAAAATAGAAATGGTTGCAGAGTGCAAGTTGTCTGTAGGTCTGTTTCTATCATGTCATTGACGACAGCAGGCCGATTTCGTGCTGCAAACAGCTCGGGTAGTTTTCAGCACGTTGTTCCGCACAGGAATCTGCCGCATGCAGCTTTTCATCTGACATGTCACAGGGGCTGCTCCATCTTGTACCATCACTTCTCGTATTATTGCATATTATGAAATTTGCCCCACGCATTTTCCTGCAAAAATCCCTGTCAGCACTAACCACATCACATTTCCCGGGGCTGGGTCACAATAAAAGCCCCCGTGTGTTTCACCAGTGTAAAGTGCCGGCAGCAGTAGGATGTGTTAGGTTTGAATCAGCGGTAACTTAAGACGTCTCTGATAAGGCCTGCGTGAACATGAACAGTTAACATTCAGGCTCATATTAGGGAGATAAAAGTTGGATTACAAGCTGCCCTGTTTCCCCCTGAGTGTGTGAAAGCCATCTGAATCTAGCGCCAGGAATATCAGACTTAAGTAAGCAATGGTTTCAAAAATCTTAAGCTTTCAAACGACATATCATATTTCACAGTACTTGCATGTAACATGATCATTCCACCAGATGGGGCTGCAGGTATACATACCTGTTGTGTAACACGGCCGTGAGTTATGGTTGGTAAAGTACAAGACACACAGATTCGCTATCGGCCTCCAGTTACCTCTTTACACCTGCTGTGAAAAGCGGTTTCCATCCTCCTCCTGGTTTCAGGGTTGTGACACCTCTTCATCAAGGGGTAGTAATGGGGATATTCCAGCGTCACTCTATACCGACCCTCCTCTGTCTTCTCCAGTCCGTTCAGATAGCTATCGGCGAGCCCACCTCAACGAGAACAACACAAACATGTGGTAAAAAAAAACAACAAAAAAACAACATCTGAAACATATTCAGGATAACAGTCAGACAGGAGCAGAGTTTTATGCAAATCGGCTTACCGAGTTCACGCTCGGAGAAATCAAGAAACGTATTTTCCTCGTTCAGATTCTTGTTGAACTCGATGGAGAGTTGGCTGATGAGTTTGGAGGTACTTTTTATTTCCTTTGGGATAGAAAAAGGACACAGAAAAATGCCATTTGATCTCCCGTGTGTCACGTGATCCATCAAGAATTACAGGCAGGAATTTGCCGTCCATATTGCAGTTTAGGGGGCGCCAGCGAGCCGTTTGGCCACGGCCACTCGCCACGAAAATAACGCAATTTTTCACCAGGAGAGACGCGTGTACCAACTTTCCTGAGTTTTTGAGTACGCTAAAGCCGCCAAAAAGGCATTTACTTTATAAGAAGAAGAAGAACTCCTTGAATAACAACAGGGCTCTCGCACCATTCGGTGATCGGGCCCTAAAAAGTCAAAGAAAAAAAAAGAAAAAAGAAGAAGAAAAGCTGAATTGTTTGTCTAATATCCAGAATAAAACTCTAATACACCAGCAATTTCTAAGTTAAGAGTAAAATGATTGGCGTTTTAATAACCAGTTTAAACACTGCATTCACCTCTCGTATATCTTTAGACAGGTGCAATCCTCTCCTCTGGCCTGAAGTCACAAGTCTGTCCAAGAACCTCTTCTCTTCAGGTGAAAGGTTATCCCCCATCTTCTCCTGTCAAAACATCAACACAGCAGACAAACGGCCATCATTCGATATGAGCCGAATCGAGGTCATTTATTTATTCACCTATTCGCGCTGCGCCTCGGCCAGCATGACGCGAGGATGTGGGGCCGCTTGGCTACTACTGGTCGGATGAGATCGAATTTTGCTCCCAGGCTAAATAAGAACCAGTGGTGTTGTGGGGGGAGTGGAGGGGAGGGAGGGGGGCAGGGTGTCACACGAAGCCGCGGTATCCTTGATCTTAATACAAGCTACGTCAGCGGTCGCTCACTTATCACTTGTCGGCGTCTTTGGCTGACTTCAAATATTTAAAACAGTTTATCATCGGCGTAGCTACTGTGAGAAATGCGTCCGATCCTCACACGTCAGACGTTCGTAATTAAGAATATCGAGCTACGACACATCGTTAACTTAGCGGACCGGAGGCCGCTGGCGACGGGTAAACGGGGGGGGGGGCGCTACCTGCAGAGCAGTGATTCGTTCGAACACGTCTTCCCGCATGCTGAGCTCCACGTCGAACTCGGACAGTATCTTGTCCGCCTCCGTGCTCGCCGATCGCACCTCCTCGGAGGGACAAACGTACTGAGGGAAGTCGAGAGCGTGGCGCGATGCTGAGAGAAGGGAGCAGACGCAAAAGAAGCAGCGACAGTTACAACGATGGGTTTAAATATTTAGGAAGTAAACGTGATTTTTTTTTTTTTTGGTCAGGAAATCCCACGAAAGGACCGCAGCAAACAATGAATTAGTCCGTCTCTTGATGTCTCCGATTTCCTGAAGATGTAAATATTCAAAAACAGATCAGAAATATGTTGGGTTTTTTTTTTCTAAAGGCTCCGAAATTCCCTGAAACCGTAGTCAAGTGTAGTTTTAAGCAAATTGAACTCGAATGCAAATAAAGGGTGTATTTGTGTGGGATTATTTTCAGCCGAGGATGAACACGCATTTGGTACCTGGGTGAAACTTAATACATCTAAATGCATCGACTCCAAATAAATTCTAACGACCACATAGCTGCAGCAATTACCCAATTAATGAACTCATAGCGTATTAGAAAAATTAATCTGCAACTATTTTGATAAAATGTTTGCTTTCATTGTTCTTTTCTTAGAGAAATAATCAGTAATTTAATCCATAATGAAAATCTTCATTGTCTGAAACGCATTGTAATACAAGAACACGGTTTTCCGTTGCACCGGCGTGACACACTTGATTCTTTTTGGACATCAACGGAGGCGATACGGAGGTAACGTTTGTCGGTGGGAGGAATTCATTGTTGGGTTTGGTCTTTTCACGGGATTTAAAATGAGTAGAATACACCAGATTTATCCTTTAGGGACTTACATGCATAATCCAGCTTTGCATTAGCCAAAGCTTCCAGGGTGTTTTCAACGGAGACGGTTTCTACGTTTAGAGAGCCGACGTCATCGTAGGCCTTCTTTATTCTGCCGACCAGGCTGTCCGTCATGGCCCTGATCTCATCCGGAGACAGGTCCCACCTCAGCGCGGTCCTCCTACTTCCTGCCTGAGAGCAGCTTCTGGCCGATATCCCCGACTTACTTTCGATGATCATTCTCAGGGGAGGTTTAGAAACCCTGGAAGGAAAGATTAGAGATTTCATTTAAACTTCAAACTGTAGCACAGTAATTGTCTTTAATCAACTCTGAGAGGATTTAACCTGTCAGCTGTTGTTATTTAACAAACCACTCTTTCTATAGGAGTAATGCGAGCAAAGGGTGTCTCTATGACAAATAAACAAAAATGAAACTGCAGGGTTCACATTGGTAAATACTTTAGTGTTTAGTTTGTACTTTGGTGGATCAGATTCCTTTACAAAATTGATTACATTACAAAAAAAAAAAAAAAAAAAAAACATTGTCACTCAGGAAATCTGTTTTTTTTTATTGCCCAGTTGCCCTGGTTATTAAATAGATAATTACTAATAGCCCAGAGGAGTATGTTAAAAGCCCCACAGTCAACATGGGTGATTGAGATACAAGAGCATTTAACAAACCACTTTATAACAAGATTACAAAATGAATGCACCGTGATAATACGATAAAAGCAAAATGGGTTATTGATATGTCAATATTAAAAAAAAAAAAATGTTTTACTTCATAATATCAGTAATAGCATCTGCCCCCACCCACCAAAAAAAAAACATAGTTCGTGCTCCAGTAATTAACAGCTATTTCCTATTGAAAAGGAAGGATTTACTGCGAACAGGTGGTCCAAACACAAGCAGTAAATTCAACAAGGTCAGCGTGGAAAACGTGCTCGGGATTTTTTTTTCCAAGCCAAGAGGTGACCTTTTCCCCATGTCCAATCAGTCAGTGTAGAATTTCATGGCAGGGCAGAAGAAGCCCTTTAAAAATAAAATAAGAATAACCGCAGTTCATAAAAAGCTGCGGACTAATTGTTCGGACAGTTTTGTCAAAAGTGCAGCTGCAGCAGAACAGCTGTTATAAAAAAAAAAAAAAAGTAAAAGTAAAAATTAAAAAAAAGTAAAACCAAAGGCCGGGAAATGTCACTGTAGCAAAACTTCTTACGTAAAACACAATACACGGCAAAAAAAAAAAAATTTTTTAGCTGAATGGGAATCCACTCATCCGTAGCACATATATAATAACACGCAAAACACTTTTATATTGACGCATACCTGTAAAGCGTGCGGCAGACAACAACTCTTAGCGCGCACATGCCTGCGGGGTTTCATGCGGCAAAAAAAATAAATAAATAAATAAATAAAAACTAAAACAAATGTCCTTCCCCTCTTACGGTAAGGTCAGTCCTCGCAGCAGCAGCAGCAGGAGTCTTTCTCCCTTTTCTCACGTGGGAAAGAGCTTCTCGTTTCCGCCTGTCCACGCGCAGGCGCCGTGGAGGTGGATGCGATCAATCTGACACGAGCCCTCATGACGCGGCGGTAGCAGCAGACAGCTGGATAAGAGCGCAGGTAAGGTGGGCGGGAAGGTGGGGGGAGGGTGAGGGGGGGGGGGGGAGACACGCACACCGAAAAGCATCCTTTTGACTCTTTTATCCAGAAATTGGCCGCGGTGGTGCTTGTGAGAGGCTCGAAAGGCCGGCCATTTATTTCCTCTCCTCGCGCTGTTTTTCCCTGATTGGATTTGTGATTGTTTTAGCCAGCGTCACGCGAGCTGGTGCACAAGTGCGCGAGCCCAGTCGATTTAAAGGGTAGGTTGTTTTTAAAAAAAATTATTATTATTTATTTACCAGCCAGTGTTATTTCTTGAATTAGCTTTCATGCGGCGTGTCTTTTTTTTTTTAAATTTTTTTTTTTTTTTATATATATTTTTTTAAAAGCTGTACCGTCTCCCGTTAAAGGTATTACATCACAGCTTCTGCATCACTGCGTTTACGTGTGTCAACACGCACCGAGGGAGGAGTAGCGGCGCGAGCCAGATCTTAAATGAGCATAACAACGCACGGCAGCAGCACGTGAGGGAAATATGAAGCAACTGTTTGTGTCTCCAATTCATTCGCCCCCTTCTTTAGAGTCAAATTACATTTTGTGGCGTCTTTTTTAATTTATTTTTTTATTTATTTATTTTTTTTTTAGCACTAATTGTTTTTGAACTGCCTCGTTTAGACGTGAGGGAAAACAAAAGCAGTCTGTTAATGGAGCAATGCTTTTTAAATTTTTTTTTTTCTTATTTCTTCTTCTTCTTCTGTCATTTTGCTTTTATCCTCCCATGAGTTGTCTTGGAAACAGGAGCTACATGCACCGCCAGCATCCTTTCTAGTTTTAGCTGTAGGAGATGGATAATAACACGGTGGGATTTATTTAACCTGTCAGAGGGACAATTAGCTGTTGTTATTTAACAACCACTCTTTCTACTAGTGGGGGGGTTAATGTGAGCGAAGGGGTGTCTCCACGACAAACAAATACCATAATTTAACTGCAGGGTTCACGTCAGTAAATACTGCACTTTAGTGGATCAGATTCCTTTACAAAATTGATTAAATTACGACGACAACAAAATATTGTCACTGGAGAAATCTGGGTTTTTATTGCCTAGATGCCCTGGTTATTAAATAGATAATTACTAACAGCCCAAAGGAAAGTATGTTAAAACCTCAGTCAATATGGGCGATTAAAATGAGAGCATTTCACAAACCACTTTACTATACGTTTACAGAAATAAGGCATTACTCAAATGTGATCAAAGCAAAATGGGTTATTTCAATATGTCAATCAGTCATGAATAATGGCTTTTAACAAACGATAAGTAAATCTGTTTTATGTCTTTAATTGCTGCTTATTTAGTCGTAAATATTTAATGTTATAGAGAAATACTGTAAAGAGATATACTTAAAAGCCACGTCTATGGCTCACCATTCAAAAAAATGAACACGTTAACTTTGAGTTTATGTGACGAGTTAACAGTTCCTAGTTTATCTGTTCGTTTACAGTTACTTCATACTTTAATTTACAGCATGTGTTTTGGAACATTACATGTCGATTCCCACCAGAAAACTTTTCCACAAGTTTCACCCCGCCTCCCCCCCATGTGTCGCAACCGGCGGTAAACGCGCGTCATACATGTGATCACGCGTGGAAAACATGGGAAACGCACGCGTTTCTCCTGCGAGGCGTCTCTCGGAAAGCTGAACAGCAGCTGTTCTCGATTGTCTATATTTATGTCGTATTTAAAAACGGAGGGTAACCCCTCTGTTCAATGTTCATATTTTTAATTTTTTTTATTGTTTATTTCATTTTTTTAAATATATATATGCATTATTTACACCGTTTGTACTTTTTAAGTTATTTGACTTTATTATTTTCACCCTTGTTACAGTGGGAGCATCAAGTAAACATGTTTTACAAGATAATGTTTAAGTTCTGTTCCAAATTTATTTATTTTTTTAAACTGAGGGTAAAATTGGGAGTTTTAATTCATGTCATAACCATATATTTTCGTTGCTGTTGACAAATCAAAGGGAACAAACTGACATGTTGACATGAAATCTGTGTATTAATGCTTCGTCAGAGTTCCTCTTGTCCGCGGCAACGTGTAGACGTTTACATCTTCGACTTCCAGTTGGATTAAAACAGCATAACCGCATCACCTCCTCCAGCGTTTGTTGTTTTGTTTTTCCTGTACATTAATTATAAAGTGCCGCCCGGTGAATTAATAATGCGCTGATCTAATTGTGTGGGTGCCTTTTTCTCTTTCATTCCCGACGCCGTCCCTCCGCCCGGCAGTTTTTAAGGAAAAAAAAAAAAAAAAAAAAAAAAAAAGAAAGAAAAAGAAAAATGGCCGTGGAGAAGCGCCTGGCGTTCTCTATTGTGCAGTTCCTCCGAGATCAAACACATTGCGGTGCTTTGAATTCTGATGAGCAGGAGAGCCTCGAAGGTAAGGTCGACTCGCCTCGCGAGCTTTTACACGCTTTTTGGGACGGAGCGTTTGCAAAAAACAACAACAACAAAAAAAAAACAACAATGTAGGGCACTCTGCTCCGTCCTGTCCGTTTCAGAGGGAATCCATATTCCACGTGCATAAGCTCAGAGGTTCATTCGTGTTCAAAGAAGAGCCAGTGACTACAGTTGTTGTTGTTGTTGTTTTGTTGTTGTTGTTTTTTGTTACGTGTTGCCGTTTCCATCCAGTCTAAAAACTGAACTCTCCAAAACCAATTCTTTTATCTGTTCGTCTCGTCCTCATTGTATTCTCTGATTACCCCCCCATCTTTCCCTCCTCCACCCTCTCTCCTCCACCCTCCCTCCCCCTTCTCCAAACAGTTGCGATACAGTGCTTGGAGACCACCTTCAAGATCAGCTCCGGCGACTGCCACCTTGCAGTGCCGCAGCCGCTGACCGAGATCTTCCTCAATTCGCTGCTCAAGGTGGGTCGCGCACGCGACGAAGGGAGCGAAACAAAAAACAACAACAACAACAACAAAAACAAACGCACCGTTGTACAAATATCAGCACGTCAACTAGAACTTTCGCGTCAAAACTGCGCAACTCGGCTTCGTGCGAACGCCGGGCCGTTTAAACACGCACGACGTCGGAAGCTGAAAAAAATAAATAAATAATCCGCGTCTGGTTTTTTTTTTTTTTTTTTTTTATCAACGGTGCAGATTGCGCCGACTCGTACAAACGAAGGTGAAAATAATATGTCTCATCTCGGCGGTCGCCGTCTTTCGTCTCCGCGCGCGATCATCGATGACTCCTCTATTTTTTATTTTATTTATTTATTTTTTTCCAATTCCGGTAGAACGACAACAACCTGACCGTACCGGAGACGTCCCCGTCCCCCGAAGACATCGAAAGAGCGGAGCAGCTTAAGAATGAAGGTAGTCGCGTTTGAAATTCCCCCTTTTGTGCTTCTGATTTAAATCAGCCTCGATAGCCGCGCCTCTTCTCTCAGTCCACGGGGCGATTTGCAGCAGAAATGTAAAGCTCTCTCTCTTTTTGGCTTTCTCAGATTTGATATTTTGTCTCAACGTGCGACAGCAAAACGGGAAGACCTTCGCAAATTGCAACGGGCATTTTATGGAGAAAAAAAAAAAAAAAAGACCCGTGAATCGATCGAGAAAATACTCAGAGAGATTACTTCATGATGAAGTTAATTCCTGTGTTGGCGGTGTCGGCCTTTGACCGGTATATCCCTGAATATTTGTTTTTGAATCGCAAAGGTATTAGATCAGAATGACCACAACAAAAAAGTTGAACTCCAGTCGGTCCAAACGTTTTTGTCTTTTTGTTTAGGGAACAATCACATGAAGGAGGAGAACTACAGATGCGCGGTGGAGTGCTACACCAAGGCCATCGACCTGGACCTGAGAAACGCCGTGTACTACTGCAACAGGTATTTGACAACGGCTGTCGATTTCTCCCCCCCCCCCCCCACTCTCCTCCCCGTGAACCGAACCTTCTCCCCCCCTTTTTAAATTTTTATACATATCTGAAGATAAATAAAAAAGCGTAACCGCGGGGGGTGGGGGGGGGTGAATTTAACCCTTTGCAGGGCCGCGGCTCACAGCAAACTGGGGAATTACACCGAGGCCACCGGTGACTGCGAGAGAGCCATCGGCATCGATCCCGCCTACAGCAAAGCGTACGGGAGGATGGGGTGAGTTCCACGGCACTCACCAGAAACTCCTCTTTTTTTTTTTTTTCCCCCCCCCCCATATTTTTTAAGATCGTGAACAAAAAAAAAAAAAAACGAACGCCGGCCTCTTTCCTCTGTTGCTCCAGTTTGGCCCTGACAGCCATGAACAAGTATCCAGAGGCGATTACCTACTTTAAGAAAGCGTTGGTGTTAGACCCCGAGAACGACACCTACAAATCCAACCTGAAGATCGCAGAGCAGAAGCAGAAAGAAGCGACCAGCCCGGTGAGTAACGACAACCACCCCCCCCCCCCCCGGTTACGTAACATATTCAATTAAAGCTATTTTTTTTTGTGTCTTTATTACGCGAGCGAAAAGAGCAAATTTCTCACGCTGAAAATCAAAAATCAAGTCTGCGAGCAAAAAAAAAAAAAAAAAAAAAAGTGAACTGAGAATACTATTATTTGCGTCGCAAACAAATTTGCGCGAACGATTTCGTCGGCTTCGGTCGCAGAATTCCGATATTTTGTTGTTGAAACCGCACTTTTTGTTCGCGAAGTTGAAACTTTTTGGACGGTTTCGGGACGTCGTGGGCGGGGCATACGCCGGACGAAGGAGACGCGAGTTTCTGTTGCAGAAGTGCATTAGTAGAAACTCCCGCCTCCTCCGTCCGTCGTATGCCCCGCCCCGCCCCGCCCCGCCCCAACTCGCAACCAAAATTTTTTTTTTTTGCCTTTTGTTTCGCAAATAAAAGTTTCGGTTGCGCAATCGAAAGTTTTTGATTCGCAATAAAAAATAAAAAAAATAAAAAAAAATTAAAATGATTCTGTGACCAAAACTAACAAAACTGTAAAAAGCACATTTGTTTGCAACGCGAATAATTTTATGCTCAGTTTATTTTTATTTTTACTTACAAACTCGATTCTTTTTTTTTTTTTTTTTTTTTGCAATATGAGAAATTTGCTCTCCGAAATTTATTTATTTATTTTGTGTGACCTGCATAACAAAAGACACAAAAACACCCTCCCATCGTATTCCCCGGGGGATGCTTGTTCTGACGTCTGTCCGCGAATGTGCTCCGCAGATAGCCGCTGGATTGGGATTCGACATGGCCAGTTTAATCAACAACCCCGCCTTCATCAGCATGGTAAGACTCCTCGCGCGCCGACGGCCGGTTTGAAACTCCCTCCGTGTTTCGTCCCCCTTGAAACGGACGTTTTTGTGCTGGGGGGGTTTTTTTTTTTTTGTTTTGTTTTCCGCCTCAGATATTTTTTTTCCCTAATTAGTCCCACGAGCGACGGCGGAGAGCGCCTCGCCTCGTTAAACGGTGACGCGTTGGGGCGGGGGAAGGGGGGGGCGTCTTCTGGGAGGGGGGAGGGGGGGGGGGTGATAAATTCTCTTTTCTCCCTGAATTTTTTTTCCAGCTTGATTTCTGTTTCCAGGCTGCGAGCGTTATGCAGAACCAACAAGTACAACAGCTGTGAGTACGATATCAGTATTTGATTACGTTCGGGGGGGGGGGCGGGGTGAGGGAGGGGGGGGGGGCGGCTGACGAGCGTTTAGTTTGAAAAAAATAAATAATAATCCACTGACTCCCCCCCTCCCTCCCTCCTCCTCCCCCATGTGGCCAGGATGTCGGGCATGATGACGAATGCGGCCGGAGTGGGAGGACTGTCGGACATCTCCAGCTTGATCGAAGCGTAAGTACCCCGGCCTCCAAAATAAAAGCACGGCTTGATTAAAGCATGATCTAACTTAAAGAGGCTTTTATTTGACCCGTACATTTTTTTTTAAATTTTTTTGTTTTGTTTTTTGGTACACCCGTTCGCGGCGAAACGTACGGATTGCTTTCTCACGTACGGATCGGAAATACGAAGCTACGAAGACTCAGTGGGATTTTTACATCTTTTTTTTTGTTGTCGTTTGTTGTGGTTTTTAACATTTGGGATATAAAGTGAGCTTCTGTCTTTTGTACCCCCCCCCCCCTCACCCCCCTGCAAGTTTACAAGCTGCTGGTAGTATTGATCCCCTCCTCTAACTTCCCTGAGCCTTCAGAGGTTTCTTCCTGTTAAAAGGCTGTTGTTGTTGTTGTTTTTTCCTTCCCCTCTTCGGTCATATTTTCTCTCCCTTCAAAGGGGAGTTTTTTGTTTTCCCCCTCCGAGCTCAACGTGGGAATCTTGGAATTTTCTGGACTTCACGGCGTCAAGTGCGACGAAACGAGCCGCGCTGCAGTGTAAATAAAACGGAATCGAACTCTCCGGGGAAGGAGGCGAATAACTTTCCCGGGAACTAACTATTCCTTCGGCCGCGACGCGTCACTTCGACATTTCTTGAAACGACGTCGCAAAATTTGCACCGACGTCCGCGGGCAGTAAACAAAAAACAAATAATATATTTATATAAAAAATAATAAAAAAAAAAAGAAATACAGAACTATTTCCTCATCTGGTTTTGTGTGAAAAAACAAAACAAAAACGAGAGGACAAACCAAGTTGCTCTGCTCTCTGGTGTCAGGGGACAACAGTTCGCCCAGCAGATCCAGCAGCAGAACCCGGAGCTGATCGAGCAGCTGAGGAACCACATCCGGAGCCGCTCCTTCAGCGGCAGCGCCGAGGAGCACTCCTGATCTAGTCAGGTAGTTTTTGTACATTTGCCCCCCCCCCTCCTGATCACATCTATCAAACTGGAATGTAATTGCGTCAATAACGTGTAACGTTTTTATTCCAGCCTCACGTTTTTTGTTGTTGTTGTTTTTTGTTTTTAAAGAAAGGGCAACCACACGGCGCCATTACAATCTCTACACCCATTTCTTAACGTCAAATCCCCCCCCCCCTCCTCCCCCGGCACAGCTGGACCGAAGAGAGACAAGGATGGGAGGGGGGAGGGAGAGGAGAGGAGAGGGAGAGGGGGAGGGGGCCACGAAGGCACTTTACTGTGATATAAAGGCTCCGGAGAGGAGAGATGAGAGCCTGGAGACTGAACCGTGAAACCAAGCATCCCCACACGTCTTAGGGCAACAACAACAAAAAAACAACAACAACAACCAACAACACATACTGTAAACACGTGAACCTAAAAAAAACAAAAAAACAAAACTGAAAATAGAGCCGAGAACGCGGTTCAGCATTACCGACATCCTTTCTTCCGAGCTTTTTTTTTTTTTACATCCCGCTAGAGGTCGTGTTTTGTTGTTGTTGTTGTTGTTGACGTGCTGAAGCCACTGCCCTCCTCATGTCTCCCCATCAGTTTACGGACTCCTTCAGCGCGGTCGCGACTGAACAAAGAGAACAAGGGACGAATGTACTTTCACGTCATCGCGGGGAACACCTCGGCTTTTTCTCAACACCCGCGGGACACCAGGCCCGCCTCGTTTGTGAACGCGTCCCGTTTCGCGTTGTCTCCGTGGACGGACCTTCGCCGTCTTGTCGGGCGGTAACGACCACCGGGTCCCTCGAACACGCGGGACTCGCTACTTTAACTTCCGATTCAGACGGCGGCGTAACCGTGCGGCGGTGTTTGCAGCCTGCGTCGTGCTGTTACGGCACTTTAGTGAAATAAATAAATGCCTTCCCCGCCACACTTTCAGCCTATTTAATTGCTCATGAACTTGTAAGGACATATTCACACGGGTCATTTTTGCATGCTCTTAAATCTGGTATTTGAGATCAGACGCTTTATGGAAACAAAATAGGTACGCCGTAGGGCAGCACATTGTTTTGTCGAAAACACGCATAATAAATGTCTTGAAATTGAAAAACTACTCGTGTGCTTCTTTTTTTTTTTCCCCCCGCATCGTTATTGTAGGAACGCGTCATCCGTCATGTGGTATGTCATATAATCCTGGCAGAGTATTGGTCCTACATTTTAAAGGGGGGAGAGAACCCGGCAAATTAGTCCTCTGCGGCCTGTACACAAAAAAAAAAGAAAAAAGAAACTGTTGTGTATTGTCGTATTTTTTTTTTGTTGTTGTTTTTTTACTTCTCAATTCTAAGAAAATAACCCTTAAAGATGTCGTATTATTTAATCTTGGAAATGCGGAATCATTTATAACAGAATGCCCGAGTAACAAACCGGGGTGCAGGGGTTGATAATTTAGGCTTTTACTAGTCCTGAAAGTGTCTCATGAAGACGCTGGCTCTGCACCGATATGGAAAATCGAAATGCCGGGTTTCTTAAGCTTGGCCCACATCTAACTTGAACTTGACCTCTGTTACTTCCGCTTCACCGACTTTGGAGTTTAACGGCGCTAAATTGCTGGAGTGGCCTTTTAACCTCGGCACGGAGCGAGCAGAGGAAACGTCCGCTCCGTTCGCCCCTTAAAAGATTAACTTTTTTTTTTTTTTTTAATGCATCGATGAAGACCAGTAAAATTTCCAGCAAAGGGACTCCCGAAATGAATTCATCAAATTTGCTTCTTATTTTAATGTCTAATTGGTCTATATAAAAGGTCTAAGCAGATCGAAAGAGGTGGCAAGAAATACAGGACGTAGGTCATCCTCATAAATGTTCACCCACCTGTATTTTTTCCTGAGCAATTTCACTGCAGATTTAAACGCCCTGCTGTACATATTTAAAATAATATTATTATAACACCAATATCACCCTTAAATTAGTAGTTGCACCTGTTCAACATCTTTTGCATTGTGAGAAAGTACCAATGGCTGAAAATCAGATCGAGTTTAATCAACATATTTAACACCCCGTGTAGTCTAGTGTTGGCAAGTTTTGTTTGCTATCGAGGTCCACTGGTGGTTATGTTTTTTGTTTTTGTTTTAACCACATATTTACTGTTTTTTTTTTTTTAAACTAATATCTTTGTTTTCCTAAAATTGTATTCTTGTGAAGCACTAAATAAACCTTACATAATTACCTGATGTGAAGTTCTTCAAAATAAAAACGTGAGCATGGCATTAAATATTCCTGTCCGTGTCTCTGTAACTGCTTCAATGAGAGAGAGAGAAAAACAAACAAACAAACAAACAAAACAAAAAAACAAAACACCGTGTACACCATGAAAAGTGTTTTTAAAAGCAACCGGAAAAAAAAAAAATCAAGAGATTACAGAGAATGTATTAACATTTATGCACATTTATATAATTATTTTCAAACAAAGTGATTTATATTATTCACAATTCATTTTAAAATACAATATTGTCCCGTTAGGTTGCAAAAAAAAAAAACTGTCATGTGCAGAATTCCACAGTTGGTCCGTTCATATCTAAAATGCGAAAACAAAAAAAAACAAAAACACAAAAAAAAGGGAAGGGGGAGGAGGGGTGTAAGTAAAACGCTCTAGCACTCGTTGCTCGCGTACGGGCAGACCACGCACACTTGCGCGATGTCGTCATACTCGTACGTCCTCTTCAGGAACGTGTCTGTGAGTCTCAGTCCGGAGACGCTCTGAAACGAAGAGGTGGAGAGCGTGACGCGGGCGGAAGCGAGACAAAAGCGTTTGCAAATGTCCACCGAGTGTGGACCCGGAGAGTTTGGGGAGCGTACCTGCAGGCCCTGGATGGAGGAGAGGACGGTGAGGGGCAGCGAGAGGAAGACGCCGGGACTGAGCTTCCCCAGCTGTCGCCCCGACACGCCGCACCAGTGGATCGACCTGGTGTTACACATCTCCAGCACCAGATCCATGGTTCTTTCGCTGCAACACGGAAAGTCACAGGAAATTGGGTGGGGGGGAGGGGTGGGGTGGGGTTATTTGTGCTCTCTCGTGTCATGTGCGCTCAAAAGATGGCTTCCTCTTGTGGGAGGAGGAGGAGGGAGGGAGGAAGGGAGTGTGGGGTGGGGTGGGGGGGGGGGGAATTTTAACCTGCAGTTGGTGATTTTACAGATGATGTCGAAAGGTTCTTCGAGGTTGACCGTGTCGGGAATCATCTCCAAAGACAGTCTGATATCTCCGTAACCTGGAGCCTGGAGGAAAAAAAACGGGAAGAAAACAGTCACTGAAAAGGGTAAAAACAAACTCCCACATGAACGGCTGGGAAGAAAAAAAAAACTCCCTTTTAACAGGAAGAAAAACCTCCAACAGTTGGAAGGAAAAACTCCCTTTTAACAGGAAGAAAAACTTTTAACAGGAAGAAAAACCTCCAACAGTTGGAAGGAAAAACTCCCTTTTAACAGGAAGAAAAACTTCCAACGGTGGAAGGAAAAACTCCCTTTTAAGAGGAAGAAAAACCTCCAACAGTTGGAAGAAAAAACTCCCTTTTAACAGGAAGAAAAACTCCTTTTAACAGGAAGAAAAACCTCCAACAGTTGGAAGGAAAAACTCCCTTTTAACAGGAAGAAAAAACTCCCCTTTAACAGGAAGAAAAACTTCTTTTAACAGGAAGAAAAACGTCCAACAGTGGAAGGAAAAAACTCCCCTTTAACAGGAAGAAAAACTTCTTTTAACAGGAAGAAAAACTTCCAACAGTGGAAGGAAAAACTCCCTTTTAACAGGAAGAAAAAACTCCCTTGTAACAGGAAGAAAAACTTCTTTTAACAGTAAGAAAAACCTCCAACAGTTGGAAGGAAAAACTCCCTTTTAACAGGAAGGGAAAAAACAACAACTCCTTTTTTAACAGGAAGAATAACAAGAGTCCACAAGGGGAAAAAAAAAAAAAAAGAGAAGAGAAGAAAGCGCTATCGCGTTACCATTCTTTGCAGCTGACTGGTCTGTAGCCTTCCTCTCTCCCCGAGGTTGGTCTTCCACACAATGTCGAGCTTGCCGATCACCGTCACTCCCTTGATCACGCCGGCTTTCTCCGCGTACTCCGGCTTCGGCTTCAGACAGTACAGGTACTGCCGCGTGTCCATCGGCTGGAGGTAGGACATTTTACCAAAAGTGGACTCTCTGCCGGGGTGGGACGGAGGGGAGGGGAGGGGAGGGATTTTAGGTGAGCGTTATGGGTCCAACTTCCGCAACAACACCAACAGGAACAACGTGCGCTCTTTACCCCAGGTCGCCGCACGCGACCGTGTTGAGCTCGGTAACGTTGTACATCATGGAGGGCTCCAGGGAGACCTTCTCCATGAACATCGGCGACGTGGTGATGTTCTGGATCTGAGCTTCCAGAAACACCTCGTCTGTCTGGAGGGGGAGAGGTCGGGGGGTGGGGGGGTCACACTCGAGACTTGAACATTACTCGCAGTTACATGAACCTCCTAGGTGAACTGAGCAACGCGCCATCTTTGTCTTTATTAGGTATTACGGGGCTGGGGGGGGGGGTGGGGGGGTTAGGCTTGTGCAAAAATCCTACAGCCTCAAAGGATACGTTCACATTTTTTATTTTTTTTTATTTTTTTAAGTTTTGTCTTTAAACAATATTCGCGTGCCCATACGTACATTTTGAGAGTTATTAGTGGTCGTAGAGATTATAGAGATTCGGGGGACGTAAATAAAAAATAAATAAATAAAATTCATTTTCACGTTTAACCGAAGCTAATACGAGAACCGGGATCGTCCAACGTTTGGTGTTCTTAAGTACGAAATTTGCTCTTTGCTTGCAAAGAAAAGAGCCCGAATCCAAACAAAAACAATAAATGTTGTACTTAAAAACACTGAAAAACGCGCAGGCTTTATTTGACTAACCCCCGACTGCTAGCTCAACCCGAACTTGCGATTTCCTTTTTGCACACATGAACGAGGGAATTGTTTTTTTGTTTTTTTTTTCCTCCACCGCCAGTGTGAACGGGGAGGAAAGACGAAGAAAACTCTTCGAACAGTACGGGCACGCGAGAGATATTTTTAGATCGTTAAAAAAAATTAAAAAAAATAAATTAAAAAAATGTGAAGCTCCCTTTAAGCTACTCTGCAGGTGACGTGAGAGAATATTTATTAAGACATACTCGGGGGGGGGGAGGAGGGGCGGGGGGGGAAACAAACATTAATAAACAGATAAATAATAAATGATGTTCTATTAAGGTTTGCTCAGTGTACCTTTGAGGACGTGTTAGTACAAAAATGCTGAGCCAGCAGTTCACAGTAGGGGCTGCACAGCGACGGCTTTCCACACACACACACACACACACACACACACACCGAGAAGTCGTTAAAAACGGCTCTCTCAAGCATCGAGTAGTCGCGTTTTTTGTTGTTTTTTTTTTTCTCCGTGTTTATTTACTTTTTCTCAGAGGTAGAAAAAGTCGCGAGAGGCGAAGGCAGCGAGGGAATGACCGGTCCGAGCAGCCGGGGATCGAGCCGGAGACTCTGCCGGCCCGGGCCGTTATTAGCGTTTGCGCCCCCCTTTTACTATTTGGGAATCGGCTCGTCCTAATCGTGGGCCTTTCAGCGACATGATCGGTTCGTTTTGAAACCGTGAACCTGATTTGAAAAAAATAATAATAATAATTACAAATTAAAATCAGCGAAATGCTCATAACAGCATCAAAAGCGACAATCTAATAAACTTTCCATAAGGAAGGTTGTTTTTAATGTCTTAGCGTGAATACACCGACTACCGACAGGTCACCACCTTTGAAGGGGGTGAAAAATGCCGCTTTTAGAGTCTTTTTTGTCCCAAAAAAAATTTAAATTCTGTACATTTAAGACTGATGATCAATTAAAAAAATAAAAATAAAATCTAAAATATGATGTTTGACAGTCTTTAAAAGCAAATATTACCTGTCAAAATTACAGAAGGATAAGTTACTTTTCTTAATCGTAATCCGACTTAAAAACGGTCAAGGAGTACTGCCGAAGGACCGAGTCTGTACGTACGACACATGTAGAGGACGGTTCGTTTTATTTTTTTTATTTTATTTTTTTTAAGCGGGCAACTAGTTGATGCTTCGGGAGAGCAACGCTCGGTCGTCTCTACAACTTGTCTGTGCAACCTCTACCACACCGTGAGATGTACGACAACAGGAAGGAAGCAGAGATTAGTTCATGCCTGCAATTTGCCCCCCCCCCCCAAAAAAAAAACAAAAAAACAAAAACAAGAACTGACCATGAACCATTCTGAACGCGAGTTAAAGTGAAATCGCAGCTCGGGCGTCTCCCCGCTCCATTGCAAAGCCAAACCGCACGTTTTAACGGCGTACGATTCAAATGTTTCCCCCCCCCGTTACAAAACGACCTAATCTCAGATGATTGGAATAAGAATTTAATTCAGGGTGCGTAATCACAGTGATTGGCCTGTTTTCAGCACACCGTAACAACAGTTTAAAAAAAAAAAATAAAAATAAAAATAAAAAAAATAACGCTGTCGCTCACACTTTCAGTTTTCTTATCGTTTCAATTTTGACGTGTACAATTGAAACTAAATCATAACGCGTCCTCGCCATCCCCCCCGCCCCCAATGACGGACAGACATAATCAAAGCAGTCCCCCAGCCCACAATTTGCCACCACAACCGTTTGAATTAACGAGTGCAAGCCCAGTGTAGGATGAGTTTGCAAGAAAGCATGAGCGTGCAAAGAAAGGGCAAAAGAAAAACAATGGAAGTTCACATCCAGGACAGGAATTTTTTTTTTTTTTTTAAATCTTTTTTTAAAAAAAAAATTTTTAAATAGTGACACATTTCATTTATTCTCCATTCGTTTTGCTTTGCACCTTTCTACGAGCCCAGAAAGAAAACACAAGAGTCTGCTGCGACCAAAAATACAAATATAAATAAAAGGGAGGCGTCAAAGAAGAAGCGAAAACGTTCAGCGATGAGAACAGAAGAGACAATTACCACAGAACTGAGGTCACTCTAATGGAGAAAATAAAATACAAGACACAATAAACAAATGAAGTTACATGCCAAAGTTGATGACAATGAATATATTTGCAGTCGAATATACAAATAAAAGAAAAAAAAAAAAAGAAAAACTGCTGATGTGAAAATGAGGAAAAACAAAAAACAAAACAAAACAAAAAGATAAGCTTGTTGC